>NC_061778.1:21076048-21385577 GCF_022458985.1 Mugil cephalus | reverse complement strand
TTGTTTAAGGAAGAACCTCAACGCACTTTCTTCTTGCGGCTTTCACTTCTCTGGCGTAGCCTTCATTATCATGTGTTCTTATTTTTTTTTTTCTTTGGGAGGTCTATAAAAAATAAGGCAACACATTAAAAAAAAAAATCCTATTCCCAGCTGAATTTACATCTTCAGTATTATACCAAGTTTTCCTTTTTGGAATGATAAGACAATGAAAACAACAACAGGATGCGCTTGTATGAGTTATGGTAATTCACCCCGCTGGCTTATCTAAACCCACAGTGATTGTTTTCTTTCTCCAGAATATACCCGAGGCAGGTTGCAAGATCAGTTCATGAGAGCTGAATACAGAAACATCATTGGTCAATCAGTGGCTTCAGAAACAAGGCTGTGCACACTTGTCAATTGACTGGTGAGCTGAGAGAACAGAGGGGGGCAAAGAGAGGGGAGGAGAGGCTCTGTTAGGCAAGGTTTTGTCTTATATTGACATTGTGTGAAGTGGATTCAGTCCAGACTTAACCCCTAACAGCTCGTATGGTAAACGAGAGGCGATGTTTGCCAGAAGGATGTGTGGAATTAGATTTGTTGGATATTTGGCCAGCCTGTCCATTACTGGGCATACTGTATTTGGGTTCAGGCAGTTTATACAGGCAGGGCATGGAAGTGCAGAGAGAAACCCAACCAAATATGCCTTGGACACTGCAGCTCAAATAATATGTAAAAAAGTGTTTTTTTTTTTCTACCATACTAATGAAATTTCCTTCAACACATGAAGCGTATTCGCGTTATTTCTTACATGGCTCTAGTCCTATTCATTTAGGCGACTAAATGCTAACGTGATGTTGTGTTGAGGATGTTGTGTTGAGGATGTTGCAACGTTTATTTCTTTTACATTTTTAGATGAATTGTTACCCTCTTTGAAAGGCAATCACCAGATATTTAATGCGATTAAAGGAAAGCATGTTTTTAATAATCACATTGAATCACCACAGCCCTCCTCTCCGTACAGGGATGATGATGGTTCAGGCTTTAGAAAAAAGTTTTAAAAAAAGTCAGGATTCTGTCTTTACTTTTTGAGTATACGTTTCTAACTTCCATCTGTAAGAAGTAAAATTCTTTCCTCCCCCTCCTACACAGTCCACAATTGTTCTTGCTAACTGTGAATAGAGCTTCTGCGTAAACAGCTTCGAACTGCTGGACTGAGGCTGAACCGTTTCCTCTGTCTCTCCATTTATAATCAATAGTGTTATCATATTTATAACCACTTTCCTGATTACTGTATAAGATGAATGAGTTCATGGTGTCTGAACGTTTCTGTCTTTGTCTCTGAACTGCTTCATTATGAATCCGCACATGGATTTAAAATACAGATAAAACACGGCCAGTTCTTAAGATGTAAATGGTCCCAAATGCTTCACTGTGTTTTGTCATTCCAGACATTCACACACTCACACACCAGTGAAAGCAGAGATGCCATGCAATTTGCCGGCCTAACGCCGGGAGCAAATTCAGGTTCAGTGTCTTGCCCAAGGACACTTTAGCAAGTGAAGTGACTGGGGATTGAAGCGCTGCAATTAGCGGACAACCAGCTCTACCACAGCTGCCTTGACATTGTGTGGTCTGTGTTTTTGATTTTATAAATTTTAGACTGTATATAAATATGGACCACTTGTCCCCACTCCCTGCACGTGGTCCCAGTTCAACCACGTGCACCGATCAAACTGACTTTTAGTAGTAATAGTTTCCCAGGTATAGGCTGTGAGACTGGACCACTGATGTGGATAACGCTTCTACGCTTTCACCAGACTCACTCATGTTTTTAGTTTAATAATCCTACACTCTGCTCTACCTCCATCAGTTACAAAGAAATGTTGGATTATACACTGTATTTATTTATTTATTTACTTACTTTTTCCACAGTAAATTGTCCATTTTCCAACTCCTATAGGAACACTTGATGGCCGGTTGGCATGGCAACTGGTAGTGATGTCACATGTTGTCTCTATAGCATCAATATACTCATAACTAATTAAAATAAAGCTTATCAGAAAAATAGAACATTGAATATGTATCAGCATTATATTAGGTAGCTAAACTTACTAAAACCATTCTTGAAAAAAATAATTTTAGTGTTGTTTTTCGGCCAAAGTCCCATTCACTAATATGGAGGAGGTGGAGCTTACTACTTGCTTTGGCAGTCTACAGTACAAATATTTCAGGACTCTGCTATGCTGCAAAGGTTATTAACAGTCTGCAGGATGGTGTTTCAGGATTGAACTTCATGTTCTGCTGGCTGCTCTTATTTTTACTTGATTCATCACAGAAACACTTATCACATCACAAAAACTACATGACATGTTAATTTTCCACTGTGTAGTTTGTTCTCATTAAAGCCAGCCTGCAGTAACATTCAAAATGAGCAGTTTCTACAGTAACTGCATTAAACCTCACAGTAGCTCTTGCTGTGATGTTCAGAGAGGAAGGGTAATCGTTTTTGATAGTCAAGTTATTGATCAGCACAAGGTCGTATAGGATATGAATCAGACATTCACGGCAGATCAGGGAAAGGCAAAGTCACGCTAGTCCTCTGTGAGTGTGTGACTTGGCTCTGCTTGCTGAACTGATCACAGAGAACCCACGACAGCAATGGCATGTTTGCGATTAATTCATGGCAAAGTCAGAATTATCAAGCCTGGCCAGCAGCCTTTTAGCGCAGTGCACAAGGGAGTTAATCAGACCGTTTGGTTACTGAGAAACGGCTACATTAACGGAAAATATGTGAGGCAATTAGTGGAGTTAAGTGGGAGAACAATTAGCTTGTAATTAGCGTGGAACATCTGTGGTTGCTATGACAAGTAACACTAGCAGCTCCTTTGCCTGGTCCTCTGCCCTTCTCCTCAGCTATTGCTGTACTGAACACACACAGGTATAGATTTAACAGGGCCTTTAATCTGTTTGCATGTCAGTTATGAAATTTTTCTTGCTTTGTCTTCCTGTATTTATTGAAAAGATTTTGTTATTTCAACCAGCTTCAACACATTTGTATTGTTCTGAAACATTTGTCAGCTCTTTTATGTGCTTAAAAATCCAAAATGTGTTGGAATTAACTGTTTGAGAAAGATCATGATGAATATCTGTCAGATGTAGTCCATTAATGCGTTATCGGTACAAAATACAGTTTCAATCATGCAGTGTACACCGATCAGGCATAGCATTATGTTTTTGTGCCATTATTTTGTGCCTCAGTTGTGACTCAGGATGGACATGGGTCTTCTGAGGGTGTCCTGTGGTGTCTGATAACACAATGTTTTTAGTGGGGGTCTCTGAGTCCTATGGGTTGAGGGGAGGGGCCTCTGTGGATCATCCCACAGAGTTTGAATTCTAGTTAATTCGGAGGCCAGGTCAATACCCTGTGCTATTTTTTTTATGTTTTTTGAGTTGTGTGCTACATGTCTAAGTAAAGTCCAAATGAATGCCAGGTCCAAAGGTTTCCCAGCAAACACTGAACTGTCACAAGCTGGTCTTGGTATTTACTGTCAGTGGTTTTAATGCTGTGGCTGATCAACGTATGTTAGAGGTAGGTGTGGTGATGTAGGTGGTGTTTGACATTAATTAAATGAAAATGAATGATCTCAAAAGTCTGAACGCGCCACAGGACTCTTTTCCTTTCAAACAGGAAAAAGGGAGGTGGTACAAACATTTACATATTGTTCCACAGCATTAATCAATTATAATGATATGAACGCAGCGTAAACACACCATCGCTGCTGTTGATTCTGTTCACAGCAACACTGTAATGGGGTAATGGAGAGGAAGTGAAGAGAATCTTCTTAATCACTGCTTTTAACTCCTTACTTTAGTTTTGTAGTCTATTGTCTTCTCCCTCTGTCGGGTCATTTAGAAATACATCTGGTAGACCTGAGATTTAACTCTGTCTGAGGGGTGAAGACCCAGCAACAGTTCAACACACTTTAACTAGATCTGAACCAGAAAGTGTTGCTTTGCTCTGCAGCCATTTGGCTCTCGGTCAGAAGCAAAGTGTTATAAAACCTCAAAGTCTTTAGGGAGGCTCTGAAAGGTTTCCCATGTCAGCTGAGAGCTGCAGAGTTACAACAGAGAGCTCAAGTATAATCAGACACAAACAGCCATAAATCAAACGCTCTCAGCAGAGTCCCAGGTAATCAGCTGGGGTCTGCTGTGATGGAAACCACTGGGATGGAGTCACTAGAAATAGACAGAGGAGCTCTTTATTCAGGACAGAGACTAGAAACTAGAGCTCCAAGAGTCATTAGCATGAGAGCAGCTCATACAGAACTCCTGTAACTTGACTGGAAACGATGCATTTCTGGAGGTCACAGCAGAGAGTGGGGAGAGTGCTGTGTAATGTGGTGTCATATTTAGAGGACAAATCAATGCAGATCTTTTCTGAACTGTATCCTGATACTTGATTGATGGGTTGTCAAGCTCAAGTGTTTCCAAGAACCTGACTGTGGCCTTGAAGGGATGAAGACTTTGATCAGTGTTTTTTCCCCTGCAGTTTCTTTTTTCTTTTTTTTTTCACCAGAGGTTTTAACAGAAATAATGGATACACACCCTTACAGTCAGTGTCTGTTACCACTCCCACGATCAAAACTGACTGAGCGACGTGTCTTTGAATAGAAGGCACTGGTAACACCTCAGGATGACAGCTGTCTGTCAAATGAGATACAGCAGGGTGGAAGGCAGGCATTTGTCTGCGTACTGTCCATCACGTCAGTCCAGGAATGAATCAAAGCTGAGAGTCTGTTGTGGGAGGGATGCAGAGTGACTGGTTGTGAACTGAGACAAATTACTGTAATAATTAAACAGCTGGTTCAGTCATCGTTTTTTTATTACTACTTTTTTTCTTTATATTTTCCTCTTTGCCTCATGGAAAACTTAAACCCGACTCATCATCTGAAAGCGTATCCTTGCTAATCCCCCGCAGTCCAGAATCTCCACATGTTCTCGTATTTCCTCCTTGAGTGGGGGTGGGGTCGACGTAGCTTCTGGTTGCAGACATTATCTTTGATGCTTTCGCACTGACATCCCAAGTTTTGCCAGAGGACAGAAACACCGTGGGCTGGAAATTAATTATGAATCGAGACACTTGGAGGTCAGGAGCTTTGACCTCAGTGTTCAGTAGAAGACATGAGCGGACTGCACTCTGTTAAATGAATTTGAATTTTCCTCTGTAATGATTGGAACGTAACGAACAGGATTTCTTTGACCTACAGCAGTGATTTCTCTGATTGCACAGCTGTAGAAGCTGGGGATTGGAGTTAAAACCAAACTGATACATGTGCCTCGTTTCCTGTGTCGTCTGATGTCTAACAATTAGATTAGATGAAGTCATCTAATCTAATTGTTAGGTAGACAGTAATACCCAGTATTACTATTATTTACAAATAAATAGGAAGCAAATAACTAATTTGCTCAGTCAATAGGCGTATGTAAAATAAAACAAAGAAACAAAAAAAACCTGTTGGTTCTCAGATATATTCACTGACCAATACAGCCTCCGTGACTATCTTGAGCCTGTCAGTTGCTTAATCCGTCCAGAGTCGACAAAGAGCTGTATTGTCTACCCTTGCTCTGATTCCCATACTTAGGAAATGTCCAGAAGTTCCCAAAGGGATACTTGCTTGGTAAGGAAGGGGGCCAGGTCATTATTTGATCAGCTTTGAGTCCTTTGTTTTACAGCCAATGGTGGAGGACTTGGGTTTATATGATGGAGCAATGTCGTGCACATAGATCATTGTCTTCTTTGTGGACTCAGTCCTGTACCACTCAGACTTCCTTCAGTACACTGGCACTTGCTTTGTCGGTTCATTTTCAGTCCATCTTCAACCCAGAAAGCCCAAATGGCTCTTTAATGACGCACTAAATTTGACGGTATTCATATTGGAGGAAGGGTTCAGTGATTACAGCCATTTTTGTTATCTTCCAGGGCTCATATGCAGTTGGAAAAATGAGTGTAACCCTAAATAAACTGCTCAGTTTAAGAATTATAAAATGGCTCTTCCAGCCTGAAATCTGGAAACCCACGCAGATCACAACCATGGATTGAAGAGTGAGTTTCCTTCTTCGTGATGCTTTACCAGGGCTTCAGTTTGTGTTTGTTAGTTAGCCCTTGTACCTTTACTTTCATCTTTCGAGCACACATTCCACTTGGGTTGAAATCAGGTGAATGACTCGGCCATCGCAGAGTGTTGCATATCTTCATCATCAAAAAAAAAAAAAAAAGAAAGACTCCTGTGCCGTCGTCCATCTGTGCTGTGAGGTGCCATCCAATCAGCTTTGCTTCATTTGGCTGAATGGGAGCCAGCTGACAGATGCTTCTGTCTTCTGTCACATCAATAAACACTAATGACCCAGTGCCTTTGGAAGCCATGCATACCTGTGGGTCACACTGCATCCGCTGTGTTTTACAGATGTTATATGCTATGGATCGTGAGCCGTTCCAACATCCCCCCATTCTTCATTTTGGTACAGGTTGAGCTTAGTTTCATCAATGCTGTTCCAGAGCTGACTTGGCTTTTTCTAGATGATTTTGAAAGGTCAAGATGCCCGCAGCACTGGTATACCAAACGACTCTAATAGGCTGATGCATATCAGCTCAAGGCCTTCAGTGTACGAAGTCAAAGTGTAGAATTTTAAAGTAAAACAACCAACCATGTACATGCAGATATATGCACATAGATGTTCTGGAGAGGGTTCCTGGGGTTATTTGACTGGCTGCTGTGATGTTTTTTAGTTTTTTGTTTTTTGTTTTTTTACCACTGTTCTTTCGTGAACATCCTGTCCTTTTTTTGTTGCTGAGCTCCACAGTGTTTTTTTTTTTTTTTTGATTTTTTTCCAAAATGTACCAAACGGACCTATCAACTGTCAGTCTATGTTTTCTTGGACCGATCTTGATGTTTGAGCTTGTCAGTCTTATTCAGTGGTGGTTGTGTCACAAGTTTCTTCACGTTGGCCCTGTCTCTGAGCAAATGACACCTCATACTTCGCAACAAAATGTTTGACTGTCTGATGCACACACCGCAACAGTTTAGTAATATCATGGCCACTGCAGCCCCTTGGAAGGCGTTATACAATCTGTGACAGGGAAACCAATAATTAATTTATTACACGAATACATTTGAGCATTCAAGTGCATTTGGTTTGAAGTTGGAAATGTCCACAGAAACAATGACAAATCTAAATATTCTTTTGCCTGACAAGTCTACATGCAGATTAAAAAGCAAATCTGCACAGGTATCTGATAGTCCAACTCTGACAGCGAATTAGATTTCTTTTACTGTGTTGTTTTGGCTGGATTGACATTTACTTTGTTTGTCTTGCTGCTGGTATGCTGGAATAAAAACAGTTCCCCTCACCTCTCAGTCTAAAGTACAGATGGACAGGGAAATGGGAACAGGTGGACAATGTAAATAAACTTCCCCACACAGTCAAC
The DNA here is from genome assembly GCF_022458985.1 of Mugil cephalus. Lineage (NCBI taxonomy): Eukaryota > Metazoa > Chordata > Actinopteri > Mugiliformes > Mugilidae > Mugil > Mugil cephalus. Next base: position 21,378,109 of record NC_061778.1, on the reverse strand, counting down.
TCGTGCCATGAGATCTTGTGGGCGGAAGCTTCGCAGATGGGAACAAAACTGTGGACTATGGGTACACAAAAATGCAAATACAAACTTTGCTCCAAGATTGATTCTTCCAGCTCGGGCAAAGATCCAAAAAACAAAGTTAAGCCCTTGATAATGTCACATTTTGGAATTTACCAGGCAGACAAACATGGAGAATGCCAAGTAAAATCCTCTGTATTCACTGCCCTATATTGTGAACAGCGCTGTGAATAAATGTAGACGTTAACTTATCAGAACAGTCTATGAATGCTGGCTTTATATCATCACACACACACTCACAAGTTATTGGATTTCGAATTGATTCACGGGTCATTACATCCTATATGGAACAGCAGTCATTTGAGCCTGTAATTCAGTCACAGAGGGGGAGTGTAAAGATAATACAAAACAACTGACTCAGGTCACTTGTCGTTCTCTATTCACCCCCCCATGACATGATGTGAATGTTTGCAGCAGTCTCAAATGCTAAAGGAAAGATAGCGAGTTGAATATAGCAATGAACGTCCTGGCTGTGTTGTCGTGGCATGCGGGATATGCCGGTGATGTTGTTCGGCTTTCCTTGCCAGGGCGAGGGTAGCTACCTTTCGCTGTAGGCCGAATGGGGTGATACCTGCAAGGGCTGGTGGACAGAACACAGAAGGGTGGGCTTCAGGCAGCCGGGCGCAATCCTGGGGCCACTGAGGGAAATTAACGTGAAACTTGCAAAAGCTTTACAGTGGAGCTCTCAATATTAGAAGTAGTATATTAGTTTAAACAAAATTGAGGCAGCCAGAATGAGTAATAAAAACGAAAGCTTCCGTGGCTCTGTGAGAACCGCTCGCAATAAATCTGCTGTCAGGATTTAAACCACGCGCTTAAAACCAGATAACTGGCTTCCTCCGGTGAGACGGGCCAGACGCTCATTTATAACTTTGGCACACAGTAGATCAATCGATAATTTTTAAACTGAGACGACTTCAGAAAATATTTTAACTAGAAATCGAGAGTTGAAAACACAGGCTACATATCTATTTAATGTCATCCATTTGTGTTGTCCTAAAGCAGGAGTGTAAGGCTCACTGTACACCGATCAGGCATAGCATTATGACCACCTTCCTAATATTATGTAGGTCTCCCTGGTAACCCCCCATTCAGCTGTGATTCATCAAAGAATGGACATGGATCTTCTGAGGGTGTCCTGTGGCGTCTGACAACAGGATGTTCTTAGTGGGGGTCTTTGGTGGAGGGGAGGGGCCTCTGTGGATCATCCCACAGATATTTGATCAGTTTGGGATCTAGTGAATTTGGAGGCCAGGTCAACACCTTATACTGTCTGGTTTTTCTTGTTTTTTGAGTTGTTCTTTTAGTGTGTGTCAGGCTGCTGCCATCGAGGATGGGGGTGTCTGGTCTGTTCTAGGTGAATGCCGGGTCCAAAAGCTTCCCAGCAGAACATATGTATTCTCACGAGATGGCCAATGTCATTTACTTCACCTGTCAGTGGTTTTAATGTTGTGGCAGATGAGTGTATGAAGAAATAGATAAGTGGCATTCTTGGCATCCTAAGACCTCCAACATGAGAATGCACAGCACAACCTTTATTTATTTCTTTATTTATTGGTCCTGGTTGTTGTGCTGAATGAAATGTGTTTCAGATTAGTTCCGCTGTCGGGCCTGAACCGGCAGCTTTAGTGGAAACACTGACCACACACACGCAGAGACGGAAAGAGAGAGGACACCTACACACCTCCTCCGTGTCCGTCGCTGAGAGCTCCTGTAGGGGTCGCTAATGTCCGTGTGAAAGCATCGGCGGCAGCAGCAGCGGCAGAGTCTCCATCTCTCGTGCTCATCAGCTCCGTTCAGACTGGGATTTCTCCATCCGCAGCTTCTTTCTCCTCTGGAAACTAAGCGCCGGAGACGCAGCTTCGTCCGGGAGAGCGCGGAGCTTTTGCACCCGACTGAAGGACACCATGCCTTACTTCTGGATACACACCGTGTGGATCACCGGCGTCGCTTTCTTCTTTGGATTTCAAGGCAAGGGATCGTTTCATTCTTTTCATGTTCTTGTCCTGACGTTTCCCATTAGGAAAGCTGCGGAGTTGATAGGAGGATGCTGCGTCTATACTGGGGGGACGTTTAATGTCCGGTCTTGAGGCTGACTCGAGTTGTGAAGGTAAGTGGCGTGACTCCCCCTCCTGAGACCACCTGACACGGTGGGGAGGCGTGCAGTGCCCCCCCGCAGCGAAGCCCCTGTCGTTCCACTAGATCTGTTCGGTGCGAATAAAGTTAGTGATGAGCCGAGCTGACGCCGGTGTCCCTGTACAGTAGCGGTGTGGGAGAAGGAAGAGAGCAGTCTCCTTTAGAGTAGTGGAGTAGTCAGAAATGTGTGGAGGCTGTTGGACTGGCAGCTCAACAGTTGTTATTTTACAATCCTGGTCAAATGTGTGTGTGGAAGGATCTCTTTCACTTCCACGCCAGCTTGGAGCACATTCACATCTCAGAGCACATCCCCGTTGGCTTCTCCACATCACCATGCATCATACTGTGCATCAATCGGCCCTGAGCTCCTGATTCTACTTGGCGTTGCTCTCTTGACGGGCCCCATACATGTGGAGTGTGTGTTAGGTGGACAGGATTCACATGAATTGCAGAAGAAGAGAAATATGTATGCGCTCCATATGTGTAGCTGTGGTAAGGACACAGATCTGAGCACCAGTGTTTGTGATCAAGAGGGATGACGGCAGCAGGAAAGGGCGGATTGGTTGCAGGTCTTCTCTCCTGTCTACTTTAGTAATTAAATGTCAGCGGTAAGTAATGATGCTCTCCAGACTGGAAGGAGATTGACTCTGAGGGGAGTTGTGAATGTTTGGCTATGGATTTGTGACACAGGCTGCTCAGTTTGAGTTCGGCAGGAAATCCGTTTGGGTAAAGAAACGGCGAATCGCCAAACGCCCCAAGGGTGAGTGCTCGAGTTATAGGTGAGACACAGAAGTTAAAGAATTCCTGTGCCCCCGTTGAAAGTTTCTGACAATTACACTCCGGAGAGACGCTGAAAGGGAGCAGGCCTTCAACTCCTACAAACCCAGCTCTCAATTTTCAGGCTCATGATTGGCCTTGTGCCCGTTGACTTCATGAATTCTCCTTGACTGGAAACTACATGCTGTTGAATTACTGCATTTCAGCATAAAAGACAATAAAATATAAACTGTGTTTGTTAGAAAATGATTGGTACAGCTTTCGAGCTGCTGGCAGCACATTTATAACAGTGAACGCAATTAAACCGTGGCTCTAAAGATGCATTTTTTTAATCAATAACAGCAGTTGTGGTCAGCTTGGATTCATGCCTGCTACAGTGTACACCAGCGATGATGAGTCTTCATAGCTTGAAGACAGAACCAACCTGGATTGGAGCCTGGAAAAACATTTTTGCGGTGTAAAGTTGATTGAAGTAGTTCTGTTGGGAACTGATTATTACCTGGCAAACATCTCAACATTGTTTGGTCGGGCTTTATGTGGTGACGGACAGTAGAGCAACAGCAACGTAGTCATACACCCGAGCGCCGTGGAGTTGATTTTGTTTGCAATGAAATGGCTCTGATTGGTTTTCAGACTATCCAATGGTGCAGATCCTCTGTGTTAGCAAAAATATTCTCCATACTGAAATCCAAATGGTTACCAGATCCATATTCTGAGAAGGTTTGAGTCTCTACGTGATTGTTTCGTGTTGGGCTAATATGCCGACATCTGTCTTCCAAGGAAGTTTGAGTCAGCTGCTGAGTCTTTCTTTTGGAAGTTTCCAAGGTTGTAACACATGAAGCTCTTGAATGCTGTTTAGCAGATGACAGTTTTCACCGCTTCACTGTGGCATTCCACATAAAAGCACAGTAACCAGGCTGTCGCAGGCCAGTGAGGGTGGACAAAGGGAAGATTTGAAGAAGTAACTATGGCAATGTACCAGCACCAGAGTAGAAGTAAAATCCAATTCTTTTTAAGTATTTTTTTTTCTCAGTCCTACAAAATAATGGCTTTCTCTGCTGGAAAATCTGAGCTGGGACAGAGGGAATAGAATAGAATCGGATAAAAGATCCATAGTTAAGATTCTTATCGCTGCCTCTCGTGCTAAATCGTTTCTTGGTGAGTGGTTGAAACCTCTTCACTCCCCTATTAACTTTCGTCTCATTAGTTCACACACATAGCCCCCCATCTCCTACTCCACCTACTTAAGAGCGTCTCTCTGTCCCCTTCACGTCTCCTTTACTTCGTCCTCCATTCCCTTGCATGTCATTGCTCTAGTGATTTGAAGTTTTTCCTTTTCATGTGTTATGTCCATCCTGGAATCATTTTCCCGGTGCTGTGTGCACATGACGGACAGTAAAATCGTTATCTGCTGGCCGAGCCATTGTTTCCGCTGAGAGGGAGCGGTGACGTCCATCTCGCTGCAGAGGTACTTTACACTTGTCATCTGCTTAGACTTCAATTGATTTGGATGTTAACCCTGGTTGTTGTCTGCTTTTTAAAATGCAGCCGGCAGACGAGAGCGAGAAAAAAACAATTCCAAAAGTGAGCATCGTTTTAACTGCGAGTGGCAAACGCAGATTCTGAATTTGATGTGAGTATTTGCTAATTTCATTATGCAGTCGGCTCTGCTACTGTCTTCGCTAAACACGTATTTATCTCTGACTGAACATCACCTCTAAGCACACAGGTAGATCGCAGTTCCACCTACTCTGTCTCCTTCCAACAAGGCCAGCTGCTAAAGTGTGAGATATAATTTGTCATCACTGCTCGTTTTTCGTTTATTTTCTCCACTAAGTTGAGTAGTTAAATTTAAAAAAATAAATTTAAAAAAAAACTCCCTTTATAAAAATCTGAAACCTTGTTGTTTCTGTCCAAACCCGGATGCCGCTGGGCTTCTGTAAGTGATTCTGTTAAATAAAGCGAGCTCACCTCATTCATTAGTCTCCATTATTAAAACGAGTAACTGGGTTTTAAAAGCTTTAATGATGCTTGGGAACAGGTCATCATTTATAGAGGAGCATTTAAGTAAAAGGGTGTGCCTCTTTGTTTTACAGCACATTCCCTGACAAGGTGAACAAAATGCCGTTGGTGTATTATTTTAGTGCCAGAGCTAGAGAGCGTGATGTGTTTGCATGCCCAGAGTGAGGGTGCCTCTGTCATATCTTCTAGTTTTTCCATTCTCATTTGGAGAAAATCATCCTCCTTTTCCTCCCCTTTGTTCCACGTTGGAGCGGATCGTTTTCTGTAGATGCTTTACTTCAGTGGTTCGCACGTCTTTTGGTGATTTCTGCTCCATTCATGGCGAATGGGGAATCACTGACAATACAGTCACGCACCAAGGAAGTGTTTTGTTTGGCAGCAGAGGACTTGATGGTTGATTCAGGAGAGAGAAGTGTGTCTGTCATTGGAGCTGAAGACTGCACGCTCCACTACCCGGCTGGTGGTTGTCAGATAAAACTGTCGTGACTACGGAGTTTCAGGCGCTTCTGCTGTTACACTTTTCTCCTACTATCAGAAACTACAAGCTCAAAGTGGGTTTGTTCTTTCCTCATCTCTTCTTGGCTTCGATAACCAGTGTTGATGCAGTGAATGTTGTCTTCAGCCCTAATTATTCCGCAAATATGGTAATACCTCAGAATAGGGGGCATCTGTGGTCACCTTGCGATGAGAAGGGTGTTGGTTTTCTACAGGAACTGGAAAATCATTCCAGTCACACTTCAGTTGTGTTGAATACATGTAAAGATCTGTGGAGAAATCGGAACTATTTTTGTTCTGTGTCACAGCACATGTCATGCATGTTTTTTATACAGCGTGAGATCCAATGTGCCAGTAAAATGAATGCAGTGACCAAGACCCCAGAGGGATAATTTGAACACATTACACGTGAAGGCTGTTTGATAATCTGTACGCCCTCTTTAACTTCTCACACTGGCCTTTTACAATGTCCTGAAGCGGTATATCCTGTAATAAGTATTTCTTGATGTACTGTGTAATCACACAGTGGAGCTGTGTGGAGCAGCTCCTACCATACATAGAGTTTTCTGTGGTACATTAGTTGATTGGATAAATGAGGCGCTCATAGGAGTACAAGAGCATTTTAGCATATGAATTATGATTATGTCATGAATTATTGAACCGCGTTTTGTTTAGTGCGTTCCACAGTTACAAAGTCATGAACTGTGCATTGCATGGCATTATGCTGCTGTGACCGATGTGAGCTCATTTTTGGTCACTTGAACGGAAACCTAAAGAGATCATTTGGAAGTACATGGAAAGATGAGCGCGTGAGGTCAAATATTTTGTGGGCTGGACTCCAATGACAGATGAGGGTAGTAGATGGGGAAAGCACCATCCAGTGTGCAGCTGTGCTCAGAGCCTGAAGACTTTGGTTGGAGACCCCCCCTGGGACCACGAGGATGAGGTGGAGATCGGGAGGAGGAGGAGGAGGCCTGCGCGACGGACAGTCTGAAGGGCAGAATGACAGAACTGCAATGAATTATAAGAACAGACACTTGGGACGTGGACAAGAGTAGAGATGCTGACATTGAGAATGGTGTGGCGTTGACAGCGTGGGAAATTGGAAGGGATGAAGATAATGGCGCAGCAGAAACAGACCAAATTAACCGTAGAGGAAAGCCGTCAGAACATGTGAACATGTCTTCCTTACCGACCTTTGGCTTAAGCTAAATAACATTTTCAGGAATAACAGCTTGTGTTCGACTTCCTCGTTTGGCCGTCCAGCTTCTGTCGTAATCTAATCTATTGTTACCTGTCATTTTCCATTCTCCAATTCTGATTGATTCTGATGATTTAATACTATTAAATGTTTGGAAACATCTGACATCTTTTTTGACACTTGTTTAGTTACTTAACTTTAGCAGCAGCTAACTTAGAAATGCCATCAGTATTGCCCGCTTGTCCTCCACCCTTCATTCATTTACCTCTTTTTTCACATTATTAATCCAATTTATAACAATTATTGACCTTTTCCAAGGAAGTTCCAAAGGACACTTCTTAGACTAAAGCAATAAAGCCTACTAACCAAATGGCTAATTCTAGCTGGGAAATAACGTCATGTATGTGAGATCTAAGATAAATGGATAACTGCCATTGGTAAGTAGACTCTAGTGTGACAAATGTTCAACTTTTCCCTTCTGGGAATTGATGCTTGCATAGCTATGTTTGTATTGCTAGCAACAGTAACTTAGGACGAGAGGACTTGACAAACAGTAGGGCCCTCTGGTTGGTGGTCAGGAAACAAATCAGAAGACCAACAAAGGGTTAATTGTTCAGTTTTATTCACAATACGACCAAAGGGTGGCAGTGGGAAACTATAGAAATATGTACAGGGAGGATCCTACAGAGGAATGTCAGACGCTGCTGAGTGTGAAGTACTTCATGGTACGATAGATCACCCTCAGTGTAATCAATCAAAACAACAACAGCAGCCAGCCTTGAGATTAAATGGAAAGTTTTCTTTTCACAGAAAACCCGTTTGGAAGAGGAGTTTGTTGGATAAAGGAGCAAGAGTTCCCTTCCAATCATGATTGGAGTCACTATAAAAATATTTCTGCGCATTTTCAAATTCATTGCAGTGTTTCTGTAATTTGATGCACGTTTATTTCACTTGATCAGCAGTATTGAGTTAGCCGGGCATGAGCTCAGGCATTACTGATGCTGTATACTGTTACCGTCACTGCTGGCTCTGCTTATCAGCACTCATTAGAGAAGAACGTGTGATAAAATGCATTTATTTTATAGGTGAAACCAAATCCACCAAGCTCAGTACAGCAAAGTAGTGTCCCTCTAATTTCCACATTCGTCTTGCATTTTTCTTCTTTTGTCACATTTCGCGCATGAAACACAAACGGGTTGTGATGAATAACTGAGGGTATAAATAGACGTTGCAAAAAAGAATGTGACTGACAACAGACTCACATGTGAATGTTATCTGCTGCTTTTTAACTTTAATTGTCATCAACTCGTAATGGTCTGATTTTCTTTAAGCTACTTACCCTGCAGTCTCCGAGCATGTAGCAAGATTCATGTGTTTGCCTGGTGGTGAATCTGTTAATGTGTGACTGAGGAATACAGTTTTCATGAAGTTTTTACAAACTTTACACAACTGTTCATTATCTGGCAAAACCATATCAGTGAAGTACCTTTTTTTTGGTCTTCAGTAGCTGTGCCCACCCATTGCTCAAGCTTCTTGTTGACCGGCAAATCTTTACTGAATAAAATAAGGCGGCAGAATCTAACATTTTAAAGCATATTATGGCTTAGTAATGTCTCCGTCAGCAAACAGGGACTTGCCGACAGTGCTTCTTTCCGTGGCAATGACCCGATACATTTCTGTGTGTTTGTTTCTGTACTTAAGAGTCCATACGAAATCTGAGGTGAGGCTGTATTACAGGATTACAGGATTAAAACTGTTTGGTTGGCTTAAGTGTTTACCCATTAAATACATCCACATATCCAGTTTCTATTAATCCTTCATTCAAACAGGTAATCCTGTTGTGGAAAAAAGCCTGTGTTACCGCCGGTGGGTTCACATTCAAGTGAATTTCTTACACTCAAGATTATGTCACTCCTTTGGCTGGTGAGTCCAGGGGACTGTGGCCAACGCGAGTGAAATAGAATTTTGGCATAATCACAAATTCCAGTGAGCTGCTGTTGAATGACTGGAGGTGTTTTTACTTAATGATGCTCTGGAGCTGCAGTGGAAAAACCACCACCGGAGCTGGACATAAACTGGTCACATGCTCGCCGTTCTGTGTGAACATCGCTGTAGGAATTCCGTCGGCGCGGGCTGCGATCAGGGGGCCAAACGTGGTGATTAGTTCCACTCGCAGGACTGACTTTTTTTGCGCAAACATGCCAGATTTGATTTGTTTGGAGTGCGATGGCAACGGCGCCGGGCACAGTCGGAGGTTTTACTGAGGCTCAGGCTCGATCCGCAGGACCGCAGTCGAGCCAGAGTGAGAGGATCTTCGCTGGAACACACACATTTGATGAGTCCCCAGAGAACAGTGTTAGCTTTCAAACCAATATTTCAGCAGCGCTGCCAGGACACTGAGGAGTGTGGATGGAGAGGGGGGCGAGGAGAAAATGACTGACAGTCAGCGGAGAGGACGGGATCATAGACTGTGTCACAGAAGAGTGAAAGGCTGAGTGTGTCTGTGTGTGTGTGTGTGTGTGCATGCGTATGCGTGTGTCCACAGTGTGTGTGAGTTAAAAGATGTCTTTTATAGCCCTGCTACATCCAGTATGGGTGTCCCATCAGTCCAGATTGATGCTGTCAGGCAGCTTAATGATGTCTGTCTGCCTGAGCAGCAGCCTGCATGCTGCGAAACAAACACACACACACACACACACACACCAGAAGAATGAAGTTAAGGTTGCATCATGCTGCTAATACTAATATCTCAGTGTAGAGCTGGACATCGCCACTGGTTTCCCTGAATCGATCCGATTGACAGGGTGCTGATTTGATTAGATTCAGTTTATTCCATTTATTTTGGGACATTTCAGTTTCCAAAACAGTTTCACTCGCTTACGAAAAAAAGATTTTCTTTTCACAAAACAAATGCTGTCATTGGTTTCGGAGATTTATGGTATTTGCCCACCGTTTGACCTTTCAAAGCCGGAGAGAAGAGCTGCTCCAACGCAGTCGTCATACGTTTTAAAATCCAGTCAGACCTGACAGTGCCCCGAGGATTGCTTCTTCCATCGTGTTTTGGATCTCCCTCATACGTGGACTAATCTCGTTGCGCGGCAAGACCGGCGAGGAGGGGATGCTGGAAATGGCAGGTACTTAAAAAAAATCAATCGGAGGATTTTATGAATCAATGTCAGTGTATTTCAAATTAAGATAGATATTAGTAACTAAAAGGAAATTTTATTTTTTTCCCCCAACCCAGTGCATTCTCAGTGTGAAATCACGAATCACAAACTGATGATTTCCTCATTGCCAATAAAGGAGCCTGATCACATGCTGTAGCAGCCTCCGTCAAGTGTGCCAAAGGTTTAAAACTTTAAAAAACTGCAGCAAAATCTGACCTTCAGCTACTGGATGTAATGTGAACTATCAGCGACTGTATGCCTTGCATCTTTCCTATGCAGAGCTCAAAGAAAACCAAAGAAATTGTCAGACTGAAAATAAACCTCACAGTTTTGAAGAAAAGGGCCTCTTGTGTGTCCAGGATTTTTTTTCTTTTATTTGTAATGCATTTCTGCCTCTCATTGTGAGTTCAATGAGTGCTGTTCTATGGTTGCATTTTGTAGAAGACATAAAGATAAACCATGAATACGATATTACGTGTGCCTTTCTTTCTCTTTCTATGTCTGTGCTCAGGGTCTGTTTCTTCTGGAGCACATTACCTTGCAGAAGAATATAGATTGTATAGAAAGATTTTTAATGCTTGGGTTTTAAAGAAAAAAAAAACTTATTGCTTTTCAGATTTAAATTGATCTCCCTTCCAAAGATCCGATATCGATCTGTAAAATCCTTGGATCTGTTTATTTAAATATATAAAGAAACACATGCCATTCACTGCATCCTCTCATTAAAAAGCTCACCGGGGTCTCTCTAGGCCTTGTGTTGCACGGCTAGTCTTGCGAGACTGTGCAATGAGACTGGTCCACGTCTGAGTAAGATCCAAAACCTGACATGCTGACGAGCGGAAGCATTGCGGGTTTAAAAAGGATGACGACGGAGAAGAGTTGGCAAAGTCACACAAGAGGAATATCGAGAAATACTTCAAATCTCCGAATCCAGTTGTATCGAAACTGAAATATTTCTCAACGGGTCAAATCGAATGGAACGGGACCTTCTGGATCAGATTTAGGAAGTCAGCGGCCATACCCAGCCATATTTAATTTATATATTTTTTTTTGTGATATCTTGAAACACGTACCACGGGCACACACTCACCTGTTGATTAATCCTAATCTACCGTCTCCGTATCAAACACTGTGTCCCTTGGATGCACGGACTCATCTTCAGGTGCAGATTGGAAATCACTGAAGTACTCAGAGCTGGTTCAGGCCTCCCTGTGAAATTCTGTTAGGTGACCTCCTGCCTGACCTGTGAGCCGTGTAATTTGTTTGCCATTGCCACACAGTTACTCCTGACGCCAGTTCTCCCTCTCCAATCTTCTCTACTTTGAAATGGTTTTCTCTTTTCTCTTCATCAGCCAAAGAATAAGAAGACCTCTACAGAGTAGACTGAAGTATAGATGAACTATATTTTAATATTTCCAGTTATGTTCTGTTATCAGAACAAAAGTTGATTGGTTCCATAACAGAATGATAATTAAATGTGACATACATGTCACGCCGATCAGGCATAACATTATGACTACCTTCCTAATGTAGTGTAGGTCTCCCATTTCCCTCCATCAAGGACTGGTCTGGTCTGGTCTGGTCTAGGTGGGTGGAACATGTCTACGTAACATCCACATGAATTACAGGTCCAAAAAACTGCAGCTTTACATTAAAAAGTAAACAGGCCACAGGCTGCACCCCTCCATTCACTGTGTCCTGCTGCTCACATTCAGTGTGTGCAATACAAAATACAAAAGCAGATCAGAACTGATCACAGAACAGTGGAAAAATTCCGCTAATTGACAGTTTCTTTTTATTTAAAAGGACATTAATATGTTTTCCTGCATCAAAACCTCTGCTACTACCAGTAACAACAGGCCTTGTGGAATCAACAATCCATTGGTTTATCCATTACCAAAGCATAATGCTGTCTTGGTATTGCCTCTAGAAACTTTTCTGTTTCTTCATGAAATTGAGTTTTAAATGAATAAACATTTGTCTTCAGGAAACTGTTCACTTCGTTTAAATGTTCTGTGTTTGTTGTTGTTTCAGTGCTGACTGCACTCGGATTATGCTTTTTTTTTTTTTGGTAAAAGTATCCGCAAAGAACACAGTGTAAGACAGGAGAAAAAAATAGCTTATACCTTCTCCAGCTTTAACAATTCTAACAACTAGAGCAATTTAAACAACTCTCACCACCTCCTCCTCCTCCTCCTCCTCTTAAGTAAAAACTGTCCAAGGAGCCTCTAATAGAAAAATGTATTTTCTCCAGCTTGACATTGCGTAGCCTAAGTTTAAAAGATGGAGGCTGATGGAACTTCCACAGCAGGAGAATCTGTCTGCATGTGATTAAGGAAGAAAAGACTATTGCTTGTTTGTTTGTTTTTAATGGCAGTAAATCGAGTTGATGGAGCTGAATAATGATCTACTACCACCACGCTAAGTGTGCACCACATTGCCTAATTTTACATATTTCTTCATATTCCAGAGTAAAGTGCTGCCACACAGCAGACATGTGATTTTGGTTCCTCTTCTTTTGCTTTGATATTTGGCGGCTTTGATGCTAGCCAAGTGCCTTTAAAACAGAAGTCTTTTTCGTTTTTTTTTTTTTTCTTTGGCAGCTTTAGCCAACCACTATTAATTAAACTGATGTGATTTGGTTTGTGGCAGACCTAAATTAAATAACTACAAAATATTGGACTTTTCTGAAGCCCAATACCGAACTGATTATTTGAAAATGGAGGCCTGGTCTTTGTGTAATTTGTGAGGGCTTGTGTAGAGAGCCTGTATGGCACTGGGTGCACTAGAAATTAGCGACAATGAAATATAATGCACTCTATTAAGAGCATATGTTCCAACCGTGCTTTCAGCACAAAATAGTGACAACGTTTAAATTGACTCATAGCTGATGCCTGCGGTGTTGCGTGGGACAGATTCGGATTCGGGGTTGATTGACATTCATGTGCTGTGATGCAACTTGTAAACCGAGTTAATAAACCGAGCTAAAATGATTACATCGAGTACGATTTAAATTTTTATGGCGGCGTACGCAACACTTTTAAGCTGTCTCCTGCTCTAAGACAAGATAAAACAAATCCTTGTGATTATGGTGTCTGATGTGAGGAGCCTCCTACCTGTGATGTATTTGCAGGAAAATGGATTATCTTGGTTGTTAATGAACAGCTTTTAGGTGCCGCGAGGAAATTCAGACGTTCTGACCTGTTATCAATATTATATTTTCTACTTGAATCCAGCAGGGATTTGACTGGAATACTGAACTATGTCAGTACTAATGCTTTAAACTAATTATCTTTATAAAGGAAAAATGACATGTTTGTATGTATGTATTCATATAATGCCTGTGTGCAACAGCATGACACCCAGTCAGTAGATCCTCTAACGCATAAGTCTTCAACACAGGGTCCCCTAGGGGCGACCCCTAGGGGCGACCCCTAGGTAAGTGGGCTTTACTCTGGACACTGGGGGTCGTGTAGGGGCGGAGCTAAAGCGTCCTGGACGTTGAGACCCACCCACCCAACTCTCCACTACCTGTTGCTCAGGCTACAGCCTGTCACTCAAAGCGGGAATCTCATTAATTATGCAGAATTTTAAACCTTAATAATAAATAAATGAATTAATTAGCAAAATAAATAATCACCCAGTTTTCATGAATAGTGATATAAACCATTGAAATCAAAATCCTTTTTTGTACCAGACTGTAAACACGTTTAATCTTGCTGTAAAATTGGTCTGTAGAGAGGTCCTTTTTGCAGGCAAAAGCGGCCACTCGATGATTTGCTATTTCTTGCACTTCCGCATGGCTTCATCACTCAGAACCATTGGGTTGGTATATACTATGGACAAACCCCTTGTGGTGTCACCCGTTGGATTCTGAATCTCGAAAATGAAGCCAGAAGTGGGCGGAGCCTGCAGTTGCCATGTTGGATGAGTTTTACTCTGCCCACACTCAAATACTCCAAATATGGATTTGGGGATTGTGTTGGGGCGGAGCTAAAGCAGCCTGAACATTGAAACCCGCCCACCCAACTCAGTGCTGCCGGGTTAGCCCAGGCTACAGAAATAGGCTAACACGGTGGCCTTGCTCCTGGTTTGATGCTGACTAAAATATAATATATAACGCATTAAATAAAGTTAGGATTTAGAGAATTATGGGTCACATTTCACATCTGGGCTATAATAAAAATCGGTCATGTAGTGATGACTTTCAAAGTGTTCTCTGCCCAGATGAGAAGTCCTCATAGTCCAGTTCTTCATCTCATGTAGAACATCTGGATCACCTGAATTTTACGCAGACACATAGACATGTAAAATAATGTATGTGTTATATGTACAAAATGTGTATGTGTACGGAATATTATTATGAATATTCACATTCTGGTTCCTTGATATCTTAATTTACATTACAGTCTAACCTGAACTACTAACATATAAGCTTGTTTCAGTATCTAGACTAACGTTATGTATGGACCCATACTGTAATATATCATTAATATTTTTTTCCGTATTTTACCGTAACATTGGTCGTATGGAAAAAGTAACGTGAACGAGACATTAATGTTTCGTACTTTACGAACATTTCCTAAATTGACACACTTTATTTAAAAGTATTATTGTTATTATTTACATTCTGACCTTGTGGCGGTTTGATTAATAGCCTAATTCATTAGCTATATTGGGTACTGACACCGACCATAAGAATAGTTCTCAAAATTCACTTACCGGATGGTCTTGTAGGAGGTGCAGTAAAGCAGATGTAGTATATGGTCCTCTTGTTTTTCTCTTCTGTCCCTTTCCTGTTTTTGGGTTTGTGAAATGTGTACAAAGTTTAAAGGTTAAAGGTTATTTACCAGATGTCAGCTCGTAAAACTAATGAGATGTAAGGAGACAGGTTTCCTTTGTTTATGAATGCTGGTTCTTGGGGATGAGAACCATATGGGAGATGAGCGAGAAGGAGAAGAACGACAATTGGCTAGAAGCTCTCTCAGATTCGGCAAGAGTTTTTGACACTGTTCTTTCTTGTAATAAACCTTTTTAAATGCAAGAGAAGACTCAGCAGCGGTGATCACTTCTTTACGTCAACACATCAATATACAACACAGACAGCTATTATTTTCTATTTAAAATGATCCAAAATGGACCAAAACCTCAAGCTCAGCTGAAGAATGTCATTAGCTCAGGTGAGGATTAGCAGAGAGATGTTCAAACATTGACATCGAACAGTTACAGTAGGTAGAGGGTCGCTACCTAATCTTAAACTGATCAATGTGAGAGTCCTTGGCCTGAAAACCGTTGAAGACCCCTGCTGTAGCATTTAAGCTGAGCCGTCTTTATAACACATCAGCTGACACTTTAAATATCCACCTCCACAGTCCATAAAATTTTAATGCTTCCTTTTCTCTAGTCAATGCACTACTTTTAATTAAATAAATTAATAAGTAAATATTGTAATTTATGACGTCCACCAGGACCCTGGACCAAATCATCTTAAATTTCAACTGTTTACTTGCCATCAGTCCAATAATACTTTGCTCTGAGCTGTGTGTTTGGGTTCGGTTTGGGCAGTTCTCCTCACATTTTCCTCTCAGGCTCTGAACATCAGACTTATTCTCTGATTCACCTCCTTTGTGCGGTACTGTGAATCTTTGATGTTAAACATCTTCACATCAGACGCACGCGACAGCTCCTCTATGGCTTCCGGCTTTACGTGAAAGCTTTCTGTATCGACCGGCAACGACGCCTCGGCTGACGTGAACAGGGCTCCTTCTTTCAAGGCTGTTTGGCTGGAGGCTTTGAAATCTCACGCATCGAAGCAGAGGTATGAGATAACAGGGACAGACAGCGGGAAGACCACGTCCAGGTTTGGAGACATGACCAAGTATGCGTAGCCAAACGGCCTCAGGGAGGACTTCATTGAAACCACATTTTTGTCCTCCCCAATGCGTCTTTCGCCTGTTACAGCCGTCAGTTAGATGTTCTTCTCTTTCCTCTCCTCATCCCATTGCGGCGCATGGATAAAATAATTACAGGGTTCGTTTCTGAAAAGCTGACATTATTTTTGAACGTGTTCATTATAAATATTGGTGTGTATTACCTTGCCACTGCAGGTGCCAGTGACGGCTTCTATAAATGAATCTGGCTTTAATGGTGAACACTGCTTTTGCAGGAGATTATCGCACAAATGCCAGTTTGTCATTTCGTCTCGCCTCCCTCGAGTGGTATTAAAATCATTTCGCCCAGTCTCTATCATATGCATACACATAAATTAGAGTTCTTCGCAGGTAATAAAGGGAGTTTCAAGGGTTAGAGTTGCGCATCACCATTAGTGATGTTTGCAAATATGGCCCTGTGCTGTTCCTTCATCTTATCTGATGAAAGATGACCACTGAATAGGACTAAAGGATGGTATGATTCAGTTTGTCGTACATCACGGTGGAATTTCTCCCTTAAAACGCATCGTCTGTGATGAAGTGGTTTCTTTGAAATGAGTTTTGCCACCCCCCAGAGTTTTGCGAGATGACTGTGGGTAATTCAAAACGATGAGGTGCGGAGAGGTGATGATCATAATTTGGTCAAACTGTGTCTTATTTTCCATTATTCTGTCCTCGGGGGTTTGTCCTGATTATTAAAAGATGCCTTTCACATCTCCTCTCACCTACGTGCTTTAATGACATGGCTGAAGCCTTGCTGATGCTTCTTGAAATACCATTGTCGTTTAAAGTGGCACTCTCACCAAGTGAGGTGACAAAGGGTGTTTTTGTGGGACCAAATGATGCCTATTGATGAAATAACGACGGCGTCCCCGCTTTTGCAATGTTACGACTTGGCCGTCTGTGGATATATTCCCTTACTTAATCACAAGCCAGGCACAGTTAGCGATCCATCACCGGCTTTCTACTGCAGCCGACAGAGCTAATGTTTAACTGACTGAAAATGTCACACAGACACAACTGTTTGGATCTGTATTAAGTTACGTTCAACAGCAAACACGCGGGTACTCCTCACTGATATTCTGTCGTAGAGAATGAAACTGGTTATCTTGGAGATTACTGCTCTAAATCCCCTGCTCCTATACCATCACGAAGAGTGTGTGTATAGGTGGGAAGTGACACCTCGGTTGTTACTGGAAGTGTTATATGAGCATGGCTACATAACCAAAGATCTGAATTCCCCCCTTTCCCCCTGCAGGGAAGTAATTGGGATTCTAATAATAATGAGAAGTTAAAAATAATACATTGCGACACTCTTAAACGCATATTTTGTAAAATGAGTTGAGCTATTAATACACCAGATGATATATGTGGTGGCAAAAAAGCATTAAAGTCTGGCCTTATATTTTTGTACAATGTATAATTTATGAGGGAGTCGACTGATCAGGGATAACATGATGATCACCTTCTTAATATTTTGTAGATCTCCCTTGTGTCAACAAAACAATTGTGACTCTTCAGAGAATGGACATGGGGGTGTTCTGTGGTGTCTGGTAACAGGATGTTGTTAGTGGGGGTCTTTGGGTCCTATGGGTTGAGGGGAGGGGCCTCTGTGGATCATCCCACAGATACTTGATCGGTTAGGAATCTAGTGAATTTGGAGGTCAGGTCAACACCTTGTGCTGTTCTTCGTGTTTTTTTTTTACTTTGTGTTGTTCCTACACCCTTGTGTGTGTGTCTGTGTCAGGCTGCATCCTGCTGCCATCAAGGAGTGTCATTGCTATGGGGTGGGGGTGCCTGGTTTGCTCTAGGGGCCTTCTCCCGTCAGTGGTTCTAATGTTGTGGCTGATCGATGTGTGTTTGCAAAGATGACCGAAGTTTTCTCTGAGATAAAATACAGATGCAGGAGGAGCTCAGGGAACCAGTAGTAACTGGATTTATTGGTACTTTTTTGTTTCAGTAGAACCGTTTTACACAGTAACTGTGATGTTACAGATGTATATGGAGTTTGTTCATTTGGAATATCATTATTCTCAGAGGAAAATTTGGTCTCGTGCATTAAACACTCCAACTCCTTTGTTGCGACTCAGTTTGGGAGTATATGATACTACACAAATTGTTACCAAATAAAATGTACCCAGGCTGGGAGGGGTAACACTCGGCTGAGTTTTCTTTAATGGTCTCATTTGTTGAAAACAGTTTAAGCAAACAATCATTGTCTCCTTTTAGTTGTTATTAACTTTGTCTCATTTTCATTTCGCCTGTGGCTTTTACATTAAGTAGCTGCTGTTTACAAAGACTCCTCTGAGAGCTCTGACGTGTCTCACTGTGTTTTGGAGCAGTAAATATATTTTGTTCAGTGAATCTACTATACATTCAAACTGAGCCATAAATGCGCTGCAGCACAACTTCAGCTCCGTTTTTTTTTTTTTTGAAATCCGTCTCAGCAAACTTTAAAAATGTTACCTTCCTGTATTGTTTCTTGGGGCAACTTAAAGGCTCCGTTCAGCATAAATGTAAAGTGATAACACTGAACGTATTTTATAGCTGACAAATAAATTATATATCAGGTGGATCTTTGTGGGAATTGCATAAAACATTCATTCTTCATTTCCAATTTGTGCTCCTCTGTTCTTCTCTGTTTCAGGTAAGAGTGAGCTGTTGCGCGCTGTGCTGAATATCCGTGTGTGTGTGAGAGGTAGAGAGACTGAGTGTAGTGATGAGGAGAGGACCCTCTGACCTGCACGCTGGACTTCAAAACAGACAGTAAGACTCCACGTTCAGCCACACTGAGAACAGCTCTATCATTTCTCTACATAGTGCTCCTGCCTTGTTTAAGGCTCTTTCTGTGAGTCGGGTCACTGAGACCTGACCTCCATATTTTATATCTGCAGTCCAGAGCTCAGTGTGAGGAGTGTGTCACATGTCGCCCTGTGATCTGATCTCGCTGTTGCCATGTGCTCTGAATAGCTGTGTGTAATAGAAAATAACACGCCCTACCTAAAGATAGTAGAGTTTGGTGGCATATTGCTTCAGTTGAGGATGTTTCTGCTGGTGTGTGCAAAAACGATAAAATCCTAGTTTGCCTCCTCTCGTCTCCAGACAAACGCTACATTTATTTTAATGACACAGTGGCTGACTTGCCTGAGCTGATCACGCACCGTGGAGACACCGAGATGGAAACCCCGCGCTAGTTTCACAAGGAGATTCTTTGACTGATGTAGAGGTTTGCACCAGACTAAATTTATCGCTTACATCATATGTCTTCAACAGGGGGTCCGTGGGGGTACTGCAGGGGGGGCCACATAGTCTTTGGTTGATTAGCCAACTTTTATACATTTTTTTTTTTTTTTTTTTCCCCACAATTTTTTTTGGCACAGCCATCGTACTGTTGCACATGTGTGAAATCCAAAAAAATGAATGCGAAATGATAATAATGTATATTTATAAATAGCACTAGGCTGAGTTTAATATAGAACACATATAGTAGGTAGGGGGTCCCTATTTAATCTCTCCATTAGTTTGGGGCCATGGCCTAAAAAAAATAAATAAAAACGTTGAAGACCCCTGGCTTACATTTATCTAATGCAAGTTATACACTTACAGAAAACCATTCAAGTCAAATGCTCACATAAATAAAGACAGACTTATTTTAAATATTAACATTTAGCTGCCCAATCCCAGTTGATTGTGCTACCATGTCAATAATCAGTGAGTTCTGCTAATTAATTATGTTAGCTGTAACAGTACTGACCCAAAGCATCTGTCAACATTGACAGAATTAATTGAGTTGTCAAGATGCGTCGATTCATGAAGAGACCAGCGACGATCTGGTGACTAGAAACCATGAAATGCTTCTGATTTTTAGCAAGTTACAGCAGCGACTGACAACTTTGAGGTGGCGAACAATGGGAGCCGCATTCGCAACACAAACACTGAATTCACACAATGTTTACCAGAAGCAAACACTGTCCATGGCTTGTCTGCGCTTTTCTATGATTTTGTGCATGAGCTGTCAAGAGGGTTACCTCGGCAACCGGAGCAACCAAAGGTCGGCTACAAAGCAATAGGCTACAAGTGTTGCAACGTCGATGAAAGATGTGAGGAGATCGCATGAGTTTGAAATGCTTTATTGTCAGCTTGACAAGAGTGTGACAAGCAGTAAAAATACCATAAAAATGAACATAATAACGGTGAATAGAAATTAAATTGCCAGAAAATCCAAATTACAACTAGGCTGCCTAAGAAAAACTGTGTCAGACCAAATTGGCAGTTCTCCCGAATCTTATCGTCCATTACACAGAGCTTGATCTTGCCATGAGCCAGAATAGAGGGGAACACTAGGGGAACATCTTGAGAGCAGCACAAGTGGCATTATTACATCCATACATTTACTCAAGGAAGACTATGAAAGATGCCTTCTGACTACTAGTACTCATACTCCACTACTGATAGTCTGTGCCCACGCTCATGCGACATGGGTGGAGGACGGCTGCTTGATGCATCACTAACAAACCCCACAACTATGGTTTTCGATCTACCCTTTAAAACCCAGAACAAAATTCTCCGTCCTGTTTTCTAACGTTTTTTCTACTCTTTTCTGTTCTGTTCTATTCCTCTCTCTGAGTCCTCTTCTCTTTTCTTTGTTAGATGCTGAATATTCTTTTCACACGATTGTGTCGCCATAATTTGGTATCCTCTTTCATTATCTTTGATACTCCTGTCAGTGAAAATCTGTCTTTATTAAACCTGCCCCTGATGTTTCAGAGAGTTTCTCCATCCCACAGCACTTTCATCCTTCGGTCTCTTTTGGCCACGAGTCTCCACTACCATTAGATCTATCCCCTAATGCACTGCAATGAGGAATGTGCTACAGAATTAGATTAGGGATCCACTGCCTGCTCTCTAATTAGACAGTCATGGCAGCTTGATGTACAGGAGTGGTGCAGAGTCAATCTCATCCTCTTTGTGCGTCTCCGTGTTTGATGGCACAAACTTGGTTTGTGACAGAAATGCTGCTTTTAGTCTCAGATGTGATTTGCTGTTTTTGTTGAATGTGTTTCTGTATGTCTAGGCAGTCCAGCCTTCTGCCTTTTGCTGCTTAGCTGACACATAGCCCCTGTACACAACTCTCCAAACTTGGCAGCCATCCTGGTAACGCCCCTGGGAAGACATTTTCAGCTAACGAGACCAGGTCTCCGTCTCTGTGAGCGGGGAGGGAGCCATAACTGGAGTTTCAGTGGTCACAGGGACATAAGAACTACATGTATGAAGCCAAAAATCACATCTGATTAATACACATGAAAGGTTTGACAAATGACTCAAAATGGACTCATCGGAGGAGCCGTTCTGTTCCCTTCTCTTCCCTGGACGCCACCTCATCTTCATTTCGCTGCCTTCCATTAAAAAGTGTTGTAGCTTGTTGCTTTCTCGCTGCTGGTGTGAATGCACCACAACTTCCTTCGCAGCTTAATCCACACTAGCAACATCCCGGTTCCTCCCAGCAGAGCACTTGGGGCCATGTTAATTAATGTTATGTTATAGGCACAATAAGCCAAGAAAAATTCTAAGTACACTTAACGCCGTGGGATTCCGTCTGCACCCGCTCATTTCACTACATCACTCAGACCATTATGAACCTTAACTACGTGTTTGCATCAGGGTTAGGGTTCACAGCAGAGGGAGTGGCGGGATATGTGTCTCACAATTACCACCCGCCGGTGTTCGAGGCATTCCCCACAGAGATTTCTGCTCAGGGTCCTCTGAAGGGATGCGCTTGTAATTTCTCCGACTGAAACTTGAAAAACTGAGGAAAGGCGGAGCTTGACCTGCTCTTCGCTGAGGAAGCCTGCGAGGAAAATCAGTGGCAGATGTGATAGCCAGTTGCTACACTTGTGATAGCCAGTTGCTTACACAGTCACACTGGACACGAAGCGGTTTATTTTCTGGCCGCTCAATTCTTCCAAAGTGTGACGCTCATATAACGCTTGTGTGTGCATGCAGTAGAGCAGGTCACTGACGGGAGAATTCACAGGGAGCGAGTGTAGCTACTCTGCCCTCATATCGCCTCCCACTCTTTCATTGATAGTCTCGATATGTCCAAATGCATGTAGTATTGATCCATGTACAAAGGGTCATGATTAAGCATCATTCCTTCTTCTCATCTCCCTGCACACCCAGACATCATCCCTCGCCTAGCCCGCAGCCATTATTAACAGTAGGAGAGAGTGTGTCTGACACAATCTCCTGTTGTCTGCTAAATATAACCCTGAGCAGTGTCCAAGCCTGATTCTCTGGATGTAATCCAAAGTTCACGTGTGAAAAAGGCTTTAACGTGACAGAACAATTAAACTGTGAAGCATGACATTTGCTACAGGGATGTTTTAATGTCAGTTCTACGGCGTTAAGGTGGGACTTCTTTAACCGTTGTCGCCTTAATTATCCTAACCCAAACTCACACAAAACACAAATACTATACTGTAAGACACTGCCTGTAGTGATGTTGACAACTCAAGCTCACTTGTAATTAATGAAACAGTGTTTAACACAGTCTCTTAATCTCCACAGAGCAGCGTGTCATGCTCTAGAGATATCTGAAGACATTTTTGCTTCACTAACTTTTTAAGCTCAGTGCATCCGCTGTTAGACATGACTGGGCTTACGATAGACTAACACGAGTATTAATCATGTCACTTCTGCTCCATTTATCAACTGCTGCTGTCGTCAAGTCCAACAAGTTCTGTTTTCTGTTACATGACTGTCAGTAGTAATGTGGACAGAATAGCTATTTGTCTATTTTTTTTTTTTAATTTTTCAGCCTTGCTCAGCCTTTTTTTTAACCAATCAATTTACCTTCCAAAACATATGATTCGCACAACACAACACAACACAACACAACACAACACAACACAACACAACACAACACAACACACACAATTATGTAAATTAAGACTGCTTCCTAAATTACCGTAATAGACTACGCGATTACACGAACGCAGACACACAAGTTTACAGCAATAATGGTTCGCTCAGGTCCTCATCAGCGCTGCCTTATGTTTGTGGATGTATGTGTGTGCATAACATCTGCTTCGCAGGTCAGCGTAGAAGCACCTGGAGGCAGATTTAAATGGCTCTTTGCCAGAAATTGCCATGTTTTTTGTGTGTTTGAGTGTGCGCGGCGTGTGTCTTTGTTGTGTAATCCCACCACAGAGCAGGACTCATCCCCATACCGGCAGCCCATTCACGCCACTTCCACTGCTGCATATTTCTATTGCACTTTTCAGATCACCCTACAAGGCTCTTTTAAATGTTGGTATTTTGTGCATTGCAGTATGTGTATCATTCATCAGTGTGTTCTCGTCTATACACCTGAGGTAGAGACTTATTGCCTCTGACAGCTGCTATCAGATGCTGCTTTGATTCATTTAGAACGTTCCCAGAGTGCAGAGCTTCATCATTCAAACACAACCGTGTAACCTTTCGTTCCTAGAAATAGTTCCGTCTCCTGGGAGGTGTTTCTCTGACTGTGATTTACTTATTTTCTTCACACAAGGTGATCTGTAATTCGTATTTTATAATTAAAACCAGTCACCAGGAGAGCTGATCGGCCTTTAATGATCAACATAGAAAGCAGTAATTAGACGTAGTTCAGACTGAGGACATAATTAATGTGGACTTCACAGAACGATAGGCTCCATTTGCCAGTTTGACTCTCAGACTTGGACAGTGTGATTGTGGTGTCTCTGAACCAAAGCAGTACACTTAAGTATTAGCAACGTCTCATTCATCACAGTTGGTCTGATGTGCTTAGAAATCATCAGTGGAACATTAAAGCAATGTCAACTACGGTCAAACCTGCTGTTTGCGAACGTGATGTATTAGTGCTGACTGCAGTGACGATGTTGTTGTTGATTCACTGGTCACATACTGGAATGAACGTCAGCTGAGTGACTGGACTGTGGAGAACGAGCTGCTTGCCTTATGCTAGTGGCTCCTTCAAGTCGAGCTCAGTGGATTGATGAAGCTTGTCCTTAGACACGTTTTCATCCACGCTGCCGGTCCACCACCTGACTTTTCATCTGTTCACTCATGAGGGCTTCAGCTCTCTAATGCCTGCGCTTCACGCTTAGGAAATGTACAGTAATAACAATATTATCTGTCAGTCCACAGCCTGGCACTCACCTGTTTACTTCTAATCATTCTGCTGCACTCCCTTCATTGTTCAAGTAATAAGAAAATTATTAAGGTCATTACTCATTGAGTTCTGCAGTGTATTCACACACACACACACACACACACACACACACACACACACACACACACACACACACACACATTTCTTCATATCACCCCCCCTCCCTCACTTGGGCTTTAGTTCTGGGAATACGGCAGCTGAATTAACATAATAAATTAATATAAAACATATTTATACAGCCTGTTCAGCCTCTCGGCAACAAAGCTCCAACCAACTCTTTATCCTTTATCCTTAATGGGTCCCCTGATATCAGCATTAACACGGCTGACCACTCTCAACATAACATGATTCAACTTGGCATTGTTTTCAAGCCCAGTGAAATAAAGCTTACACTAGATAGCAACCACGCTAACAGGTACGGCTGGGCACTGAAATTGTCTTTCTTGCTATATATATCCGGATTTGATTGTGCGTTTTCTTTTCTTTTCTTTTTTTTATATCACCATTGCTTGCCATATGTGCGCAGGTGTAGCAGATGGCTAATGCACAGTAGGTGGTTGACACATTTCTGGGGTTTCAGCCCAGCTCATACACCAGCTAAACTTTTGACCCACACCTGGTGGTTTCCAAAGGCAAAACCCCACAGATCATCTATTAGTTACAGTTGTCAGACACATTTAAAGTTTCTTCACTCTTGCAAATGACATTGACATGTGTTTTTATTATTTACAGTTTGATCTGCATCCCCTGCCTTGATGAACAGATATTAGATTTCTAGGGTAATTACCACAGAGAGCTTTGGGAGTGTATGAAAGTCAAGTCAAAGTTACTGTATGAGGAGGTTGGAATTGACATCGAAGGTGAAATATTGTGCCCTTTACAACTGACTAAGTTCCCTGAATTAAATATCTGTGACATGCTTTGGTCAATATACCACAAGGATAAAGCAGAGTGGCTGGTTTGTGCCTCCTCCTTTAGATGGCGGGGCCACTGCTCATTTTACCACCCTTAATCCTCCACCCATGTGTTTATGTGAGTAGAGATTTGACGTATCATGGCTACTGTTAAAACCTGGGATAAATATGGCTGCTGCAGAAAAGACATTTGAATAACCACATATGTTAAGAACCAGGCAGTCAGCCCCCAGATAAGTCCAAGAATCAGGGATGTTTCTGAGTTTCCTTTTAACATCCGTCCTCTGTGGATCATCCCACAGATACTTGATCATTTTGGGATCTAGTGAATTTGGAGGCCAGAGGCCTGTATCATGAAGCGAGCTCAACTCTTCCGGTTTCACTCCAACTTATCCAGCTGAACCTTTCCAGAACAATGACGATCTGCATTAGCGGTCTCATGATGCTGGCTATCAACTCACTAACTCAATCCAGGTTTGTCTTGTTGTGAACTGGTGAACGCACACGTATAAAGGGCGGGTTCCAAGGCAGCAGACCAATCACAATCATGAGCATTGATCAGCCAGAAAAAAGGACAGCATACGTCTCCTATGAGGAGACTTATTCTCCTCAAATATGAAGAAGAAAAAGTAAAACTCACTCGAAACCTAGAAAAGTCAAATACCGTGGCTGCATTGAAGAGACGCCATAAGGCATGGTAAAGGATTGCAGATTGCATAAATGGCTCAATTAGTTTACATTTAACGAAGCCACGAAACCCAATCACTGTGCTGCATAGATTAATCACGTGTATGACAATTAGTGTCATTTCTCCAGATGTAACCCCTCTGGAGTAAAAAAAATCATGGGAGCAGATAAAAACCAAGCACAAAAACATCATTTCATCAGGGGAGTTGGATTTCTTAATTCCATAATGTTACATAGGCTACAATAAAGCTGGAAGCGGATGTCACAATTCCATTATATCAATACATCAACTTGTTAAATTATCCGGATTTTGAGCTGAGCGGGGACAAATGGCAAATATATACTCTTCTTTGTGTGGTTATCTCCTGGAAGATGCGCTCACGCTGTAATGCTCTTTTCACGATTTGGGCTCCAACCTCAATCGGATCGTAAAAGAAAGGGCACGTGATTCTTTCCCGAACAGCTCATTGGCCGGTGGTTGGAGCCTTTTATTGGATTCAGATAAATCCTGACAGTTATCCTAACCCGAAGCAGGTTTGCCGTTCAGGGTAAGTTACCATGGTAACATACCTCAATAAATATGAATCCAGCTTCATGATACCAGAAACCCAGGGTTAACCCTGAAGTTACCTCGCTAAGTCCGTAATCCTGCTTCGTGATACAGGCCTCAGGTCAACACCTTGTACTGCTTTTCATGTTTTTTTTTTCTTGAGTTGTTCCTAAACCATTTTTGTGTGTCTCTGTGTTAGGCTGCATTCTCCTGGGGATGGCTGTTGCCATCAAGCAGTGTCATTGCTATGGGGTGGGGGGGTCAGGTCTGGTCTGGTCTGGTCAAGGTGGGTGGTACATAGTAGCATTCGTATGAATGCCAGGTCCAAAAGTTTCTTATCAGTGATCAGTGGATGTCTGTTGGATAAAGTCCCATGGTCTTGCTGGCTAGTTTGGCTATTTGTGTAGTGGTACTCCAATGGCTATGATTATGAGATCTTCATTTCTGAGCTACAGTATAAAGCTATTGCAATGAATACAAAAAAAATCTATTCCATTCTACATTATACACTTCACCTGGCAGCGAGCAGGTGATGTGTGCCTCTTGATCCAGATTAAATCAGAGATTGCATTGGAGCTATGCCACACTAACATTTGCTGTGAGGCCAGGACTCATTCTAGCAGCGACACACACATCAGACACAGACTCAGACATTAACCTATATACCTACATATTGCAAAGTGTGGCCATTTGCCACTGCAGATGGACATAAAGACATTTTTTTTCCCCCTGGCCCAACATGCTTATTGTCACCAACAGCAGATCACTGGCGAAGAATGTATAATTTCAACAGATATGCAGGACTGAGATGGGGTGAAATGACTTTCTTTATTCACAACAAGGCATAAACTGCTCGTATAAAATGTGAAGCAATAAAAATATGAAGACCTCTACAGTACAGGCATTCTTCCATTTCAATTTCACATTTGAAAGAGTGTTGATAAGAGCCAGTTCATATTTCAGACATTCAACTTACACACTACAGCTCCGCAGTTTCTCTGGATCCTGCAGCAAATAACACCAGTGCCTTTTTATAAAAATCGTCTCTATTGTATAACCTCAGCTGTTACCTCAAAGCAATGCTTAACGACCAGAGAAACACAGTGTTTGTTAGTACTTTTCCTTCATCTGTGGCTCTCAGGCCGTTTTTATTGATAACTCCTTCTTGGGAAATGCTGTGGCCAGTTGTGTGTTTTACTAACAGAAAGTGGTTGGCACTCATGTGCAGGTTTTTGCTGACTATAGCTGGGACGTTGCCATCAAAAATGAACTTTACCCACTCAGCTCTTTGTCTGCTGGGGCTGGGGGCTGATGTAAAGAGCTGGCCCGGTCTGTGCAGCAACACCTTAGTGCTTATTTGTTAGTTTCAACACTATGCCAGGAAGTCTGGGTGGAGCAAATGCACGGACCTACATTTTGCATTTGAGGTGCATTCTAATCTTAAAGCGAAAGCTCAGACTTTTGCTTGGTTTCACACTACTCATGGTAAGCCAGTATCGATCTTTGTGTTCTTTACGTATTGTACTATACAATGCAACAATTATGGTATATCAAATGGGTGTTCACAGTCTAAATGGAATTAAAACTGACTATTGATTTTTCACAATTAGCAGCAAACACAGACTTTTTTTTTTTTTTTTTTTTTTTTTTTTACTGCGTCTGAATGTATTTGTTAAATGCTTCCAGAAGAAGCCACAGCTCATATTCACTATGAAAGGGGCTTTATTGTGTAGGTTTACTCAGGAAGTTTGCTAATCATTAAATGCACACTTCAGCTCCTTCTATTTTGTTTCTCAAGGTCAAATCATAGAAGAGTGCTCGGTGTCTCTTGATGCACGGCCTTTTTGACCCTTTGCTTGTAAGGAGAATAGCAGCCAGGGACATAGCAGATAGAGTATGTGTTCTCTGCATTTAGAGAAGGCAATGACTCATTACCCACAGACTAACAATCGGCACATTTGCTTGTGAATGTATGTTGGTCTGTGTGTAACGTTCAATCTCAGTACAGCTCTGGTAACCTTTTTATTTCTATGAAATAAACACAGTCTACATTTAAAACAATAAAACACATAAAGGAATCTTATGACATATCAGTCCATCATATTCAACTGATTGAGTGTTGTTTCGTTATCTCTACTGTATTCAGTGTCGGCCTTGTGGTTTAGCAGTAAAAGGGCTAGAATTAATAATAATAATAATTAAAAAAAAAAAAAAAAAACAGACAAAAAAAGACACAAGTATAATCGCATCCATTAGAATTGTGAATAGTGTTGGGCAAAGAAAATTGTGGGGTTTCACAGCACATAAGATTCAGTGATTACTTGATTCTAAACGACATGCTGTAATTGTCCATGGAAAGCAGCCTTTTATGGAAAGACAGATTAGTATGACAGAGAAAAAAGAGTGTCCTCACCATACTGCAGTGTTTAATTACTGTAGGTTTATAGCACACTGAAATAAGAAGTGCATGCCGACACTGAGCATTTCTACAGTTGAAGTGCAACAACAAATATTTTACGAATGTTATTTACGTGACTGGATTACAACCTTGGGAATAAGGATGAATAGGTTGACACTTTTCAACTTTATAATGACTAGAAATCCATATATTTAGGTTTCATATAAACCTTGAACCTTGTGTAACCCTAGCTAAAGTAATGAACTACTGATTATACACGTGACTCTATGAATAAATCCAGCCAGTGTTTATGTGGCATAATTAAGAAAACATTTTAGGCATGCAGAAAGGGACTGCACATCTCAGAGGACTTGGCTGGACAATGAACACCACCCACATTATTAAAAAGTCCTCTGACGAGCCACATTGATCCGTAGGGACCCCATTTACCAAGAGCCATATATAAAAGGAGGGTCTGGCCAACTCAAATCATGGTGCCATGTTAGTTAGATCAGAGGGAAGATTCTGCAGTGTAACCCTGTGGGGGCGGTGTGCTATGTTGAATTAAATTCTTTATTTTCACCATTAACAGGCCTATAAATGTTATTGCCAACGTCTGTCAATATGTAAAAGGCTCTCACTTAAATATCCCAGCGTCTACTTACTTTAGATATCTCAAAGGAGCCTGTAAAATGCTTTGTAGCCCAATCGCCTCATCAGTCATGGAGCTGTGTTTACCTTCTCCTCAGTCTCCCATGTTCATCCATCTCTGAGAAAAGTTTGAAATTACTCAAAAAATGTATAAATACTGAGAAATAGTGAAAACTAAACTAGTCTTACTGTTATTTAGTATTATCATTATAACATTAGCACGCTAGCTACAATAACTTAGTAGTAACTGAGCTAAAGTTATGTGTCGATTAAATTTGACAATCAACATGGACATAAATTACATCCACATGTGGGTTTCACAGTATATATGACTTTAGCTGCTATTTTTCTAAGCCTTTAGTCTGGATAAGTAGCTAGCTTAAGGCTAGCATAAGGCTTGGTTAACTTCATTCATTTGTAAAGTAGTGTTTGGCATTTTTTAGATCAAGGTAAACATTAATGATGGTATGACTTTATTTTTTCTATATAAAATCTTAACAAACTGAGGTAAATTGGTATTTACCTTACATAATACAGAGAAATCAGTTGACATCCAGTTCTTCATTTTAATCTTCTGCTCCCATAACTTCCTCCATTTTTGTTCAAGGGAGAATCGTTTCCCCTGTGTTTTCCTGATCCTGTGCTGGAGCCGTAGGCTGAGCACTGTGGCATATTTTAACTTTTAATCCAATTTTATTCTCTGTTACTTCTGTACGGGTAATATTGGTTAGAGGTCGCTGACATGGCTCCCATGAAACACATGACCAGCTCAGAGTAGCGTAGCGGGATAGCTCAGACAGTCCATTCCTTGATTGGCCAGACTCTCTCCAATGTACGGCTCTGCACTCACCAGGACACAGCCCACACCAACAGACACACAACTTTTTCCCCATGACAGTGAAAAGGCCATAGAAGGAACGTTAACCCACTCCCCTTGTTTCAGATGACATATATTAATTTATATATATTCATATTTACCATATTTAAATACCTGACACAAGCCTGCTTCTGGAGATAGCTGCCAAACAACATTTTGTTGTAACTTGTGTGCAGTGACGTTAAAGTTATTCTCTTCTGTTCTTCAGCAAGATACTGATTTTGGGTGTTTCCAAAATCTACTACAATAGCAAACTGACAGTGACTCGATGTGGGCTTTAATGTATGTGCTAACGACAATCTGTAGTGAATGATGTGACTTATGTAACATGGTTAGGCTGACATTTCTGCCCTTCATAATGATGGCCCTCCAAGCAATCAAAGATTAATGAGCATATTAGCTCCATTTATTTTGACACTAGTCTCAGCAACCACTCTGACATTTTAGATGTCAGTGAAGACTGATAGTCTTACTTTCCTCACACAAGAGCTTCCCCTGATAATAAAGACTGAAGACCACGGAGTGAATATGATGAAAAGATAATTGAAGTGTGGAGCAAAAAGTAGGAGCAAATGTAACATTCAAAAAAATTCAAAGTTATTTCTCTTTGTTACTCTAACTTGTGTCTTTTTTCTTTCCCTTTTTGTCGACAGTGTGTGTGTATATAATCAGCTGTCCCATTTTTCCTTTGCTTGTTTTCCCATGTGATGTGTTGTAGAGTGAAATGCGTAAGTGTGGCTCTTACGAGGGGCTTATCACTTGGAAAATGGCTGGAGAAAATCCGAAGCAGACAGGGATTAGCTAGAAACGATGCAAAACCAAAGAGCCCCAGAGGAATAGCTGGGAGACAGTTGCAGGATAAACGTTAATGTTTCTTCTCAGTCTGGTCATCTTCGTGGCCCGTCTTCCTCCCTCCAGTGATAGATGGATGCATCAAGGCTTCATTACGTTCTTCAGGTTTGCAGAGTGGCCGTCTCATTTGTCACATCCTTCATGCTGCTCAGCGTCGCCTAAACGTCGTAAACACTGGTTACAGCCAAAAGTAAAATGAGACTGCGGTAAACTGTTTTGATGAGAAGATGAAAAAATTAATCGAAGATAAGAATATGAGGAGGAAGCAGAGATGTATGGAGTGTGAGATGATGAAATGCCATGTAACGTGCCACTCTTTTTGCCGTAAACCGTACTCACAGACAGCAGAGATTGCGTAGACCACTGCGGGTCCCACTAACCCGTGACAGGTAGTATTGTAGTTAAATACGAAGATGTTGTTAAACGCTGTTTGCTAATATATTGTTTAAGATGCAAAAGACATGTACTAAAAATTACAAACCAAGCCATCCCCTGTAAGGTTTGCATCGTCTGTGCTGTGACACTTTCAGCATCATGTCGACTATGACAATTACAACATGGACACCTCTGAGAAGACAGATGAGGAGCCCAGTGAGTCACTGTACAAAACTAGCAGCGGTTCATCAAGTGTGTGAAAATACTTCACTGGAGCTGAAGCCCGTTCTACCGTGACATGGAGAATATGGAAGTCAGTCGTAAAATACAACAGAAGTACCACTGCAATGCTCATCTGGAAAGACTTCCGCTAGGTCCAGCAGAGGAACGGTCCAAAACTTTTCCAGAGCAGTCGAACCACACAACAAGTTGGACACCCTGCAGTGTGAGAGGCATTTGATGGTGAATTTCATTGGTGAAGTTGCTTGGTAAAAATGATTAGACCCTTAGCTGCAGTACATGTGAAACTTCAGAGAAATACCATTCTTATTCTAACCCAGCTATCCCTTACTAACCTTACACTTATCTTACAACACACTGTGGAGTAGGCTATTTTTGTACAGGCTTTACATATCTGCAGCACACAGTATGTATTACATGGGCTGTCTGTTCTCAGCATGTGTGTTCAGGTCAAGAACATAAATTTCATTGCTGCAAGGCATTACTTTCTACTGTGTTTTAATTAGCCACTCTTGCAACCCCTAATTGGGAAATGGGCAGTGTTCCTGAACTTCTGAGTAGCCAGTGGACATCCCAGTAGTGTATCAGGCTTAGGCAACCCATTCCATGAGCCGATTCACTGTTCCATTGTTTGCTGTCTGACTAGCAACTTGGGATGCGAGAATAAAGTAAGAGTTGCGGGACGACATCACTGTTATATATGGATGACACAATGAGTTCTGCTCTCTGCACAGATTAACAGATTAGTTTAACAGGATGCAACCAAAGCACAGGCAAGCCAAACTCCACACCAACATTTATCGTGGAGCACTGGAGCCCCTTTACTGGAAATTATGGGATCGCAAGCAGAATATTTATGGGCACACCTTAAATCGTGCAGTTTACAGGGATATGGTCAGTGGCATTTATGTCATTACTGCACATGAACCACATCTCAACAACATGTTTGTCCTTGGGTGGAAATAAAGTATGTGCTCAGTACAAACCTTACAACCAAGCAAATACATTAAATCTGAACATGAAGTTAGAGCGTCGGAACTGTTTTCACACTCATTATTTTTCTGTTTTAATTCAGGGAGGAATCGATGCAGCATTCTTGCAGTGTTGCCTTTAACCTTGGTTCAGTTCATGATCACGGGTCAATCAAGACAAAGCAGTCGAGATAAAGTTCTGACACGCTCTTTCACTGCGTCCTTGCAAACAGTTTTAGAATTGGTCATATTTTTTTTTTGTGAAAAAAAAAATGGATTTCAAGAAATAAGGGAATAGCCAAATAGAAAAAAACGGAGCATCAGCAGCGAGTGTGGGCACTGGCATTTATTGTTGTTCTGTGCTTCATGTACCAGTGTTTTGTAAATGAACAACATGTTCAGTTTGATCAAGAATTTAACTTTGTTCAGCCAGTCGGCAGCTAGTCGGCTGGGCCACATTTCTCTCTGTACTTCAAACTGTGACGGATGGAAATGAGCGGCTCATGTTGGAGCTAATAATGTTGAACAAGAGCTACTCTTAACTGCAACACACAACATAGAGAAAATGTGTAGATGGTGCTTGATGGCTCCTGAGAGGACCTGGGGCTACTGCGTACCTACAGCTATATAAATGCTTGACAAAACCATTTGGCCACAGTCTGGAGGCCTCTCATGGTTCATGCAAAGCATATTACAAACAAAAATCTTAGAGGATGTACACATTAGTAGATATAACATTAGTGATGAGTGTTCTTGATGCTTACGAAGATTTAAAATTTGCTACATATGGCCTAAGGCTTAGTTATTCACATTGCAGCGAGCTCTATCCGGACTGGGCGACCCCGCCGCCGTAAAGCTGTCTGTGTTCTGCTCACGTCAAGCGTGCCAGCAGAGACAGGCTTCTCCCCGCAGAATCAAATTAAGACGAAGACCGCACTTTGAAGTTGTCAGGAGGAGGAGAGTGACACCGCTTATACACATTACGAGCAGCAAAGACATTCTGGACAGGTTTGATTTAAAATTGACAGCAGAGGACTTTGGTGAAATCAAAAAAGGGGAAAAAAAAAAATAAAGGCACCGGGCTGTTATTGAAACGTGACCAGCGAGTTACAGATTTGTCCAGTGAAAAAGCTTCTTTTTATCTGCAGATTAGGAAATTCTGCAAGAAAATGGGCTTGTGGAAACCGTGGCGCAGACAGAGTGCCGTAATGTTTTTCTTGAAAGTGGTGGGAATGCATGTCTGCATGGGTTACGGCTCGGATTTTCTTCTTCTTTCTTATTGCTCATGTCTTCTTTTGTAGAACAGTCACATTTACCGTAGTTACTCGCCTCAAACGGGAATCTTTTCATCTCAAAGGCGCCAACTAGAAATCCAGAGAAGCTGGCAGTTCAACCGGATCAGCCTAACTTAGAGCAAACAGCAATTTCTTCCTCTACACTTCACGGGTAGGACTAACACCAGGCATTCGGCTTATCATCAGGATATCCCTCACAACGGTGATTGTTGGAGTTTCAGTGCTGTCTCTCTGCCTCACTCTCTTTTTTGTAATTGACGCATTAGACAGACAGGATAATGGACTCCTCAAGTGGTCTGAACTTAAATAACGTAGCACTGCCTGGTGTTGACATATTCCTCCAGCATTCTTTTGATTTTACAGTTATAAACCTGATAGTTTTTTGTTTTTTTAAATAAATTTATAGATAAAGCCACTGCAGCCACTGTATAAGGTTTGAGTGAAGAGCGGAGAAGGAGAAGACATATTGCTTGTGAACAAACAGAAGATGCTGAGAGGGCAGCATGGTTCTGCTTTCAGTTATCGGAGTCGATAGCAACTAGATCAGTCAGCAGAAGAAAGTCAATGAGCTCAATCAGCTCTCCATTCAGTAATAATTAACATAGATTTATATTAATACAGAGGGTCTTGCATTCATGGTCGGCAGCAGTTAATTTTCAGACTCGATTCGGATCATGCTTTCTTAGAGTTTGAAATGAATCTGTAAACAGCCTGGAAGGAGTCAACGGGTTATGAAGAGGAGCATTTAGAGGCTCTTGAACCCGAAGCACCGGGCCCTGTGTTATTACCATCATCGTGTACCGTGCATGACTTCAAATGTCTAAATGGGAAAACACTTTTATGTTGAGGCCTGGCCTGCACCTAACTTGCGCAAAGTACCTTCTACATTCATTGATCTTCTTTACAATCACCATCACATCCGGGATTGCTATCCGCTCCCACTATCCTAGCCGCCTTTTTAGTCCAGTAATTAGGTTAAACGAGGGGGTTAGGTGTGCTTTTTACAGTTTAAGTCAGAAAACTGCGCAGACAGTCAATCCGTTCAATACAGCGAGCTGACCAAGGCCTTTAATGGCTGAATGCTACAACATAAATACGGAGAGCAATTTAGATTTAAACATTGTGTCAAAAGACTTCTGGAAACTATTTAAACGCGTCCACACCTGAATGCTTCCCTTTGATCCGAGGATGTTGACGTGGGTCAGTGGGATGTCACACAGCAGTTACTCACCTCTCAAGTCCTGTTTAATTAGCTTTAAGTAATTCTCCTGCATGGCCACTCTTTGTGTAGCCACATTTGATGCCATAAAGTTCAGTGTAGCAATAACACATAATGGCTGGCAGTTTTGGATAATTGGGCCCTTTTTATGGTTTGAGCTTTCGGGGTGGTGCTGAGTGAGTGATAACTATGTGGAATACAGAGAGAGACTCTTGAAAGTCAGAGGAAACATTTAAAATTGACTGGGCCAGAATCACTTAGTGGATCGGAGTGATCAGGAAGACTTTATCTGCTATTTTCACTGCCTCGCCTCCTTCTCTACTTTCCACTTATTCTGTCCTTCCGTCAGTCTTGCCTGTCATCTGACATTTGTGTTTAGGAGGTCTTCGCTCACACCCAGTGATTGACAGCAGCGATATCATCCGTCTGCAGAGGCGAGTGAAGTACTGTTTATTTCCTTTATAGAGAGTCAGTGCCGTCATTTAAAAGCTCAGTCTCCTGCTAATAGGCTCAAAGTTAATATATTGTTCCAACCAATGAATAAATCTCAATTTGTATTAAATAAGAGTCTTGAAGAACAATAATTTAGTCCATTAATTAGATTCTTCTTTATTCGTTTGGTTCTTTCATCCATCCATCCATCCATGCATCCATCATTAATCCTGCACCAGCATGACTATCAGTTAGCATTTGGAGGGTTGTGTTGTTCGGTGTTTGATCTCGTCTTCTCATCTTCCTCTTCCTGGCTTGTCTGCACATCAAAGCTTCTGGCTGAGAGTCCTGCCTGCTCTCAAAGACCTCAAGTCTGTGCGCTG
Source organism: Mugil cephalus (assembly GCF_022458985.1). Lineage (NCBI taxonomy): Eukaryota > Metazoa > Chordata > Actinopteri > Mugiliformes > Mugilidae > Mugil > Mugil cephalus. The sequence goes on along the minus strand of NC_061778.1, from coordinate 21,342,268 downwards.
GATGAATTCATTCGCTGCTCTGCCCCTCATGCATTCTGCAATCGAGCTTTATTTTGACCAGACACGGACACGGGCTGTATAGGGGCTCGTCTCCCTCGGAGTACACTTGTGCCGGGTGAGCTGCCTGTTACACCATCACACGAGTCGACTGCAAACTCTGATGTGTTGTGTTGTGAGAACGCGGAGACGCTTCCACCATATGACTTAATATCCCATCTGACTACCCTGCAGGCTCCCTCTGGCCATTCTCTCTAATTACGCGGCTACTCTAGCCTGAAAGAGAATGTGGCAAAACACATCAGAGAGCCTGCGCTTAAAATAAGATGTGTGACAAATGCCTGGAAAGAAACTGAGAGCCATTAAAAGCACTGCAATGGCCATCTGATTTATTCAAGCTTATTTTAACTTACAGTACAGCACTCTTTCTTATAAACTAAAGATGCATACGTTTAAATTCAAATCTAATTCATATACAGACTGAAGAGCACCACACTGCTGCATATTTAAATGGACAGATAATGGTTCTGAAATCGTAATCTTCCTCCCATTACCCAGTGCAATAATTTTTTTTAAATTCACACACTGAGAAAACACGCATAATATCCCAGAGGGTGTTTTGCTTTATTTTACCTAACAGCCTGCTGCTATTTTATTCTGAATATTAAACATTTAGTCATGTCATTCAGAGAAAATATTCCTTGACTTCTTAATTCCACTCCTGCCAGTGGCGAGATGTGGGCGAACTGAGGAAGCAGAGAAGTGTAACAGTATAAATAATGACTTCCACACAGACCAGCTCGGCTTGTGTGCGAGAGGGCAGCAAGAGGGCACGGTCTTTTTGTTTGACATCGAAATGTCAGTTTTAGCTAAAGGACAAGGCAAACACCATAATGTAGGATACTGACTGTTTTCTTTGTTCCTGTTTCAAATGATGCATTTCACATGTAATGTGATAGTACTGTGACGTTATAAGAGTGACCGTCAAGAGCCTTTCAAGCAATCTCATCTCACCTTCTGCTACCGCTTAATCCTCACTGGGGTCGCGGGGGTTGCTGGAGTCTATCCCAGCTGTCATTAGGCGAGAGGCGGGGTAGACCCTGGACAGGTCGCCAGCCTAGCAGGACTCTGTGTTAGCAGGGCTAACTCTAAATTGTGAGTGTGTGAGTGTGAGTGGTTGAGACAAACATCCACTCACACTCACACCTAGGGTCAATTTACAGTCACCAATCAGCCTAACAAGCATGTCTTTGGAGGTGGGAGGAAACCGGAGTACCTGGAGAAAACCCACGCAGACACAGGGAGAACATGCAAACTCCACCCAGAAAGGTCCGAGCTGGACTTGAACCCTGACCTTCTCGCTGGGAGGCATCAGGGCTAACCTTCAAGCACTCTACAAAGATTAAATATTAAAACCAACGACAGATGAAGTAAATAGTATTGACCATCTTGTGACATTACAATGTTCTGCTGGGAAACCTTTGGACCTGACATTCATGTGAATGTTACTTAAACATGTATCACCCACCTAGACCAGAACAGACACCTTCTCCCCAAAGCAATGATATTCCTTGACGGCAGCAGTCATCCCCAGCAGGATGCAGCCTGACACAGACACACACACAAAAACAGTTTACGAACAACTCAAACAACTTGAAGAACAGCACAAGGTGTTGACCTGGCCTCCAAATTCATTACATCCCAAACTGATCAAGTATCTGTAGGATGATCCACACACAGGCCCCTCCCCTCAACCCACAGCACCCAAAAAAACCCCACTAACAACATTGTGTTGTCAGACAGCACAGGACACCCTCAGAAGACCCATTTTCTGATGAGTCACAACTGTTTGGCACAAGGGAGACCTACACAATATCAGGAAGGTGGTCATAATGTTTTGTCTCTGTGTTATAACCAAACCCTTGAATTTGGATATTTTATGTATTATTGTGTATCTCAAAATAAAACGACTGGGGCAATGACACACTGTCACAGTTTCTTCTTTTAGTCTATTACAGTACATAGATAATACATGTTCACTCCCAAAGGATTACCAAGTACTTGCAAACACATCGTTGGTACCAAGGCTTATGCATGTATGAAAGTACAACAACATCTGAGATAAACATAACATTTCAGTGACCCATTTCACCAATGTTGTACCTAAAACTATCAAAAAAAATCTTCTAAACAATGCATCAGTCATACTGTCTCGTTGGTTAAGACGTGACATACTTTGCCAGAGATGTGTCTTCCTGAGCACGGGAGAATTTTAACATACATTTCTGCTAAGCCTGGATTTTTCACCAGTTCTGGACATTTTCTCTGTAAGTATGTCCTTCAAGTGTTATTAGCAGAAAGAAGGCCCACACTCACTTATCTTTGCTGTCTGATACTCACCCGAGTCAGTGCACTCTGGCTCCACCCCAAGCTCCACTAAAGCCATTAGCTCCCAGCCATTTGATTAAATGTGGCCATTGATTCCCACAGGAAATGAGTCAAGTACAGCATCACCTGATCAGGGCTGTCGGGTCCCTAATGGAGAGCGAGCGGCGGTGGCAGAGAGGGGTATTGTGGGAGGTAGGAGTTCACATGAACAATGGAGGGATGAGAGGTGGGAGGAGAAGAAACAGCTTAATGTGAAATACACTCACAGCGAGAGACAGCCGGCTCCCTATTGTTCCTGACTCACTGGCAGCCTGAGGGCGTCACATATTGTTGTCCACCGGTGAAGACTGAAAATGTTTAAACATAAAGCCTTCTGATTTTACATTTGCCATCTCCGTGAGGGGTGCTGAAATAATCCATAAACATAAAGTTGTTTCTGCTGAAATTAACGTTCTGCGTATGCTGAATTCTGCATGTGGGAAATTACTTCTGACGCTTTGGAATCAAATAAAATGCAGTTTCTCCACTGCCATACTCACATACGAAAGAGAAAAGTGTGACCAGCCACAACCTGTAGGCCTGTTGCTGGGTCCACCAAAGGTTCACTCTCCACAGGTTGTCTGCCGTCAGGGGCTGTTGTTTTAATAGTATGTGTCATGCTGTCAGTGTCAGGAGAGACTCCAAGAGTGGACGTGACCCACAAAGAGGTTAAGAGAGACACAGCAGGCAGGTGGCCAGGAGGGAGCGACGTAACACAATCCTCTGCCAAGGTTACACACTTGCACAGATAAAACACCCACATACGCGCTGCCATGTTGCCAGAGGTTACTCATCTGGCTGGCATGAAGATTCCAGCCACTGAACCAGCTAACTGCCATCGCCAGCCTGTAGCCATGGCTAAGGACAAGGAGCAGCCTGCCACAGCGGGAGAGGCCAGGATGAAAGCAGTGTGGGAACACAGGGCCGTAATCTGTCCCAGAGGTGAAATGCAAGACTGGCACAGGAAGTGATGGTGGTTTAAAGTCAGCCTGGCACCGGAGAGATGACAACAGCTGGGAGGTTGGCCGGCTACCTAGATGTGGGAGGAAGAGAGAAACATGACGTTTCATTTTTTTTTTTGATTGGGCTTTTACATATTCAAAGACAGATGTCCACATTTTCCGGAGAAGGATTTACCTGTCGTGTAGCTGAGTAAGCCAGCTAAAACTGAAGTGTCCAGATGACATTCAGAGACAGAGGTTAGCAGTTGTGTGAAAAACTTCATCCGAATAGTTTATAATTCTGCTGCATGAAAGCATGGGCTTGATGGCACCAGGCGCACATACAGTACATACCTGTATCTGGAACTACACACATGCCACTAGACTTCTGCATACAACATACACTAATTAACACCATGGTACATTTTTACCAGCATCCCAGAAATTTCTGAGACATTTCTTTCTCCTCTAACGTCTCTGTCACGCTTGTAGCCACATTGTTACGTAATGTAAAGATGACTGTTGTTGTGGTCCAGCAGGGAGGGGTATCTAACTAATCAATACTAATCACTGATACCCTGCCAGCACTGTAGATTGAAATAGAGAATGAAAACCAAAAAGGGCTGTAAATTAAAAAAAAGACCCTTGGCTATGACCCAAGGTCAGTGGACCATGTAATGAGGAAATGTACAGTAGATGCCTTTGAAATTTAAGTATTGTATGCATTGTTTGTTTTTCAATTAATGCAACATGTGCCATAACCCCCGGTTGTATTCGTCCTTCCTGTTATGCATAAAGACCGTGGTCGAATGAACCACTTGCTTCTGTAGATGAGCGAAGGACATGCACAAAAAAGCCTCTAGTGTTGTTGTCTCTTCTCAACATTTATCCTATAGTAGCTCGTCAGCCGGCTGGGAGGGTGCGGTTGACTCTTTATCACTTCCCCTAAACAGATTAAGCCAATGAACTTAAACCGATCGACTGTACCATAGCTGACGGCCGGATTGGACGGTTTCACACACAGATCTGTTTCCTGAGTTTGAGTGGCTCCACACAGGACACAGAGAGGGACGATTACCTTCATCCCCAGGGCCGTCCAGCTCTTTAATGCACAGATGCAGTTATTCATAAGTACCGGAGACGTCACTACCAAAGTTTTTAGTTACTGACCGTCATGATGGCAAACACCACACATCTGAGTGAGACAGAAGTTACTTGGAAAAGACATCATTTATCGGTTGTGATCCATATTTATTACCTTCAGCGTTGTATTGCCCCTTAAAATCCGCGAAGCGTCTGCCCCAACTTATTTTCCCCGACTTTTACATATGACTAGTTTTACCTGGGGACCTCTGGTAATTTGTAATCAAGGAGGTCGTCTGCGATCTTAATCCCGTGTGTCTTGGCCATGTCCATAATTTTTAAAGTAAAAATTACACCACAAATTACCTGAACCCTAATTCCCGTAACACGGAGGTCCTCTTCAAATTGAAATTCTTGTGATTAAGGGGTGAGATTTTAGGACTTAAAAGGACAAACGTTTGTTTGATTTACGTCTTTTTTCTACCTCTTGTCGGGGTAGAAAAGGATGTGCTGTAAGTCAAAGTCTTGACGGATGTTGCTGAACAATTCACCTCTTTAGAAGGATGAAATCATTAATTTCAACTTTCAAGTTGGGTGTGATTTTTCAAAGCAGTCAAAGCAGAGAAATCTTCCAGCAGCCAACTGCTGCAGCCAACCACCACGCCTACTCACATCTTTCTACTGCAAGGCCATTTGATGGCGTCATGTCACTGACAGACCTGTGGAGCTTCTCCACTCTTTAGTAAAGACAAGTTACACTGATCAGGTTAAATATTATGACCACCCTCCTAATATTGTGTTGGTGTAAAACAGTTGTGAATCATCAGAGAATGGACATGGTCCTTCTGAGGGTGTCCTATGGTTTCTGGTAACAGGATGTCGTTAGTGGGAGTCTTTGGGTACTAGATGGTCAGTATTGTTTACTTCACCTGTCAGTGGTTTTAATGTCCTGGCTGATCAGAGTATTTAAAGGTTTTAATTTAAAGGGCTAGGTTCTTTACCTCACATCTCCATGTAATGTATTTGTTTGGTTGTTTAGTTTTTGTGTACTGACCATACACTTTGTTAACATCTTCAGGTGCGCTTTTACTAAGATGTGGTCCTTGTGCTGCGGTTACTGAACATATGGACAGTTTTAATTTCAGTACGTCTATTTATCACGAAGGAATGTATCAGTAATACGGTCAAAATGGGTCAAACTGTGAATAATAACGTCATATGTCCATTTAATTTCTGCACCTGAACTTTCTGCTTGTGCTCTTCGGATTTTCTGTTCAGGACCAAAGTGCAAAGATAGTCTGGAGTCCTGAGATAGTGAGGGAGGGTGAGCAACAGGCATTTGAGTTTAAAGATCAAAGTAACGAGGACTGACTAGTGACTTGGATTTGAAAGGTACCCAGAATCACACCTTAACATGTCTGCTGCTCATGCACAGAATATGAGGGTTGACCGTTTAATTATTTATTGTCTGTGAGATGTTTCTATTTCCCTTTCAGTTCTGGAAGTTATGTGAGAAAAACAGAGAGATATGTAGTGTTGTTTCTTTTCTATTCATGTTGATAAAAGTTGTCCTTTTTCTCTCCTTGGGAATAGATGGTTTATAAAAACTGCCGAAAGTGTTTTCTTCTTCCTCTAATTTACATTTGAGACTCTTTTGGGATTCTCGGAGCGTTAAATACAGGCGGGCTGCGCTGGAGAAATGTGTGAGTGTGTGTGTGTGTGTGTGCTCTTCACATGCTTCAGGTTATTGTCTTTTCCACAAAGAGACTCCGTAGTTTGGTCACATAAAAAGGTTTTGCTATCCATTCATCTCCTGTTTGACTTTAGCTTCTGAATGTTGAATGAAAGTTATTCTGCGGATGCTGTCAATTCTCAACTCTCACGACGGAGTGTCCTCAGTGTGAGTGGGGTGGAAAGGCTTTTAATCTACGATCCACATTCACTACCGTTCAAAAGTCGTGGCATTGTAATGTATAAACTGTGAGTGCTTTGTTGAGCAGTGACAAATTCCAGGGGATAGGCCGAGCAGATTACTTGGCACTCGGTAAAGTGCCATGCACGTCACATACATTTTGCAGATAGTTAGTCGAAATTTAGTAATTTAAGGAAATAAAAGCAACTGTTTGCGAGAGCACTATGTTTTTCCGCATTTGTATGCATCATTGATGTCTTCATTTGGCAGACTTATGCATGTCTGATTTGTCTTCTCCTGGGGAAACGTTAAATCATATTTACCCGTCCTAGATAAACTAATCTGCTCTTTAGTGAAGACTAATTAAATCTGATAGAGATGATGTCTTCTGATGGCAGACTGTTGCCTGTAAATGTAAATGCCTTTTCAGTCTTTGCATTAGTTTTTTTCTGCTATTTATGATCAATAATCTGTCATTTTGCATCAGGCTGACCGGTGCGTATCATTGTTGACTACTGTGAGTTGTTTTAAAATTTCAAAGTGATGTTGTAGTAGCGGTTGTACCGACTATTCGACTTAAACGCTGTGACAACAACAACACGGACGCCTCCTAGAAGACAGGTGGGGAGTACACCTTGCAGCAAACTAGCAGCGGTTCATCAAGTGCATGGAAATAATGAACTAAAAATGAAGCCCATTCTACCGTGACATGCAGAATGTGGAAGTCACTCCTGAAATACAAATGCGCTACTGCAATGCACAGAGGAATTGTCCAAATCCTCTCAACAGCAGTGAATTAACAACTTCACCAAACTTCACCACCCGAGAAAGAGACTGCGTATCAACAAGTTGAGGGTAGATTTTATTGTCTAAAGTTATTAGACCTTTCGCTATTGGACATGGAAAAGAATTACTAGCTGTACCACTTTTTTATCTGGACACGCTGTGAAGTACTAAATGCTATCGACGGTGCTGATTTATATAGGCTAAACATATCTGCACTGCACAGTATTGATTGCAGTGGTGACTACATTGGTGTGTTTATATTCAGTTCAGTTGTATTGTATGAGTTGACATCAACTTTTATCATGACTCTTACTTTATAGCTGCATCTTCTTCATTTCCACCACCTGAAACCAAACTTCTGCTTTGATAATACACTGAACTCTGAGGTGAAGTGAATTGTCCATGTGTGTTGTTGAGAGGTTTAAGGACCAACTTAGAAACATTTTCTTCTCTCAAAGGGAAATCGGCCTCAGCTGTCCTCCAAATGCAGATTTCTTTTTCTTGTCCTTCACCGACTGCACCCTCTCCAGTGATCAGAAGCATATTGAATATGAGACATGGCAGGCTGACGGATGTTGAAATCTAGTTACGGGGATGGATATTATCTACTCGTGTAGTGCCTCAATCAATAGCGGGTCCGATCCAGCCCTCTGAGCAGTCTGTGCGTCCATTCGACTGAAATAATTGTTTCTCGGCAGGGTCCGGTGAAGTTTGACTGCGACCACTGTTGTGCAGAGAAGACATGTTTCTGCTTCTAACCGTGCCACTTTTGATCAAATCAGCAATAAGTCAAGGTTAACAAGGTATTGGTTGTAGGTTTAGAATAATACAGGGCAGTGCATTCGCCGTTTCCACTCGCTGCATTGCCAAAAATGAATTTTCAACCTTGGCAGTGAAGACTCTGAAAAGGAAAAAGAGTATAGTATTTGGTGTGCAGTGATCCCTGTAGCTCAGCTAGGCTGGCAAACTTGTATGTTCTCCACCTGATTTCGGGTTTTTGACCCTGTTAGCCGTTTTATGTTTTCATTGCCTAAGATGCAATTACAATAATTATGTTTCTGATGTTAAAAATGAACAAAAATCAGATGGCCAGGGACGGTTGATATAAACGGGTCAAAGGCCTTCCAAGCTAACAGAAAAAAAGTATTGTTTTCTGTTAGTGAAATGTTGTGACTGTCATGTCAGCCTTATGATTAATGCTTGAAGAAGTGACTGAATAAAGCAACACTTGCAGTTAATTGAAGCTAAAAGGGAATTGTTCGTCTCTAGCATCTCCACTTGCTGGTAGTTTTGTTGTATATTCTACTCTTCTACTATTTTACTGTCTCAGGTTCAAACTGCACAATCTTTTCATCCAATAAATTTGAGAAGTTGAAAACTGTCACCGATATGGGCTTATTCTAGGTGATGTTCCTTTAGCTGCTGTGTTTAATCAGTATCATGCATTTGTAAGCCCACCCACCAGATTTCACCACCGGCCGCCACAGCTGACATTACACTCAGTGGGGTGGTTTTCTTGAGGGGGCCGGTTCCGATCAAAGACGAAGGCTGCAGAAAAGCTCCAATCTGTGTGTGCCACAAACTGGTAATAGCTTCTCAAAAGGGCATCCCTGTTATGTGTCTGCCATGCGTGTTAAAAATAAAGAGCCATGAAGAAATTTCATTCTATGATGCAATTGTTTCATTTGTGTGAAGTGATGGAAATTATTTTCTTGCTGTTGCATTTGTCAAGGAGTTGTTTGACGTGCATCAGGGCGTGAGCCTCAGAAGGTGCAGAGACCATTCATAGTCACGTGGCGGTTTTATTTTCTACATATACTGTATCTACATATCTACACAAAGAGGACAGCATAGTGTAGAATGAGCTGCCTCCTTTACATGTATGTCTCCTCTGCTGCTTCAAACAAACAAAGAGACTCCAAGTGGAAAGAAATGGCCGGCCTGCTCTCAGCGTGTCAGAGAACAGAGATGGGATGTCTGTTGAAGAATTAATGCATGGAGTCGGCTTTGTTTGAAGGGATTTTAGGTGGAGTGTAGTGACCTTGTTGTTTACACTTTAGGACCTGTACTTGGTTATTAGCTTCCCCAGTCCCCCTTACAGCAGAAGCCGTCAGATGCCTCTGTTTTCTTGTTGCCACGTCGACTTTAAACTTGTGCTGTCAGGATGCAGTAGTTACCCAATGGTCATATCTTACATAAAAACCCTCAGGCTGAAACACTGGAACATGCTGGACTTTAGAGGAAGCTGCATGTGCTTAATGAGAACCACTGATAATACAATACACACACGTGGAGCTCTCTCTGTGAAATGTGTCTGCAGCAGTAGCTGTGTAGTGGTTATTGGAGCAAGCTGCTGGACTTCTCTCTACTTCGGTGGCTTCTGTTCATCTCCCGCATTAAACACTCGCCACACAGCATCTGAGTTTTCTCCTCGCGGTGCGGCTTCCTAATTTTCTCCTTCTCATTAAATAACATAACGCTGCAACATGCGGATAGTTAAGCATCTTTCCATCAAACGTATTGATTGGTTAACCTTCTGTTCATATTCTACCTCCGGGTGCAGTACCTTCATCCCTAATGAGCTGCTGCGCAGCTGATCACTGTCTGCTTTGTTTTCCAGTCTAACCAGAGTCTCTACTAATTGCAGGTTGCGATGTCGTTGAAATTCTGCGTGCAGTCGTCGTCAGCGCGGCAGACCTGCTGGTCTGGCTGTGATCTGGTCCCAGTCAGCTGGGTGATGACAGCCTTCTGGCAGCTCTGAGATGCTAACTAACAGTGCTGCATCAACTGGGAGGATAAGTGAGAAGAAAGAGCTTTGCGGGGCTGCATGTATGATAACAGCAAAGGGAAGCATAATTATAAAGGCAGAGAGAGTGTGAACGATTGAGTGACTAGGAAACTGTGTTTTGGACTAAAGTCAGAAATTTCCTCTCCAGTGCCTCAGTGTTTGTGTTTAGCAACCTCCAGGGCTGAAACATGAAGCCAGTGTCTATGTGCCAAAATCTGTAGTTCCTCCAGTGGCCACTTGAGACAAATGATCAGGATGTCCGACTGTTTATTTGTAATATATATTTAAGTAGCCTAGTATCAGCATCTGCGTGTAATCAGTACCTGACCATCAAATCAAATGAATTCATTACTTTGATGATATTTATTTTCAGGTAACGTACAACCTAACCTATGGATGTATGACTTTAGATATGTACAGTGTTCTCCCGTTAACTGAAAAAAAAAATGGAGGGAAAGCTTCTGTTTGACGACAGCCCCACCCACTTTTACAGAAAATAAATCTCAACCCTTCTTAACAATTACACATATGTCTGTTTCTCTCACTTCCTCCGCCTCAGTCTGTTCCTCTTCATTTGTTTTCTCCGCGTGTATCACTATCTTCCTTTTTCTTTCTGGCAGTGATCACCACCTGGGATGCACAGACTTGATTGGCTGGGTGGTATCAAGTGGGATGGCTTAACTCTCATGCAATCCTCCTCCACTAAACCACTACTGTCAAGACTAGAAGAGCAGCACCAGATTAAATCAAGCGCCCTGTCAGGTTTTAAATCATAACTTTCTGTTTTTGCTGTAGATCTGGTTCTGTATGGGACAGCTTCTGGATCTGGGTCTGGACCACGTTCCGCCTGTTAGTGACCTGTGCTGTAGGCTCTTTCTCAAAGAATGCCGTAACCAGTGTTCAGGGTATTTTGCAGTCAATATCTTGTGCAACAGATGCGATAGCGGACTCCAAACAGCTCACTCCTCCCAGTGGCAGACATTAGGTTGCAAAAAAATTCCACTCCACAGCACTCAGATGATTAGATTGGGACAGCAGATCTGTCTGGAGCATAATCAGCTTCCAACGGAACAGCTCCTGACCAACTGTTCGCCCCAGAAACATTGTTGGCCTGGCTTCCATTCTAATCATGCCCAACTTTACCACTGCAATCACAATGCCTACACCTGGCAAGGTTCTGACAGCTTTGAGTGACAGGTGAGTGCCATCATAGGTTGCTCTGTCTAGGCATTACACGTTTCAGCTTCACTCAAGCTCCATCTCTTTGTCTCTGGGAAATGTGTGAATGAGATCAGGTAGGGTAGGGTTAGTCCACCTACATACAGTCCATGGTGTTTACAGGCGCACCACCATCACAGTTGGCTAACCAACCTTCCTACTGGGTGTGTTCGCTTCTGCAGCGGCCAGCGGATGGAAACAAATCAGCTGCTTCGCTTTTGACGTTTGACCGTGTATTACTGTTTTTTTGTGTGTGTGTTTGTTTTTCTTTTCCTCCGAGACCCCCGACTCGCTCTGCTGTCATTGTTGTGTAACCAGGCAGCAACCTGTTGTTGGTTTCTCACAGATTGCATCGGTATGCATCAAGTGTATTTGATTTTAGTCCGGAAAGAAAAATTCTTTGTTCTCGATTGCACCAGCAACCATGCTTTGTGACACTCTGTTTCTATTATCACTTGGCTGAAGCTGCACCGTACCCTGCTTTCTTTTGGAATATTCCAGCTAGCAGATGTTGAGTTCCTTAAAATCAGAAGAACAGCCTGTCCAGGTTCATGAACCATCATGGTATATGATGTTTACATGTGCATAACGAAAGATCATTATCATAATTTAGTAATGCATGTGAGTGTGACCACTGTAAGAATCAGTGAAATCAACTAATAGAACAATCCTTATTCATAATATCTCAACACATAATCAAAGACTTTAAAAGACATTAAAAGAATTTAAAAGATTTTTATTCAGCCTTGAAATGATGAGTTCAATGAATTTCAGAGGCTTCTTTCAACTCCATAAACTCCATAAATGTGATAACTCTCCAGAGACCTCTTTGTGTTTTGGTTTCTTTGATTTAGAAAATCTAGAAAATATTCTTGATAGAAACTTTGTATTATAATGAACCATGGTGGAGATTAGTTCGTTGGATGCACCCCGCGTAGAGTGGCACTGAACCAACTGTTCAACCTGAGCTCAGGGGAGTCACATTTTTTCAGGGGCAACTTTTTTTAAAGCTGAATCAGCTTGAAAGAATTCCCAGTGTGTTTGTTCTCCCCGGGACCTTCATCCTCTGTGTCCCCTCTAATTTATAGCCATATTTCTTCCAACAAGTTGGGCTTCGTAACTATTTAGCCGTTAAATATTCACATTAAACACTTCATCAGTGAAGAATTGCAGGGGATCTCATCCGTGAATCCAAACATAAAGGTGATTAGAGAATAAAGCCAGGAGTGTGGCAGACTTCCAAAGTTTTTACCAACCAGAGCCTCATCGGGTAGGTAGGGATGTTGTAGACAAAAATGATTACACTTTAATGTTGCTTCAGGCATCCATTTCCCCACAGGATGTGTTGTATGATGCATCTGTTCTGCTTTGGCATGTTTTAGTTACCAGCCTACCTTTTATGTGCTGTCCAGTCAGTGTGCTGTTTGTGCTGTGGTGGTAGCCTTGGAATCAATTAAACATAGAAGTGAAAGGGAAAGGCTGGGTGCTTTTAAAAGTCCCCACAGGGCCTGCTTATCCTTCACAGCTGATTGAGCTCCGACTCTACTCTCCTGACATTGCTCTGGCCTCCTCTACTATCTTAACAGTTCACCTTTTTTGCACCCCTACTAATTACTTATACAATACAATGACAAGAAAGGGAGAGTGGGCTGACATTCAGTGGATGTATGCATGAAACCCAAGCATAGTGTCCGGTCGAGGATGCGCACTCAAGTTGAGTCCACCGTGGTTATTTAACTGAATTCAGATCAGTGCTGCTGGATGGTTTGAACACTGCAGGAAGAGCTTTGCAGCAACTGGCAGAGTGACAGCGCTGATATTACTCAAGTCAATCACACACTGTTTATCCTCTCATCTTTCTCATTTATTGGTTCAGTCCTCTACTGACAGAAAACCTGCTCTGTTCTGACTGATATTAGCAGGAGATCACGTCAAAACCCATGAAAAGGGGGAAGTCAGTCGAACATCATCTGCATCCATTTCTCCTATGCCTCTCTACTTAGACAGATGTCTAAAGCAGGCTGCGCCCTTAGATTGTAGAAGATGTTTGATTGATTTTCTTTTTTTTTTTTTTTTTTAACTCTGGCTGTTTAATCGAAATAAATAAGCTAGCCGCACTGTACTGAGGTACGTGCTTTTTATTTCCGGACAGAATCATTGAATTGTACATCTACACAAATATTGAACCTTCGGCTTGGGAGCAGGATTTAATGCAGTAACTCCTGCAGTAGCGCTTCACCCTGCTCAGAACTAAATCATGAGCATGTACGAAAATGATAAGTATGACAGGACATTCCTGGAACTGAAATAAGCAAATGGCTTTGCAGTGAAGTGGACTGTCGTGTTGGACGTCCTGGGTAATAACTCAATATTCATAGTGTTTTACTGGTTTGCACTTCCAAATGAGTGGCTTAGATAACTGGGTCAAATAGCTCCTGTTAAAACCCTCTCTGAGGCCTGTGTTTTATGGTCAAAGCGTCAAAGCAAATACATTTTAAAGCTGTATTTTTTTTTTTCTGCGGAATCGCAATTGCGAGCAGTGAGTCTAGTGAGGATCATAAAATGGGCAGATGACAACCAAAGCTCAGTGCTTAAAATTTTAATTTTTGATGTTTGACTTTAACTAATAGCATTACCTCCACCCTGTCTCTAAACATTACTTATTGAATTAAAATACTTAACATTCTCAGTTCTAATATGTAGGTTGGACATTGTCTAGCAGTGAAAGGTACACATCTGATTAAAGCTGTCAAAACGAAAGGCTACTGAAAGTTAATCAAGGTAGTGTTTCATACTGAAATCCTGCTGCCCACAGAAAACAAACAAAAAACTCAAGACTCAGAAGACAATTGTTTTATATATTTTTTTTCCTCATGTGTGATGTTACATAAATACACTGCCAGGCCAAATAAACAGTCGCATACTCTAATATTTTGTTGGACCGCCTTTAGCTTTGATTACAACGTGCATTCGTCGTGGCATTGCTACGATAATTAGCTTCTGCATTGTCACAAGATGTATTTCCATCCATTGTTGCATTCATTTTAGGAGACAAAAATGTGTTGATGGAATAACCTGGTCATTCAGTGTATTCAGGTAGTCAGCTGACCTCATTCTTTGGGCATAATGTTGCTGAACCTAGACATGAGCAACTGCAGCAACCCCACAGGCTGGTACAGTAGACACCAGGTATGATGGATGTACCACTTCATCTGCCTCATTCTTACCCTGATGCCCCATCACTCTGGAGCAGAGTCAATCTGGACTCATCAGACCACACAACCTTCTTCCATTGTTCCAGAGTCTGATCTTTATGCTCACCAGCAAATTGAAGCCTTTTTTTCCAGTTAGCCTCACTGAGTTTTCTTAAGGCTACACAGCTGTTCAGTCCCAATCTCTTGAATTCCCTTCGCATTGTACGCGTGGAAATGCTCATTGCATTGCAACAAATGCCACAAATACTCTTATGTTGATGTCCTAATGCTGATTTGATTTCACTAAACGTTTAATCACCGATCATGATCAATCAGGATTTTTTTCCTGATCACAATTCTTCCTCAAAGACGATGGTTCCCCACTATCTTTCCAGTTTTTAATAATGCATTGGACATTTCTTAACCCAAGTTTAGTAGTTTCTGCTTCACTCTCCTTAAATGTTTTCTCTGCTTGATGCATGCCACTGATTTGACCCTTCTCTAACAGACTAACATCTTTGCCGTGACCACGGGATGTCTTTCCACATGGTTGTTTAAGAAATGAGAAGTTACGCATTGCATCAGTTGGGTTTAAATAACTTAAGATAATGGCCCATGCAATTTGTATCAAATTGGAGGCTCATATGAATACAAACCCCACGCTCTATATGATAAGTGATTTCCACTTTGGTGGGAAGTTCCTATTGTGCAGTGATGGCTGCAGATTCCGCTTAAGTCATGGTGCAAACCTGATTTTCTCTGATGGCCACAAGCAATATTAAACTGTATCAATCACATATAAGCCAACACAAACATCTTTTGGGAAGTTTATGAGCGATGAGACTAAGAATACACAGAAGCAAGTCTGAGATCTCCAGATTTCTGTCACGGCTTAGTAGGCATGTCTGACATTTCAACAATCACATTACCGGTCAACTCGATATTTGCCTTTGACTGAACATTCAAGCTCGATTTATAGGCCCTCATTCTATCACAAGGCATATAAATGTCAAATAATATAAAATGCATTGAAGTATTGGTAAAGTAAAGAGCGTCTGTAGAGGCAGTTTCTTAGATAAAGAAAGGGAAAAAGTCGGATTATGGTGATCCCTTCAAATACCATATTTGTGAGTACTCTTCATCTGGAATAAGGATGGATTTTGCAATTATGAGTACCAAGGTGGACCAGAGGCAGTGGATGGCAGTTGTGCACGTCTCATAAAATACAGGTTCTAGACAGTGGTGGCACTCTCGTCACTTTCCTCTCCGATAAGTGAACATATTATCCTCAAGCATGTAACAGAATGTGCGCTTGTGAAACTTTACGCGCAAAGATTTTATGTTTTTGGCAGAGGCTGCACAGCTTTCCAGCACGGTCAAGAGATCCTGGTCCGAGATCCTGGTCAGAGATTTGAATTAGTGGATATCGAATCTTAATAATCACTGTGATGCAGACGGATTTTACAAGTATTTCCTTGACTTTTGCAGTTTTACTGCATTGAAGTGTCAGATTAGCTAGATGACAATATTGAGAATTCTTCAGTATTCTTCTGACATTTCAAGGCAATAAAAAAAAAAAAAAAACTTCCAACACTCTCACACAAGTCGGGTACTAGAAATGAAAAACCTGCGTCATTGTCAGCTTTGGCATTTTGTGAGAGCTTCATTTGTCATCGTTCCGTTTAGGCTGTTTACCAAGATTTCATTCTAATCTGTCACTAGCCTCATTTTCCGTCTTAAAATAGACAAACAATATACCAGGTTATGTAACTCACTGATGGGATGTGATCATGAAGCATGATGAATTATAACTGATTATGTTATATTGTCTGGGTTGGTGCAGCTCGTTCTCATTTCCATTTCTCTCTTTATGAACCCAGTGTGTTGTTGTTCTCCAGAATGGATCTAAGAAGTGCTCTGAGATCCGTCCATCGGTGTAGAGACTAGCCATTAGTCAGCCATTGTCCTTAATAACAGACTAACAATGATTGGTTTCTCTAGGTGTCTGCACTTACTCCACTGATTGTAGTGCAGCAGAAAGGACTGGAGGACAAAGAGAGGGGAGGAAGGGAGGACACTCAGCCCAGACTCACTTGGCTGTATTGTAAATCAACAAGTGTGTGTTAAAGGATAAGGATTTTTTTTTCTTGTTTCACCTTGAATTTAAAAAGATTGATTAGGATAAAAAAAAGAAGAAAATCCTCGCTAATGATCCACTTTTGAGCAAGAATGGTACGCCCAGCTAATGCAAAATGATCGCACCGCATTCCTGGGGTGGGGGCATCTGTCGTCATTTAAACTGCTTGTTTTGGCCAGGGATTGACTCGATCGATTCATTGTCCGTTCTCTTGACTTATTGAGTGATTGACGCTGGCCTTACCCTGTCATGCTGGCATGTGCACTCATGCAAGGTGAACAAATTGACTTTAACTAATAGCTTTACCTCCACTCCGTCCGCATTAGCAGCGACGTTTTTCTTCGGGACGGAAGCACTTTGGTGTTGGAGCTAGGACTGCGGATAATCCAAACCACCATACAAAGTCGGCTTCTCCAGATTCACTTTGGTCTTCAGTTAGTAAATTATCCACATATTGGCCTTCTGTGTCTGTCTCCTTGAGTTTGTTATTTATTGGCTTTTGTCGCTTCTGTTTCTTTTCTCCCTAACCGGCTATTGGAGTGATCTCAGATTGAATAATTTGAACATCTCAAAAGTAGCAAACAGCGGTCCAACTAGTACCAGTGTTACAGTAATACTGAAATGACAAACCATTATTGATTTTTAACCCTTTAGATGACTGTCAACTATGCTTTCTGATTTTATTTTTTAACATTTTTCTCTCTTTCCTAGATCGATCTTTATTTTTGTTTTCCATTTGTCTTCTGTTAGATAGTAGACACATGTTTAACTGTGTTCCTTTACGTAATCTTGCCAGTCACTTCTAATGAAAACCTCACCATGTCAGGGGCTAAAGCTTTACTGGCCAGGATTTAAAGCGGATAGCTGGGTTGCATCACATCATTTTTTGAGCATGTTCATTGTGCTTTGTATATAGAAAATCTAGAGAACAGACTGTGAAGGAAACCAATAACTCACTGAAATGAAAAAAAAAAAAAGCAGCAGAAGGTAAAGAACAGTCAGACAGGGAGGAGGTTCACACGCAAATATAAAAATACAAACAACAGTGGAGAATCCATGCTGTGCTTTAAACACACATGCGAACAAAAGTCCCGTGGAACTATGTAACACACTGCACAGATCAACTCCCCCCTATGGTGTGAAGAAACAGATAGGAGAAGAAAGATTTCTCTGCTGGTCTGCTTTCACATTATTCCTTTTTCTTCTTGTTCAGTCAACCTGATCTTTAGATCTGTAGTTTTAACAGCTGTTGGTGAAATCTGATCCAGTTTAACTTTAATAATTTTGACTCCATTTCATCAAATTATTACACGATGCAGCTTCAGATATACCTTTTAACCAAGGCCTGCTGTGAACATGGTGTGTCAGTACTTTGCTGTTTAATGCCAGAAGGAGATTTTACGTTTTATAGCTCATTTTGTATCACCTGTGGTACCAGCAGTAAAAGCACAGCTGGAATGGATTGCTGTGCTCTACCTATGGTTAATGTGTTTCAGTCACATCATCTTAAATATGGTGCATACTTTGTCACTTTCGTCAGGCATTTGTTGCTGTTTTGCAAGCTATTTGCTTTACTTTTTTCCCCTTAAACATCATTTGACTGTTTGGATGTGTATTCCAACATTTCTTTCCATTCGTTTTAAGACCTTTGTCCTATTCACTTTCTTAACACATGTGATAAATCTGAGAGCTAACTGCAGCATAGCTCGGGTTATACTGGTGACTGATTGCTATTTTTTTTTCCTCTCTCTGTTTTTTGGGGATGCTGCGTCCTGATCTGCTCCATCCTGAACTGTGGATCAACTGTGGATCTTGACATGCAGGTAAAACACAACCAGTTCTATGTGAAATACGCGTGAGGTGTGAGTGCATTTGAAGGTACACACGTGTGTGTATGCACTCTACCGCGGCTGGAAGTAGGCAGAGTTGGCCCCACTGCTTTACTTGTTTTGAAGGGATAAACATGAATCTTTCTCCAACATTGCCCTGCGTCGACTTTGACCAGTTGCAGCTTGTTTGTGTTATTTCACCTCATGCAGTGACAGCCATATGGTTAGTTCGTATTTGGGTGATGAATTGCATTCATCGGGTTCAGCTGCCTTTGTGGCAAAACAGCTCATATCCCAAACACAGAGATTATAATAAAGGCTTCAGCGCAGACCTTATTTTCAGAATGCCAAAAACATTTGTGTGTAGGCGCCTGTGTTTCCTAGTGTAGGTGGCTCATAGTCGAATGAGATATCGGCAGCAGCTTGTCATTATAGAGGAAGTCAGATTAAGCTCTGCAGTGATTTTTTAAGTATTGGTCAAGTGGCCACTTTAATGCATAACAAGATGGCGTATAAATGCACAGGAAGCTATAGTGGGAGAGATAATCTAATAGGGAAGTAGTGATGTATGTTTCTGCCATGCTCACATTGTTGCTCAGCCTTAATCAGGCTCACGCTGAAACACTGCAGTGAGATGGGAGGGCTTCCAAATGTGGGGATGCTCCTGTTTGCCTGGATGCTAAGCCTGCGCTGCCTTTTGTGTTGAATATACACAATTCACAACATTCACATTTAAAACAAACATTGCAGGTTCTATTTACTGGAACGGAATAAAAGGTTTGCACGGATTTCCTAAAGAAATCTTCACAGGCGGATACACAGAAATGTGTCAGTTTACAGTTGAGAGAGTCACAAAAACACAGGTTGTCTTGACAGTAGCTTGTCTGAGACTGCATCTCCACGGTGGTACAGTCCATTGTGTGATTACGGTCCTATCCAAAATCTGCACGATGTGAGAGCCGAGGCGATATCAGTATTTCACAAAGTCAGCTAAAGCATAGCAGATTCCCATCAGAAACACAGTTAGACATGGCTGACACGGCCAGCATGGTCAGTGGTCTTAATCTGGAGGGAGGACTCACTCAGACAGGACGTGTTGAAGTGAACAAGCTAACAAGTCTGTAGAGGATCGGCAGGAGTATCCTCAAGAGAGCTGCTTTTTTTTTTTTTTTTTTTTTTTTGCTTTTTTTGGTCAGTCAGTTCAGGAAATGCAGCTCAATCCAGCCGAGTGAGGAAGACGAGATGGAAAAAGTGTGTAGGTGGAGGGTAACGTTCTAAAAGGCTGAACTGTGATTTGAAGTTTTTGAAGGTTTTGTTGGAACGGTTAACTGACTAAGTAACATTTGTCAGTTTGCTTTAGGTCATGATCTTCAGGTCATGCTCTGCAGCGCGTTTTTATGCCTCACCAACTCGCCTGACAGATCCACATTCACAACATACAGTATGTGATGTGTGTTAGAGAGATTGTGGGTATTATTGAGGGATCCATTGGAAAACTAACAAAACTCTTCCGTTAAATGTCAGAACTTCTGTGCCCTGCAGGCCAGAGATGTTGTACCCTGTGACATTAAAAGCAGACGCATCAAAGGTTTGCTTCCATGCTGCGGGAAAACACTCACACCAATTAACCTCTCTGAATGGGATGGCAAGCTCCAGCTCTTCTTCTCCACTGTAAATATTGTCAGACACACACTAGCATTAGCAGATGCTGTGACAGCTTTGCTGTCAGGTTAAAGCAGGACGAGATGAGCCAAGTGGTTCTGAATATCAAAAACTCTTACTATGTTTTTTTTTTTTTTTTGGTCAGAATATGAAGCTTAAACCATATATTTCTGGGTAAAATATATTGGACCTTCTTCTTCAGTGAGCTCTAAGGAAAAGGAAATGCCACTTTGCAAATACTACGCTCTTTGGTCGCCAAATATAAACATGTAGTAGAATTAATTAAATCTACTGGATGCAAACAGCAATCACATCTTGATTCACATCCACATGTTGCCTGTATTCGTGCTTGATATTTTAACCATAATTTTCCCCCATCATTTTTATTTTTTAAAAGTTAAAAGTTAAAAGTTCTCAATGAAAATCTGATTAGGTAATGTAGTGAATGTAGCATGAGGAATATCCCACAATTTCTGCTTTGTATGCTTCCCCCACACAAGATTTTTAGTGGTTTATTAATTACTGCTACTTTTTTTTTTTTTTTTTTTGCCTGTTTGTGGACACAGAACACTAGTGATCAGCAAATGCAGTATTTATTCCACTTTGCTAAACACACAGCTTAAACAGCTAGCTAGCTAACGATGGCAGTGGAGACACACACATATATATATACACACACACACACACACACACACACACACACACACATATAAATAGCCACTAGTGGAAAGGACGTTAGTGATGTCCTTGAAGTCTGTATTTTAGTGACGGTTTGTCATTTTATTCATTTTATCAGTTAGGCCTGTTGCTATAATCAATAAATCACAATTGCGATAAATGAAAATGAACTTCATAATTTTGTCCACCTCGATATATAGCGCCACGTGCATGCGTGTTTGTTTTCCTCGTCTCTCTCTACCAACCAGGCTGGATTTCTCCAACTCAGAAGGTCCTAACAAATAACATTATGTCCATCCTACAGGGAAGAGGTGTTTCATGATATGATTGAGCCAGCCAGTGTCATTGAAGAAAATAACTTATGGGCCGCAGACCAGTTAGTGTCAAGGGAGGTTAGGAAACAAACTCTTGTGCTGACGTTTTTGCCAAATGCATTATGCAGACATAGTTAAACAACACAAGGTGTCAATGTTGAGATTGATATAGTTGAATTAAAACATTTATTTAATTTTATCTATATTTAATCACATAACATGAATGATGGATGAATGACGAGTTTTCAGTTTAATGTCTGTTTATTGAGACATATTCTAATACTCATGAACATCAAATGTTCATATTTGAGCATGCTAAAATGAAGCTTGTGAAGTCATCAGGACTGGATGACTTAGAGCTTGAAGCTGGAGTAGGATGGTCATCCCTGGACAGCTTCTTTTCTATCTGTCTTTGGGGGACAGAAACATTGTTGCTTCTGTTGACATCAGGGTTGTGTCTTTGCTGGGTGTGTTGCCCGCTGGACCGAGGATGGTGAGGATAACGTCTCCAGCGTGGACCAAGGAATCTGCCCCTGAGTTGTCTCTGTGGCCTTGGTGTTTGTTGGAAGGTAGAACTGTAGTACCACTGAGGCTGCCTCGGATGACTTTGGCAGTGACAACAGATGTGTTCTCTTGGCCACCACTGTTCAACCTCTGCACGTAAAGGGCGTGGGTAATAGTAGGCTGCCTGTGGGCGTCTGTGATAACGGGAAGCTCTGTCATATCTTGCATGGATCGGCCTCTGGTACCTTGGATGACGCTGCAGGGCCCCTCCGTGAGAGAAGCTGTTGTCTCTGTGAAGGCGTGGATTGAATCGGCGCGTCGCGTTGGCTTTTGTCTTGTTTGCATCTTCTTGATAATCCCCTGCATAGGGGATTCTGCGGTACTGGGCAGAGAAGGTTCTTTTTGTATCCATCACTTTAGTGCTGGTGCTTCCTGGATCTTTGCCTTGAAAGGTTCCAGTACCAGCTTGTTCCATGGACACATCATCTTGAAGTGAATTAGTGATTCTGCGGTAGTGAGCAAGCAGGTGGTACCTGCGATGTGCTCGTAGTGCCCAGATACCAGAGGAATCCTTTGTGGAGGATGAAAATGGAGGTCTTCCTCTAGTAGAGGTCCTACATGAATCTTTATCTTGACATGTTCGAACATGGCCATGTGCCATGGGTACATCGTCAAGTGAATCAGAGATTCTCCGGTAGCGGGCAAGCAGCTGGTATCTGAAATGTTTACGCCATGCCCACATACCAGAGGAGTCCTTGTTGAGAAGAGAACCAGTGTGTCTTCTGTGGTGTGAAGTAGTAGTTGTTCTCTCCTTTTCTACCAGCGAACCAGTGGTGGTAGACCTGGCCTCCATCTCTGGTGCTCCAGTGGAGGTGCTGGTCAGTATTCCCACTGCTCCAGTGGTGGTGCTGGCCTCTGTCTCTGGTGCAGTCGTATTGGTGCTGCCAGAGTCTTTGCACTGTGATGTTCCAGGGTCATCATCTGCCGTGGATACATCATCAGTGGAATCAGAAATTCTTCGGTAGTGGGCAAGAACTTGGTACCTGCGACTTTTACGCATTTCCAACATACCAGAAGAATTCTTCTTGGGAGCTGAAACCGGGTTACGAGGGTAGTTGGTGGTTTTCCTACTCATCCCGTTCACCAACGGTGCTCCAGATGTCCCAGTGTCAGATTCACTGGGCATCAAATAGGAAATCCAGCGGTGGTGGGAAAGGAGTTGGTACCTGCGCAACTTGCGCAGTTCCCACAGACTACAGGATGTTCCTCCATGCATATTACTGCTGAGAGTTTGAACTCGTGTAGCTTCCATGTTGTCTTGAAGGTCAACCATGCTCTAATGAGATGTTGGTTTTCCAGACGATATGAAATGATTTGTGATGTTTCTGAAGTCCTATTTATACTTTTCTGACATCAAAGACACTAGTGGCTTTGATCTCAGACCTAGTTGTCCATCTTAGATTACATCATGGAACAGAATGCCATGATGTCATGGCAACAACATAACCATGGCAACAGGAAAGTCATATGACTTGAAATTCTAAATTAGCATTCCATTTAAAATGACAAATAAAAAGTCAAAACACGAAAAAAAACACAAAAATATGCACAGATCAGGCATATCATTATGACCACAGTTGGGTTAAACAAGTAAAATTGACCATCTTGTGATAATTCAATGTTCTGCTGGGAAAAATTTGGACCTGGCATTTGTGTAGAGGTTACTGCCTAGAGCAGGCACCCTCACCCTATTGCAATGACACTTCTTTATGTCAGCAGTCATCCCCAGTAGGATGCAGCCTGACACAAACATGCACACAAATGGCTTAGGAACAACTCACAAAACATGAAGAATAGCAGTGCAAGGTGTTGACCTGGCTTCCAAAGTCACTAGATCCCACAGAGATCAAGTATCTGTGGGATGATCCACAAAGGACCTTCCCCTTAACCCATAGGACCCAATGGCTCCTACTAACAACATCATGTTGTCAGACACCACAGGACACCCTCAGAAGACCCATGTCTATTCTGTGATGAGTCACAACTGTGGTCATAAGGGAGACCTAGACAATATAAGGAAGGTGGTCATAATGGTTTATCTGCTCAGACATTTGTGTGACATTTCTTATAGACAATAATTTGTTCAGTTGTTTAGGTTTTAGGTCACCTTTAACCAAACAAAGTCACTTCAACCAAGTCCAAATAAACGCCTGCGCCAAATTTAAAAAAAAAAAAAAACAACAGTATTCAAGTATTCAAAACAAGGAAATGCTTTCAAGGCATTCCTGAGGCATTCCATTGCATTCAGAAGAATGGTATTAACAAACACCCTATAAAATGATGCCTTGTCACAGGCAAAAAGAAATTAATTAATCCAGCAGTTCCCTTGCACAAGCACACATAGTTTAGTTATGTGGACTCACAGCATGTACAGTCGGTCTTTACTACCACCAAGTTCTCAAAAGCCAAAGCACAGCAAAATTAATTCAAGAGCCTCAGATTGGTATTTTAATGGGATTAGTTTTGAAATTGTGTTAAATTATTTTGAAGAGGCAATTTGATGTCATTGTGGTGTTTAATACTAGCAATAATTTCTAACAAGCCACGGGAGAGAGATTGTATGACATAGAGAGGCAGACAAGGTGAACCGGGCTAGGGAGTGGGAGAAGTGTAATACTCTGTACAGCCCCCTCTCATTCCCCATCCTCTGTGTTAAAACCCTTGATGTCTGCAAGCTGCATGAAGAATGGTGGTGTGACAGTTTAATAAAGTTAAAAGGTTTCTGGTGTGGAGCTTCAGATCTACACTTTAGGCTGTCATGGTCAGACATCTATCAGAGCTACACAACACAGGGAGGAGGAGAAGGAGGAGGAGAAGGAGGAGGAAGAAGAGGAGAAGGAGGAGGAGGAGGAGGAAAAGTCAGACCAGTGAGTGTAACATTTTTTACCCTTGATACTTAATGACTACGACAGATTTCTCTCAGAGTGGTGGAGAAATACTTCCGTGTGCATCGAGACTTACACGTGAAACTTGGAGACAACTCACAGAACACATGAGACCTCATGTAATTTCAATTATTCCTTGGAAAGCTTGTTTTTTGTGATGCTCAATGAGGTATCTGAAATGAATACAAACCCTCGCGCTTGCATGAGCTCATGCATCCCCTTTCTTCCATTAGCTGCTAACAGACTCAGCGTGGGCATGACATTGTTTTTGCAGATTACATTTACATTATTTATTTATGGCTGCCAATGCATTCTCTAGTCTTTCAAACTAAAATATAGATAATTCTATATGTAAGAAAGCCTGTGTTTCTGGCACGTACTCCAAAATTGCATGTAAATGAGAATAAAAGAATGAAATAAGCAATAACATACCTTTGGTGCTAGGGAGGTCCACAATAGTGTATGGAGCAATCTCTCAAATAACAACTGATGTGGGGTTTTTTTGTGGACTTGAGATTTCTAACCATGAATAAACCATAAATAAACAGTAACTCGTGATGCTTTTTCTATCATAACTCGGAAGAAAGCCACTAAGACGCACACAGAGACCAAGTTCTTTGTTATTTCCCTGGTCCCCTATTGTTTCTAACGTCAGTGACATACTTTTGTTGGCATTAACGCTGGGAGTTTCCTCCTCAGGATGCCTGTTTCATCTAATCTGTACATTATTTAAATTTGTGACTGGTGTATTTGTGTTGGTTTATGGTGATGACCCACAGCTGCAGCTTTTAGGTTACTTAAATGGGTTGGAACTATTTAATGCATGCAACTATGGCCAGTGGATGTCTGCTCGATCTCTAATGTATTTGTTGTTGTTTTTTTATAGCTAAAAACACTTAATACTTTCAGTGCAATATTAAAGCTGTTTTTCCAGTCTTGCTTTTTATTATCTTACACACACGGACGCACGCACGCACACGCACACGCACACACACACACACACACACACACAAACCTCGTTGCAGCAATCGGCTGTATTGTGGAGATGATTGTATGCGCGGTATAAAGGGGCTTCAGTATAGCTGGGGGATCCAAATGAAAATTACACTGTATTAGATGATAAGAAATAAGATCCGGGAGGTCTGGATTAAGTACTGCAATTAATTCATCAGCACTCAAGTCTGTTCAGATGCCAAAATACTGCGCAGTGGTTTATAATTCTCTGACAAAGGAATTTGACAAAGGAATATCAGAACAACAATATGTTTGTTTTCTTTCACAGCCATCACAGTGCAAACAATAAGGCAGCCGCTTAGGAAAGAAAGAAATGGCGGTGTATTCATTTGACCGCCGCTATGTGTTGTTAGATGAATCATTGCTTCTAAACATTTCAGACTGGGTTTTCTAAAGCGTCCTGCGACAATTTATATTGTTATTGACGCTGCATATAAATTGAATTGAATTGCAGTGCATTTGTTTTCAGAACAGAGCTTATGCTAAGAGGCGTCAGTATCAGTTATATATGTACAGCGACTCTTTACCACCAGTATATTTTCAAAACCTGTAACAGAGAGAATTCAAATCGGAAGAAAAGTAACTAGACTGAATTACTACACATGCAATTAACAAAAACAAGCCAAACTACCCTCCAAATGAGGCCAGGTTACCAAGCAACCACGGCCTTTAGAATCTGTGAGCATGCACGGACTACAGAAACAGATCCGTGCTGAACTCACTGGTGGGAGAGACCAGAGTGTTCAAGAAGTACACAAACAAAGGGGCCATAAATCAAATGTTCTCAGCGGAGTCACAGACAATCAGCTGGTGGTATGATGTAGCCACTGGAGTGGATCTCCACTAAAAATAGACGGAGTGGAGGTAAAGTAAAGAGGTGTACAGCAAAGTAGTTCTTTATTCAGGACAGAGATCAACAAAAGGTTTCAAAGAGCCGCTAGCATAAGAGTGCAACTACAGCAGACTACCTACAATGAAATGATATAATTTCTGGTCACGGCATCAAGAGAGAGGGCTTCTGTGTAATAATGATAAACTGTCTGCTAGAGGAGCAACACTACACTTAGAGTATATCCATCAAATGCAGTTTGTCATCCATAGTAAAACCCAAACTATGCACCTGTTAGCATGAAGATCAGGCCATTACCTCAGTCCTGATTAATATATTACTTGGAAAAGAAAGCTATGCATCTGTACCCAAGACCCGGTTCCCCCTGTTCTCTACTCTTTACTGTGTCTAATGTGTCACATATACGACACAAGGAGTGGTCCTCTGTGAACATTATTTCTCAGATTATTCATTCATTCATTCATTATCTGTTACAGCTTGTCCTCCAGGGATACATGGGGGCAGGTCTGTCTCTCCCAGCTGGTGGTGATAGGCGGACAGGTCACCAGTCCATCACAGGGTTAACATGGAAACAACCATTTACTCTCACATCCACACGTACGGCCAATTTGGCAGGGCCGAATCAAATCAGTCTTGATTTGAGGGATCCAGTATCGATTTTTGAGTTCCTCAGACCTTTTCTTATTTTTTTTTTTTTTTTAAATTACATGCCATTTCCTGCATTGCAGGAGTTGCAGTGGGAACCTGTGAATCGCAATCAAAATGATATAGGAAATCAGTAGCGATACCCAGCCCTACAGTTAGCCTAACATGCAGGTCTTTGGCTGGAGCACCAAGAGAAAACCCACGTAGGCACAGAACGAAAATGTCCTCACAGAAAGATCCCAGCTGGTGCTCAAACCCTTCCCGTCTGTGCAGCAAGATTTTCCAGATTATCATTTTAAAACTGATGTAGCTTCAAAACATAATAGGTACTTGGTTGGCAAGGGTTAGGTACTCCAGTGTTTAGGCATAATATAAACATAGTATAAATTCAGTTAATCGAATTTAAAGTGTGAAAGGTACTTTTGTAAAATAATCACTTGCAGTAAATAAATAACCCCATAAATGGCCAATCATGGCCAAGGCAAACAACACCACTGAAATGGTGCATCCCATAATGACACCCTTCTCCAGATGATGAATTTGCAGATGGTACCGTTCCAGGGGTGAGTCTCAGGCTGAAGTCCATGATGAGGTCCCTGATCATATCTGGAACATGGTGTCTGTCAAGCCAGGTTTCTACCCAGGCACTGGTCAGATAAAGCCACAGGACTCCCAGGCCTCCCTTTCCCTTTCATTATATACTGTATCTAATACCAGATACAATATACTTAACAAGCCAATATTTACTTAGTGTTCTCTATAAAAATAAGAGACACGAGTAATTTAAAACATTTTTGTGCGCTTACACATTGGCTTGAAATATTGATAATCGAAATTTTGTGAACGTTTTTAACTAGTTTGCATCTTCTTCCCTACCCAGCGGTCTTAATGAGTCGCACAGGAACTTTCTAAAACAAAACACTAATTGGCATGGAAAGGGCACGCTGACATCCTGAAAATCAACAAAAACTGTAGCAGACTGCAAATGTGTATATTCATTATCATATTAATAAGAGAGTGCGTGTCTGTCTTCTTTTTAATTTTGGACTGACAAAACTGTGAATTCTGGACAGACTGAGGCTGAGGCGTATACCGGCGGAGGAGCTACAGCGTTGTACAAACACACACTGGCACACAGAGTTTGCTTTTACGCCAGTCACCCAGCTGCCGAACGACTGTTAATTAGCACCGTGGTGTCTGTTGATTCCTGACAGTAAAGCGCTATGTGTGCAGCATATTGTTAGTGGTAATGCATGAATTCAAACTTCTTCTTCTCCACGTTCAGACTGTATTTGACCACATTTTGGTGTCTCTCCTACTCAGTGAGGATTGATTACAGTTGTTCCCGCATCTTCAGGGGTAGTAATTGGATGTCATGAAGAAAGAGTACAAAAGTCAAAGTGAACTCACACACACGCAAAAATTTAAATGGGAGTTTCTCCGCCAAACGAAACAAGCCTTTCATCTGAACCATGCTCTTCTTCAAACAAACTTCTGGCTTTATCGTTGCACAGAGCCTCACGGTATATATGTGAATTTCATGAATATAGAGCGGACGGACAGCTTCGCTGAATTAACAATGAACATGATCTTATCTCTTAGATGTCCAACTGATATATATATAAATATATGTACGAGAGCCACACTTGTGAAGACACAGAGGACTGGTGCCTTGAAAATGTCAAAAATTGATCAAATCTTCCAGGTAGAGAAAGAGACACAGAAATGTAAACGAGCTCATCTGAGTTTACGGCTGTATTGTCGTAGAAGATAAAGGTGGGATTGCGCAGCTTGATTTGTGCGTGGCAGCTACTCCAAATAATAAATTCGCAAATTCAGCAGATGACAGAA
This sequence comes from Mugil cephalus, assembly GCF_022458985.1. Classification (NCBI taxonomy): domain Eukaryota; kingdom Metazoa; phylum Chordata; class Actinopteri; order Mugiliformes; family Mugilidae; genus Mugil; species Mugil cephalus. Next base: position 21,313,493 of record NC_061778.1, on the reverse strand, counting down.
ATCCCAGCAAATCATCCGTCGGGAAGCTCGCTGTTTCATTTACGGCGCTGTTTGTTCACCGGCCTCCTGTCCTGACCTCTCCTGACATGTACTGCTCGTCTGGCTCTGATTTGTTTGCCAACAGCTGCTCTTATTAAAATTTACCAGGAATATTTACTAAGGCAGCTTAGCAGATTCAATTTGAGAGTTCTACGTGGACACGCTAAGGATGATCAGAATAGGGTTGCCACCAAGTACGGTGAGGCAAGTGGGGGAATAGTGCATGTGCTACATCTCTTTGAAAGACCCAATCCAGTTACAACAGATTTATTGGTTTAAAAAATCACTGGAAACTTAGTGATTAGGGGCAGTTAGACGAGCTGTTGACACATCATTGACATAGTCTTATTAGTAGCTGATGAATTTAGCAGCGGTTACAGATTAACAGCAGAACCAGGGCCTTTATTTATTTAGGTTTGAAGTAAACTGTCCTTTTTGCTCTGTTTTGGTCTCCACCAAATCCTCACCAAAACTCAAGTCTTCTTAATAGTTAAATGCAATTTTATAATAATGAACAACAACAAAACAGAACGCTAGCACTTAGCAGAAACCTATCTCACATTACACTTATTAATACAAGAACAGAGACGCATGCAGCTTTAATCCAGCCAATTTTTGTATGTGATAGAACGATGATGATTCTTTTGTCTCCTTTGATACAGAAACATTTATAGATTTTCATAATATTCTAAAGGAGAAAACCCCAAGACATAATAATGTTTGATGGTTGAGCTTCTGCCAGACATGAACATTTAAGAGGCCATGAAAACAAATATATTTCTCCCTCAGGCGTGTCTTCACTCGTTTTCTCCCCCTCTTTTTTTTTATTACTCTTGTAGACCATATTGATGAATCTAACTGATGTTGGTGACAAGACATTCTTCTTCGCCTTTCCAAGCTTTTTGTCTTTGTTTCTTTTGCGGAATCTGATCCCTTTTAATGTCATCTGTTGCATTCTTTAACCAAATGAAAATTTAACAACGCGCCGTTTTGTAGCTGTCAATGACAAACAAGAGTTCGGTGCCTCAGAGAGATCAGACGCAGTTAAGAAAGTCACCAATCAAATGTTCCTTCACAGCCCTTCCATCTGTTTCTTTGAGAAGTTAAAACAATGCAGTGGCACTTCATCTTTTTCATTTATTTATAAAAAAAATTCTATTCAGGGAAAATCTCCTTTATATATTTATGCAGCTTTAACTGCTTCTCAGCTTGTATGTTTTACACGCGGTCACAACTGAATTTTAAAAGCTGCGGTTACAATACACTCCAAGTCTCTTTGTAGTTTTCGCCATTGTTATTCATATTTGTATGATTGTCAACACTGCATAGAAGACAGGTGCACATAAAATAATGTATTGCGCTTGAATAACCTTACAATGAATTCGTGTTTGCAGGGTCTTTCTTTAGCTATCAACTTTGAACTGTAGATATGTACGATTTCTCTCTGGTATACTTGCTGCTGGAGAAGGGCGTCAGTAGAAGTTTTATGCCTGCAGCATTCGTTAGCTTTGTCAGGGTACATTGTTATGAGAAATCTGTGGAGGGAAAGCAGCCTTTCAAAGGAGTGGGTGCAGAACAACACTGGAACCAGCTGAATACATTAAAATCTTCAGCGAGCCATCTCATATATACTAAGTAATAATCAAAGCCATCTTATAGTTTGGTCTCAACGGCGCTGCGACAAGCTCGGCATTCTACCGCATAAGGTGTTGAGCATAATTGGAGTCGTGGAGGTCACAGACAGCTGACCTGTTCAAGTTAACCGCGGCTGTAACCGCTGCTGTTTCAGTACCGTAGGAAGAAGTAATTCAGCCTTTACCTTCCAAAGAGGTGTGTGTGTCTGTGGTAGAGGCTTGCGGCTCTGAAGGTGCGTGGCACAAAGATCGGGACATTTCTCGACCTCGACAACTTGTCTCCCCTCGTCCACTCATCTGCGCACGCGAGAGACGGTGATGGCAAGAGGTGAGCAGAGCACAGATGTCACGGGAGCAGAGAAGAAGCCAGGACGACAGGATGTGCGAGGCTGAAAATAGGACGCTGGCGTGACGTTTTACCGGCCGCCGTCGTTGGGCCATAGAAAATAATAAGGGTGGCTGTTGTGACGCGTGGTTTTTGCAGTGGAAAAAGAGTGTCGAGAGACGGTGGAGAAAGTGTGGGGGCAAGGGAGTTAATTTATCAGGACTGAGTGTCTCCTGTCAAGACGTGTGAGGCTGTATTTGGACAGAGTGGCGCATTGAAAAGCTCTCATGGACAGCTAGCAGGCTAAGGTTTAGCACTGATAACATTTGTTAATTTTTAATATACAAAGTGTGGGCTGGAACTGATGGATGTATCATTAGATTTGACAGGTTATGAATAAATATACTTAACTCGAGCTGATGGCTGCGTTAAGTGAAAAGGGAAAGAATCGGCAAGTGACAATCCATCCTACACACATGTACCAATCCAACATGTGCTGAGAGATTCGACTCAAACCCGTCAATGGTGAAAACCTTTCAGCGGCACCGAAAGCAAAAGTCATAACCAGAGACCTTGAGAGTCACTCAACTGAAATACACTCACTGGCCACTTTATTAGGTATACCTGTTCAATCGCTTGTTAACACAAATAGCTAATCAGCCAATCACATGGCTGCAGCTCAGTGCATTTAGACATGTAGAAGTGATCAAGAAGTTGCTGAAGCTTCAAACCGAGCATCAGAATCGAAAGTGACTTTGAACGTGGTGCGGTTGAGTATTTCAGAAACTGATGATCTACTGGGATTTTAACTCACAACCATCTCTAGGGTTTAACAGAGAATGGTCCAAAAAAGAGAAAATGAATGAATGATGTCAAGTCATTTAAAAAGCTGCTTCTTAAGTGGTGGCTTATGCAGAAACCAACCATCTACAGTCAGCATTCAGAAGCAGAAGCTGCGTTCTCCGGTTGTTTTCATGCCGAGATAGTAGTGTAGGCAAATGGATGTGGACATTTTAATAGAAAACGCACGCGGGGAAGTAAGGTACGCTGTATACATTATGTGCTTGCCATATTAAATATTACAGAGGACTCAAACTGAGCCGCGAGAGTCTGCATCAAAGCGCCGCTGCAGCTCAAGCGGGCGGCATGCACGTATACTGCAAGAACCTGCATCATCGGGTATGAGAGCCTGCCTCGGAGCGTGTAGGCAGAACAGAAGTAAGCTAAAAGGCATTTGAAGCGGCAACAAATGAGAAATCACAGCCAGCCAACCCTGCCTGCCACTCGGCTATTCAGAGCGCACTTGGCTGCGTTCTTCAGTTTTCCAGCCAGACTCGAAATCTGGCGGGGGATCAAATCTGGGCCTTCCGCAAGGCAGGCAAGAAAATAAATAAATAAATGAATGAAAATCGAACCGTCAGTGATGAGTTGTAATTAAATGGACAGGTGGCTTTATTCTCCTGTGATATGGCGGAGATTGAGCGGCCAATGCGATCAAGGATTCCACTTAGTACGGGCTCCTATATTCCAGGCGTTACAGCTGAACGGTGTGTGCTGTGGTTGAAGGTAGAGACATCTTTGTTGATAAATCCATGGGAATCTCATGGCCTATGGTGTGCTTGCAGCTGCATTCTTACGCCGCTGGAGTCTTTGTCATCCTGACCCCAGGGCTATGAAACAAACAGCCCGAGGAAACCAGGCAAAAATAAATAAATAAGTAAAAAAGTCAAGCTTAAATCCCATTTCAGAGCATACGTATGTTCAATCGAACGCAGAGTACAGTAGGCTGACGGCAGCCGTGGTGGGTGGTTGTGAGTTGAAACGCCTGGAGCAGAGTAGAGTAACCGTGTTGTCTTGGGACTTTCAATCCAAAGAGGGTGAATCAGAGACTGACACAGGGTCGTGGATGCAGCCTTGTGTGTAGAATGTCTCCGCTGATTCTCGCGTTCTTGTTTTATACAATTAACACTCTGTGTCTCTGTTTTACATCTTCCAGCCGTACTTTAGATTATCCGAACCAAAGTATTTCCTCTTCTGTTCATTAACTGCTTCTCGCAGCGGAAACAAAAGGATTCATCATTTCCCCACAACAAAACTACTCATTCCAAACGGTTGCCCGACATCAATCCAGTCAGATGGCATTATTCTTGAAACTGCAGATCCCTGAATGTGTAAAACCAGCCTTGAATGCAGTGCATGCTGCGCCATGAATAATGCATGAAAGCAGACAGGAATCATTTACATTTCATCCATGCGACCAGTGCCCATTGCTGGTTCCACTTCAACATGAAAACAAGGCTCGACAGTCTCATCTGCTCTGACTTTGACTGCAAACAATATTTTTTTCACTCCATTGTTTTGATTGGATTCCATCTAACCTTTACTTTGTTTCTGCTTTTGTATTTGCTGGGAGCAAATTGCAATAAGCACTTTGTTCTTTTGCTTTGGGCCTAACATACAAATGAACAGGTTGATGGAAAAACGAGGTGAATTTGAATTACCTTTACAAACAAGGTCTACCTGTGTGAATAAAAAAAAAGAACAAAACAAAACAATCAAAACTCAGATAAACACAAACAAATCCAGGCTGAATTATTAAGACAAATTCTCTATTGTATGTGAGTGTGTTTTCTGTCTTACTCCATGGAGTTCTTTTCATTTAGTTGTGAATCATACTAACTGCTACAGCTGTTAGGGCCTTTTTCATGATCATTTTTCCAAGTTCTATGCATGCAGATCTCCTGGTGCTGTCCCTCATCTGTGATTGGCTAAGTACTGCCACACCCCTCATCACCTGTAATTGGTCCTGCTTTCATTTGCATTTCAGACTGATTGATTCTGTACTGTCCAGTCAGAAGCATCATCTTGCCCACTTAATGAAAACGTCGCTCTGAAGTCGTTTTGTGGAGACTGTGATATAGTTTAACCTGGTACCTACTGTATGTGTTGAGCTCTGTTCAAATGTTCTGTGATATATTGTAGCTGTGAGTTAAGCAGTGACTGCAAAGTGCAAAGTGACCATTTAGGAACAATGTGACCAGCTAAGACTTACGGTCTTAGAGCTGAGCTTCACATTTACGGGTGCATAAGGCCGATGTTTAGCTGTGTTTTGTGTCATCAGTTTCTACCTTCTTGCCCGGTCTGAAATATGTCACATACTCCGCAAGAACCAAGGAATTTGCTGGTTTTCTCGATGTGGAAAGAGCAAGAAGCAGGTTCTTCCTGGCTAGGTGATTTATATTTAAGTAACTATTGCAGCAGACGTGCCTCTCTGTGCACAATGTCCGGGCTATATTACTGCTTTTCTGGACTAACCGTCCACTTTCTGACCAATCAGAGCATAGTTGATGGAAAAAAACGCCGTAGAGAAAAAGTTGATGCCTAGAAGTGGTGTCAAGAGAGAATAAATTTCTTGGTTCTTGTGGCGTATGTAACCATCTTATTGCACTTAGTCACCGGAAACAATAAATCCTCCAATAAAGCCATTAACACATGGTTTAATGTTTCTCCTTCTGTCAGAGCTAGGTCGTGACACACACAAGAGTAGGAATTGAATTTGCACTTACGTCCATCAGCCAAAAAGTACTACACAACAGAAACAGCCGCCTGTGTTGGTGTCAGAGTACGTGATCATGGGCTTATAAAAAGTTCTCATTCTTTATCCCGTTGTGGCCCTCTTGGGGTATTCACAACATTGTAAATGTAGATTTTCAGTAAGGTTTGAGAAAAGGTCCAAGCATGAGATGGTTGTATTTTAATGAAGAGCTTTCTTCTTTCTGAAGAAAATGTGGATATTCCCAATGGACTCATCCTTTCATTATGCCTTTCCATTTCCCGCATTACGTTACCCGGTTGGGTGGAGACGGATGCTTTAAGGTCAGGAATTTCTTTAGACTCACAGAAAGGGTCTCAGCTGATGTGAACGGGCTGAAGTGCAGAATATTCAGTTTTACTTCTGTTTCGACAAAAGCCATGTTAAATGTAGCGCCCTGATAAATTAATGTTATTTTGCCTCAGTATGAATTAGGTTTTTAAGCGTCTGTCAAGGTTCTCGGTCATCCAGGTCATCATATATACATAAAGAGCCGAAACAAGAGCAGCTGGATTCATAGAATTTCTAAAAGACATTTCACCACTCATCCAAGTAACTTCTTCAGTTCTAAAGGACTGGTTGGGCGCTGAGGTTTAAATAGGAGCATGTGTCGCTGCAGCCCGTCAAACACGTGACTAGTCTCTGTTAACAGCTAGATAATCTCCTGTCAGGGAGGAGACTGTATGATCTTGTCCTCTTTCTCCAACGTATAGTGCTTTGATGACCCACTATAAGGAGTCAGTGTCTCCAGTCTCTATCAGTGAGACAGATGTCAAGACTGTGTTGTAAATTGAATGGTGATTATATCTTAGTTCACATCTCCTGCTCAGAAAAGGTTTTTCCACTTTAACACAGATGGCTTCCTTTACTCCTCTTTCAAACCATCTGTCTTCTACGGCTAAAATATGGACATTGCTGTCTTCAAGGGAGTGTCCCTTGTCCTTCAGGTGTAGTTGGACAGGTGAATTGTTTCCTGCAGTTTGTGGACGGGTGGTTTTGTCTCTCCAGTGTACAAGTCTGTACTTTCCTCACTTCACTGAAGATGCAACTCTGATGCATGACAAAATGTATTCAAGGGAATTCTGCAGATTTGAGATTTTTAAGCACCACGACTATGTTCAAGTTTCCCAGCCCACGATATGAAACTGACATTTGGAAGTTGTTAAATTTATGTCTCATTATACTTAGGCTACAAGCTGCATAAAGCTCATAACTTATGACAGTGTGACATTGCAGTAATTGTAGCATGCATGCCGTATTGTGCCATTATTATAGAAGCGATTGGAGCCAATTTTCGCATCATATTAAGTCTGTCAGACACTGGGGTAGTGTGACTCAGACTACCGCACCAAATCACATAAATAGCCAGGGACATATTATTCACAGGCTCTTGTCTTCTGTCCAACAGTCCTACAGCATACAAACAAATACTTCAACGTCTTCAGACTGTCTTCTGCCTACAGACAATCATCAAGTGAGGGGATGGGCAGGGCTGGTATCTGCGACACATGACTGAGGCCAGGTTTGAGTCACTCCACATTATTTGGCGGGGACATGCCACCACTATGTCGCATCCCATGTGATGAGGTTCATTTTGGTCTCTGGCAATTTGTTAAGAAGTCGTTTTGGTAAAAAAAAAAAAAAAAAAAAAAAGAAGCAGAGGAGAGGGAGCGGGAAAAGGCCAGAGCTTTGGCCAAGAGTGTGAGGCAATGGCTATTTCCTGGAGGAAATACTTAAGAGGGCATACTTAATTCTAAAACATATCAGTTCAAAAGGACTTCTTTGATCACCACAATATTTACAAGACGTACTGGGATGTGTTCTCCCAGTTCTTTCTCAGTTTCCTCTTTTCTTGGATCATATTTGTAGTTTGTCAAAGGTAACAGAGGTAAAGCAGTACTTTAAAGGAGTAGCTGGAAACTGCAAACCAAATGAAACTGGACGTACACCCATCAATGTCCCCACCGTCCATTAATGTGTCCGTGTGCATAGTAGGTTGGTGGATAAATGGGTAAATCAGCCATCTATGCGAGGGAGGGGTATAAAATGTGCAGCTGTGGTTCTGTTTGTCAGAACTGCCAATAATGTTTCAAAAGCGTACATTCTAATGTACAATCTGATGTTCATGAAAGGAAAAATGAGCCCCAACTCAGCTAACAACTCAATAAGCCAGTGGATTGAGGGAAGTTTAGCTCCCCAAATAACTCTCTGAAGATCTGTGATGATCTGGTATCAAAATATATATCAACCCAAGCTCAGTACAGAGACGGAGCTGTGATTACAGTGGTCAGTACATTGATTTTCCCATTGCACTTCAATTTTCTCAATCAGCACACTTGCACATTGTTCAGATGACCAGGCTAACCGCAAAAAAAAATATAAAAAGTAAAAGTAACATCTTCTGTGGCTCTGTGCCCACGGGCACAATAAATCTGCTGTCAGGATTTGCTGGGGTGAAACACTGCATTTATATGCGCACAGATAACTACCTCTCTCCAGTGAGACCAGCCACAGTCCTCTTTAGCTTTGAACTGCCATGAACACAAACCAGGCAAAAGGCCTCGTATAAATGCAGTAATTGAGAAAATTATTTTGACATTCAAGAATTCCTTTGCCATATTTTAATAAATTGTCAGATGATGTAGTGACAATTGGTTGGGTCAGTGAATAGTTTTTTTTTTTTTTTTTTACAAGAATGAATATATTTTCACTTCACATATACGTTTACTGATTATTTCTCTCTCAACACTGCATGGACCACATTCACAGAACATTCCCTTGGGTCACGTTTCAGGGATAAGGCAGGATCCAATGCTTTTCTTGACAGATATCTTCACTTTATATTTAATATTTGAAGTTTTCTGTATCAATAATATATTATTGCTATGCCCCGGTCTAGGGGTCCGTGGACGTAACAGAAAAAATAGAAAGGTGAGGAACGTGACGTGCAAACAAACTGGAACATTTATTTCAAACCTGACACGCAACCAGCTACAGGTGAGCTATTTGCAAATCTATATACAAGGTGAAGCGCTGCTTCAGGGTGAAGTCAGGCCAGAACAGTGAACAAAACACAGCTATCTTATTTCCCAAAACCACTAACTAAACCAGCAGTACGACAGAAGAAACAGAGAAAACAATGATCAAAAGAAAATGGCAGTTCACCCCTGCTGCTTTGCTCTAGTTGGAATGCACACAACTAACAAGGTTGAATTCACAAAGTAGGCGACAAAGATGCGAAGATACGGCTCAGGCAGCACATCACGAGGCTCCTGGACGTAGATGGATGGAGCTTTTGAATGGCCAAGCCCTCCGGAGTAGACAATCCTGGGAGGTCAACGTCACCCGCGTAATCTGCCAATCTGTCAAAGATCCTCAGAGTGTCGGGAGGTCTCACTTGCGAGCCAAAAATGTTATTAGTGGAGCAGCACACAGCTGTGCGTAACAATTATATTAATAAGCTCCTCGTAGGTTTTACGTTTAAAAATCACCATCTGATTGGACTAATCTGCTACATACAAATGTGTGAATATGAATATGCAGATTTGAAGATCTGAAGGCAAGATTTTGCTGCTGGGAATTTTCTGGTACATGCTTCTAGAGTGAGTAGTATTCAACAGCTATGTTTGGGGGCTTTTATTTCATGCAAGTTGTCATTCCATGTCCCCTGCTCAGACCCAAATACCTTGAACAAAACACTGAGTGGTTTTAACCTCCTGAGACCCGAGCTTTTATTTGGTATGCATTTTTCATTTCTCCACGGTATTTGGGATTAGTAGGATCTAAGACGTATAAAAACTAAGTATCATCTTTGAACAGGAAGTAGCAGTTTTTGAAAAAAAAAAAAAAACATGTGGACACTGGTATTATTTCATTATTTATATTACAAATAAGTCACCAATGTGTGACGAAATATAAAAACTGTTTATTTTAATACTTGAACATGGCTGAGCAAAGACAGAAGTGCGAACAGTGAAGTCCCAATGTCCTCAAACGAGTACTTTCTAATTAGTGACGTTGTAGCTCGTTGCTATTGATAAAATTTGTTAAACCTGTGAGTTGTTAATGACTCACAAATTAATAAGCATAACAAGCATAAATGAGTAACTTTTAACGTCTGCTACCACTAGATGGCAGACTAAATCGTCCACTGATGAGGACAACGGGTTTAAATAAAGCAGAATGATCTGCAGTAAAACCTAAAACTTCATGTCCCCATATGAGGACGCAGGGTCTCAGGAGGTTAAACTAAAAAAAGAGTGTAAACTGTCTGCTTCTGGCTGCCTCGTCTCCCAACTCCAGCTCCATTCTCCTGTCTCAAGTTGCTAGTCAGATGCAAAAACATGACTGGGGCACAAAACTTGGTTATTCAGATAGCCAACGGTTACACCAGAAGCTCTAAAATATTGCTTATGTCCCCTGAAGCTAATTGAATCCCAAGAAGAAATAACATTTCTTCCTGATATGTCTGGGAGCAAAATGAAAAGTCTCAAAGCATGCAAATACACAAAGAGTGTAAGTAAAGCACAGGCCTTTTAGCTCAGTTATCTGCTTTCAGTGATTTTATTAGTATTGTGAGGTGAATACTAAAACAGGACCTCACTTGTGCCAAAAATGTGCTAAGTGGATTAGAGGTTTTTGAACACAACGGGGAATTAAAATCTGGAGAGTGGGGACACGAGTTCATGCGCACTGAGCCGCAGATTTGGACTAAGAGACAGTGGAGCGGAATAGAAGCGCTCGCCTCCCTCCTCCCTTCCTCTCGTTCCTCGCCAGCGACCTTGTTAGCTCAACAGCACTCCACTGCCATCAGCGCAGGTCAGGAAATTATAGTTAGTTGCTGTGATTGTTCCCATATCAGCAGCTATGAACCCCATACTTACAGGAACGGCTGAAATTGCGCTCAGTGCAAACAGTGGGGACGGAAAGGGATGTTGTCTTTATAGACGCTCCCCGCGTCACAGTGACTTACTGACACCGTTTTAAATTTCACCCCGGAGGGTGCTCTCGACAAGAGAAACTTATTAAGCACTTAATCTCTGCTTTCATTTGTGTATTAAATTCTGTGCTGATTTCTCTTCTCACACTGAGGCAGACAGATTTTCTGCCCACAGATTTCGGCGTGATTCTTATTCCGCCGGCTCTCTGAAATCAAACTGCGGGGCAAAATTCACACAACAGCCGTGGCCAATGAATTTAGCTCTCACGGTGATGCCAGCGTCGCTGAGAGATCCATCTGAGATTATTAAAGGAGCGTAGCAAACTGGGGATTTTCTGCCTGTGACTGCGAGCCTCGCTGAGCTGCTCCCCCTTTCTCTAAATGACTGTGATTGTGACTATCTCCCATCCTCTGGAGTGTAAACGCTGCACCACATGCACTCTACATGTGCATTCGTACAGTGGTCCGCAGCATTTAGTACTGGACAGTGAACCGAAGCCTGGCTTGCACTTAGATGCTGTTTTCATGCCTTCCTACCCGAAGTCAGGTCTGATGTTTAAATTTAGATATCCATCCAAATACATTGTGCAAGCCTGGCAAAGACCCCAAATATACAGCCAAAGCTAAGATTTAATTCTGCCCTTATACAGATATAATTGAACAACACCATAACAAGGGGGAAATGAGATTTTTCAGTGAATGACTCAACAAATATATTAATAGATGTGATATCCCTCTGTGGGAAATGTGAGTACAGCCTTGGCCCCAGAGGCTGGTGCTGTATTTCCCTCTTTATCAGGAGTAGCGTCTCTCGGCTCCAATATGTTTGACAACTTTGTTGTATGTGTTTATTGCACATTAGCATGAGGTGCATGGATTTCCTAGATGGATTCTTTGGTGAATTCCCCAGTGTGCTACGATCATTATTTTGTAGAGGGTCTGCTTGGGGTTCAGCTTCAGTGTGAGTTCATGCTGAATCAATGACTGCCGGCAGCCCGGTTTCGTACCGCTCGCGTGAGGGTCTTCTCTTGAGAAGTTGTTTTTACCGTGCAGCAAATGTGCCCTCTCCGTCTGCAGCAGCCTCATTCTGAAAGTCCGGGTCTTTGCTTGCGTGTTCACTGGCCAGCTGCATCTTTTCTAACTTCAAAAGCTGATGCATGTTGACACAAATCTGAATCTGAATCGCACACATTCAGGCACCAACGGTTGTAAGAAGTACCTGCAATTTTGAAACCTTTGAAATATTCTTCACTTGAAGATGGGGCTCCATACTGTGGAGGGATTTATTTTAAATTAATTTTATATTGTAAATGCAAGCCCATGGTAGACTGAGGCATCCACAACCTTTTCTCTAAAAGCCTTAGGGAGCTCTTCAGATCTTGGCCTTCACTGTCCGAGGAGGTCCTCATCACTGACGCACAATCTGAAAACCCTGATTCAAATGCAACAATTTATGGATGAGAAGGAGTGACTAGTCTGTTCATAATAATTATTACGCGTCATTTATTTTACTGCAGTTGCCCTATAAATATGTGCAGTGTACAACACAATCATATGTTGAATGAAAAAGCCAACACTTTGCTATATTTACAAATTCTCATGACTGTACTTTACGTGACAGGAAGCACAAGCAGTCCTGCAGTAAATTGGGTGGCCCCCAGCGAACCTTGATCTGGAGGAGTCAGTGTGGAGTAACATGAATATACAGAAGCTACTGAGACACACGTAATTCACAGAAGAGCCGCAGCAACCTCTCCAAGATCCTTGGTACGATCTTCCTGCCAATTACCTTGAAAAGCTGAGTGCGTGGAACTGGTGCGCTTTTAAAGGCATGTAATCTTCACACCAAATGTTTTTCTGTGTATTGCAATATGTAGGTATTTTATTTTTTTTTTCATGAGGAAATATTCATGGCATTATTTGTGGTAGCACAATTACTTGTAGTGCTTGAATACAAACACCGAATCAAACATTGCTCTGAGCAAATAATGCACCACTGTCACACCACTTTTCTAAGAAAGTAGACAAATATGCTCAAATTTTGTTGACTGCAGTTGGTGATTGAAATGTGAATGGGCGCGCAGGAGTTGGGCCATACGGTCGATTACGCTTACCCATACTGAACTGAATGTACCGTAGTATCACAGCACGCTAAGGCAGGTGTTCAAAAGAAACTTGTAAGGAGGCTTGGTTCTAGTATAGTTACCATGCACAATATGGTATATTTATGGTGTTATTAATATTATCATTGTTCCTGCATGGGCCCGAATCTGGCTTTGATTTAACTTTGTGAACAAATCAGGACAGATCTTAAACAGGCCCCTTGTAAATGTGGTTCAACATCTGTGTCAAATGTATGACTAAGTAAACTGCTTCTTTGTGCCATGTCCGCACCTGCACTGTATGTACTTTGCATTAATTATGGATGCAAATATCAACCCCAAATCAAAGTGACTGTATCTGACCTGACAAAAATCGAATCAATCGTCAAGACCTGCAATCTGAGTTTTACGTGTTCAGTGCAACAACATGTCTTCACAACCTGCAGTCGATGTGCAACTTCAATGAACTACAGACATTTTCATATTTTTTACATGACACACTACTACCTTCCAAAGGAAAAAAGAAACCTTGGATCAAGGGATATAAATATATATTTGTTTATTTATTTTAAATGCAGCCATTTCACTCTTTGTGTGAAATCAAACTGTGGCTTACTCATAAGCTCGACCAGAAGGAGCTGGAAGTGCCGGCCTGTGATGTGAGAGGCATCTGTTTCAGTCTGTGATTCAGCCTCTCTCAGATCTGTTTGCCTTTAAGTGGATTACAAGTTGTTTCTTTGAGCCACTGAACGAGTTTTTCTCGAGCAGCATTGCGAGCACACAGGTAGCGGGTTCCACCTACTTTGTCTTCCTCTAACGAGGCCGACTGCTAATTCATCATCACTTGTTTTGAGGAAGAGCTTTTTAAGTGCAGACTAATTAGGGGGAAATAAATGAGAAGCCCTCCTTTAGAGAAACACAAATCAATTTGTCTCCATAACCAATACAGAGAAACATGGCCTGTGAAGAAAGTAAGACAAATGTGTAAATTATCCGTAAGGGAAGTTTTTGTGTATATTTGGTTTCAAGGCTGCCACTGTCTAGTCCACGCACTCAGTAAGGCACTCAGGATACAGCTGTTTATTAAAAGCTCTGCACCTGCTGGACTGTTATGGCAGAATGAAGTGCTGCCAAAAGTTGAGAGGCCTAAAGCCCTGCAGTGATGGTAGCTGTTTTTCCTCTCATCCAGTTTACACTGTGCATCTTCAGCTTCAGCTGAAAATAATTCCTTTTACCAAGTGAATTTTTTTTTACGCAGCTAGACCAGTCAAAAGGAAGAAACGGATTTTAGAACTGTATAAAACAACATATTTATCTCTACACTGTATAAATGAGTCATATTTTATACATCTGAAGATTTGAGTTCACCAGGATTAGAATCTTTCTGTAGTCAGGAATCTGCCTTGAAATGTGACTTGATTCGTAACGGGTGCAGCGGGAGTTGGACCATATGGTTGAGTAATCTTATCCTGACTGAACTGTGAAGCTACTGTAAGTTATAGTAGGTATGGCGTGTGTGAAAGTGGTAAGACCAACAGAAACAGGTCAGGAGGCTTAGTTCTGGTACAGGTAGCATGCACAACTATTCATTTAGTATCTGTGGCTTGACTTCCCCTTCTTTCATTTTCATTTTCTTCCTAATTAATAATGAATTATTAATGACATTAAATGCCTAAGTGAGACCTTTCTCAGGTTTTATATTTTCGAAGCAAATCTGGGCAAATGGAGATTTTGCCCAACCGGATGCTGCAGGAAGTTAAGTAGTAGGTCTGGGTTTCGCATCGATTTTTTAAAAATTCAGGCCATTTCCTGCATCCTCTAGCTGCGCTCCCACGAGACCGACAAGGTTAATCCATGTGTGAGTGAGATCCAACACCCAACCAAAGCTACAACCCTGAGAACCCAGTCAGGCCTTAAAGCTGATTGGATTTAAAAAGCATGATGGCAGAGAAAAAAAGAGTTGCACAAAAGCAAAGCCATGTGCAAGATGTAAAACTAGAGGAAGAATATCAAGGAAATGTGACAAATCTCTTAAATTTAGAATAAATTTGATTTGAAACTGAAATATCTCGAACTGAATCAGACTGGTGGCTGTGGAGGCCATTGGAGTACAGTAAACTCATTGTCATGTTCAAGAAACCAAGAGATGTGAGCTTTGTGACATGGTGCATTATCCTGCTGGAAGTAGCCGTCAGAAGATGGTACACTGTGGTCATAAAGGGATGGACATGGTTAGCAACAATACTCAGGTAGGCTGTAGCATTTAAACCATGCTCAGTTTGTACTAAGGGGCCCAAAGCGTGCCAAGAAAATATCCCCCACACCATTACACCACCAGCAGCCTGAACCGTTGATACAAGGCAGGATGGATCCATGCTTTCATGTTGTTTACGCCAAATTTTGACCCTGCCATCTGAATGTCACAGCTGAAATCAAGACTCGTCAGACCAGGTAACGAATGGCACCCGGTGTGGTCTTCTGTTGCTGTAGCTCATCTTCTTCAAGGTTGGACGTGTTGTGCGTTCAGAGATGGTATTCTGCATTCCTTGGTTGTAACAAATGGTTATTTGAGTTACTGTTGTCTTTATATCACCTCGAACCAGTCTGTCCATTCTCCTCTGACCTCTCACATCAACAAGGCATTTTCATCCACACAGCTGCAGCTCACTGGATATTTTCTCTTTTTCAGACCATTCTCTGTAAACCCTAGAGATGGTTGTGTGTGAAAATCCCAGTAGATCATCAGTTTGTGAAATACTCAGACCAGTCGTCTGGCACCAACAACCATACCATGTTCAAAATCACTTAAATCCCCTTTCTCCCCCATTCTGATGCTCAGTTAAAACTTCAGCAAGTTGTCTTGATGACCTCTACATGAGTAAATGCATTGAATTGCCACCATGTGATTGGCTGATTAGCTATTTGTGTTAACAAGCAATTGAACAGGTGTACCTAATAAAGTGGCCAGTGATTGGCAGTCACTGGCCAACTTTTCTGCAATCAACAGAACAACAGTTTGCCTTGTAAGGGTTTACACCATGTTAAAACCCACTGAGGGACTGTAAGGTAGCTCCACTGTGCCAGTTTATACTAACGTCTAGCTCCGCTCTATGGAGACATATTCATAGTCTCCTAATAAATGTGAATATCACTTACTTACTTGTGATATTTCCCCTGGCTGCGTGGTACGGGAGTTGTGTCCTATTGTTAGCTGCCAAGGATTCAGCATCCAAGGCCGCTCCTTCATATACTGTGGAATAAAACAATGCATGTTCCAGTACTTTGGATGCTCATATCTGGAAAGTGTTCAAATGATCATTCATGCATCCACAATATAATGAATGGATTCTTCATCCATCAGGACGTTGTAAGAATTGGCACCATCCTCACTCTTTATGGCGCCAGTTAGCACTGCAGCGGGGAGGGTATCGATCAGTCTGAAGCCACATCTAACCTGAATTGTCCCTTGAAGTGGCAGCTTGAACCTATTTGATTTATAAATAAACCAGTGGTGGCTCTACTCAGCTTGTAAGAGGTTGACCTGAATGTGGCACCTGTCCAGCCTGGCAGGCTGCCTGTGATAGCAGCTCGGAGGTGACAGCAGCTGAGAGAGATGGTGTGGGAAAGGATTTTACGTGCAGTATGAAGGTGAAGCTTAGTTCAGCTTTACCTGCTGTGACACGCCTAAGGTTCACTAGTAGTCAAATAACCGTTTTAAGCAGTGGTTTACATACACGTGCAGAAAATGACAAACGTCTACAAGCTAAGTTCTGACACTATGAATCAGGTCTGGGGAGCCAAAGAGCCTTGCTAGATGAAATGAAATTCACTGTTACCTAAGGCCTTTTGGCTTCTCATATACTTTTGTCTTTGAACAATACAGTGTTTCCACGGCAGAAGGGAAAATAAATCTGATGTTATCTCGAAACAGTAATACATCTCCCTCTGCAACAAGCACCATAAAAAAAAATAAAAATTATCACCAGTACAAGGTGATAAATAAGTAAAACTTTCTGATTTAGAGACTAACACTTTCATCTCAAATATTAATTGCGTGTAATCTCGGCCAATTTGAGGTCCCAGATGTTTCACAGCGGGATGATTATGTGATGATAATGACTTTAGATTTTTCCTGGCCCTGCCCTTGCTAAATCCTGATTTAAAGATTTAACTTGCAAGCTGCTGCTAAGGTGAGGTGGGTAATTTCCTTGATTATTATGCGCTCTTTCCGGTCATGGTTTAATTCATTTATTTAGGAGTAACCATCTATCATGAAATAGGGATGCTGGCGGTGGATACGTGTGCTTCATTTGCCTTCTTGAATTTGTTGTCCTACCGACACCCTCAGTGATAAACATGTAGACGTTTAAATGGAAAGTTATTTTGATTAATTGCAATATGTACAATCAGCACAAAAAAAAAGATGGTGTCACACCTGACAAGTACCGGTGCGGTGGAAAGTTGCCTGATAAAAATGGACCAGTCAGAAAAATAAAAAAACACTGAGACAGTTTGCTCTGATAGTGCTGTGTATCGTCATTGAGCTCTTATTCAGATTACTGTTGGGGAAAAATGGCACCTCATTATATGATAATCACAAAAGTGATTTCAGTAAGCTTGTAATTTTCCTTAAAAACAATATCATGTCAGACATTTTGTAATCACAGTCCCAAAGCGCTAATGTTTGGACTGCTACGTTTTAGTAAAGTAGGACACATCGTCCTTGTTTAGATGTGTACGCCCCACGGCTACGCTAAAGGATGAAACAATCACAATCTGCATTCGCCTTTTGATGAATGTAATTATGTGTCTGCTCTAAGTGCCTTAAGGTCTGTGTGAAGCCACTGCATTTTGTTTATCGCTGTTTACTTGGAAACTCTGAATGTTTGCAGCTGATTGGATGGACCAGAGAAAGCTGTCCGAGGGTGAAATTTGTCCTTTATGTTTCTAAGTGTTCTGCTGCACCTGGGTCAAAAAGGTGTAAAAACACCAAGTTTAGTGCTGCAGCTGATCAGATTTATTGCAAAAAATAAGTATCAGGAAATAGTGTTTTTTTTTGTTTGTTTTTTTTTTTGCAAAATCTAAAAAACAGAATTGTGATATTACATGACATAATCCAGGGACTGATTAGTGATATTAGATGTTGCTAATCAGGTAGTAGGTATGTGTGCAGGTAAGTGTCAAAAACCTGAATGTAGAGACTTAGAGAGCACTAGAAACCAAGAGATATTACAATCCCTTGTGCCAAGATCCGAGGCAAAACACTACTAGAAGCCCAGTCCAACTGAAAAACCCACCAGCAGGCTAGCAGTCAGCTACCGACTAGCAACCAACAAGAAGACATCAGCTAACTAGCCTAGCCAACAGTAGTGGGTACGAAGTGACGGGATATACAACTACATGTCAACCAACACTTCTCCCCTCTGCCAAGATGTGAGATGTTTTATCTATATTGTATTTTTTTATATTATACTTATTTTTTCCTGTCATGTATCGAGGGGCTGCCATATGGATTTGGATACCAGTACAGTAACTTAAATTACTCCTGCTGACATGTATTTACAGTGGCCGTAGCTACGTGCTGCTAGGTATAGAGCCATGAAGGGTCACCATGGAATTTCTTTCGTTTTCCATTACGTTACCTTCACAATTTCTTGTAATACCTTTTGCATTCCACCCCAGTTCACATGAATATTTGTAGTGTTGGTCCATCGCCAGTTTAGGAAAGCCCTGTGCAGATAGTACAGTTAGGAAAGATGATGTGGCATTTCACACTGTGCATTTATTACACACTCCTCCTTACAAAATGCTGAGCTGTGAGATTATACAGCCACTGGCTGTGAGCACAGTTACAGCTGCTTCGCCTGGCCGTGGAGGTGGAGATGGCTATTTCTCAGACTACTGCTGCAGTGGTCGTGTAGATGGAGGCCATGGATGCATCGGTGGTAGTTGGACTGCGATTCAATTATACATCTTGACTTGGTAGCATGAGTTTGGCTCGAAGCAGTCCACCTTTCAACGTAACCCTTGTGTGTGCCGAGTGAAAACATATCAACCAGCTCATCTCACATCTACAGTTTATCTCAATCAGTCAACAACGATCTGTGTTGATTTAGCTTTACAGCCGTTCAGCTGCATCATCCACAGCATACAATATAATACTTAACCAAAATACAACTTACCACTGCCTGGATCAAGCAAAAATCCTAAACCTATTCCAATGCAAATGTGAGATGTGAGGGAATGCAAAAGATTTTCTGAGAGAAGAACACCAATGTTGCTCTAATGTTCAGAGGCAGAGCAGGGAGAACTGTTAGATGGGATTTTTTGCATCAGTATTTCTCTAAAACGATGTAGTAAAAGGGGCTTTTTCATTCTACTAACATAAATAAATTGCATATTTTCCACCTAAAAGAATGAATTATTATGGTCAAAAGTGACTGATTACATCTTTAATGTGTTCACAAAGTCATTTATGATGTTGTTAATAACTCTTTAGAACAGTCTTCTAGATATAAGGCTCCTTTGATTTAGGGGTTACTTTCCTCCTCTGCTCTGAGATTGGCGGAGACAAAGTGATCGATTTGCTCACTCCACTAAAGGAGAAGAATTCCTCTTGTGAGTTCAAATTAGATGATCACAGACCCTGTCTGCTGACATTTTCTAATCTGGCACAAAAATCATTTCAAAGTTTCCACGGGGTGTTTTTATATGAACTCGCAGCTGGATGCTGAATAATTTATTCTGATGTTTGGAGAGAGGAATGATGGTTTTGTGGCTGTGACACCGCAACTGTCAGACCCTTAGATCTGAAATGAGAATCAGAGAAACTTGGTGAATTAATGTGACTCCTCCAATAGCTTTGATCAGCAGCTTGTTCTCTCTGTACAGACTAATTGACAGCCAGCCCTCGTGTTTTAATTATTTGGTGTTCAAAGTTTACATATGTTCTGTTTTATTGTTTTTAAAGGGCAGAGGAGTTAGCCTGACATTTAGAAAAGTGGATGAGTGTATGAACAGGGCAGCAGCAAACATCATCGGTGCCTTCCTCTCGACAAAATAGCACCACTGTTTTATCAGATTCACATGTGGCCTCAGCCTATTGTCTGGACCTTAACCAGAAAAGCACCAGTGTTGCCAGATCAGGTGTTTTTACTCCAAATTGGGTTGTTTCGAATTTAGTGTATTGAGCAAGTGAACAATTTGGGCTGGTTTGGAATCATTTTGGCAGCATTTTGATGCACTGAATATTCTCTGCTTATGCAAAGAAAAAGGCGTCTGTGGTGTTGTCATTATTGGGGGTGGTTAAAGTACTTATTGGACAGCTTTTGGAACATAAGCCATCAGCTGTATCTGGCAACAATAGCTGCTGAATAACTATATATCGTTACCAAACAGCTAACCTTTACAGCTTCATAAGCCACAACTACAGAGCCTGTGTAGCGTTAGCAGCTGTTAACATGCCAGTCTAGAGGTATATTTCAAGCTTGGCATCAAACCCCATTCCTTGATTAACCTTTGACCTTTAATTATTTTGTTTTGTTTCTCTGGTTCTTTCCTTTTTTTTTTCTTTTGGAGTTACTAGTTTGCAGATCCAGCGGGCAGTAACTTCAGTGTGCTTGACAAGAGGTTTGACGAGACACGATGGACTGAGGCTAGCTGGCCAGCACGCTAACGTGATTTAAAGTCTCAGAAACGCAACACATAAAGCTCACTGTCGTAATATCAACACGATCGTTTCTTCACATCGTGCTAAATAGTTATTGGTACAGTTAAAATTTTGAATGTGAAAAACGTGCATTCCTTTTTAATAACGTATTGCGTAGCTGTATAATCTTTGCACACAAATCTGTGGTGTATTTACCCCTTCGTCAAATGATAATGAAATTTTCTTCTTTGTGACACTTCGGCAATGAATCCATATCCCTCTATTTATTGAAGGGATCAAAGATTTAGAGAGGGTGCCAGATGTCAGAACACAGAAAAGTATGGGCTTCAAATTCAAATAGGATTATTTTCTTTTTTGAGTATCTCATTCATTTGCTGTCTCTCTCTCTCTCTCACACACACACATGCACCGGGATGCCCCAGAGGACGCTACACCATTGGGACATGCTTGTTCCACGGAGCCAAATGAGCTCTCAGAGGCAGAATGTGTGTCAGTTGTTGCTTGGCTCTCGAGGCTGTGGACCCTGTAGAGCTCACATTCCATCAAAGAGGAGCTGAGATCAGAAATCCCTTTCATTTAGAGAAGGCACATTTGCACAAACATATAGAGCTACAAATTTAGTGTGGTAAGATGGCCTGCCCTGCGTTTGATGTGGAGTTGTTTCAATCAATTTTGGTCCAAAAATAAAATCGCTGCACAAGAGGATTTTGTTTAATGAAACTCGTTAAAGGCGAGTTCTTAACAAGCTGTTTATTTTTTGCTACAATCAAAGCGAGGCACAGAGCAAGGTCTGGCAACAAAGAGAAACGCATATAGAATATCTATAATTAGACGTGTGTACACATATATATATATACTTTGTTCACACCTCTTGAGTTGTGGTGGAAAATTAAAAAGTTATTTCCTCTGGTCTCCTGATAATAGCTTGGGATTACTGTACAGTTCAGACATGCTGAATGATATGTGTCCAATCAGGTACAAGTTTTTATGTCAACACCTACTATGGTGATTGTCATCATTTTAAAACATTTTTTCCCATTTATTTATTTATTTTTTTCCAATTAATTCATTTAGAAAGTCTCAGTAGCAGCGCATACAATACATATGATTGCATTCAATCAAAGCCCTATAGTTATGTTGCAAGTAAATCAATCAGTCGCTATCAATATACAGCATTTTTGAACTGATGGTCATTGCTTTGTTGACAAAGCCTACTTAAACGCAATCTCATAAAAACCTATCTAAAGCAAAGGCGGCTGTACTCGTGTGAGTTCCTCCGTTCAGTCCAGAGCTGACTCTTGTGATAAGCGGTCGGACGTCTTCAAGAATACTCAAACAAGTCCTTGTTTTAGCTTTGTTTTATCCTAACAAAACATCTTCTATCCAACCTTAGCCCTGACAGAGAGATAGGCAAGGGAGAGAGAGGAGAAAAGGACACTAAGATGGAAAGTAGTACACAAAAAATGAAGGAGAGACAACAATGAGCAAAGTGACAGATGGAGACACTCAGAGCTCACAGCATGTTTCTCCCAGAGAGACATAGGACGACGTGTCCTCATTGACCTTGTCATGACAAACATGAGTCATTGTTACTGGGCTGTAGTTTGCATATCTGTAGTCAGTCACTGTGGGTCCGGCATTGTGAGTGTGTAGTGTTTATCCAGCTCTGTGCTTGTGGTTATAGGGGAAAACAAGTCACTTTCTGCATTGCAACTTTATTGCTTTATTTATTGGACACGTGAAAGTTTCTGTCTCTAATCTTAGAGACGGACAGAGAGTATCTTTCAGATCTATTATTTTTTATTTTTTTTTAGAGTGTATGTCTCTTAAAATATATACCATGCTGGAGAGTCAGTTCATTGTACAATAAGATGAAACATCCACATCCTCCCTGCTTCGCCTTTGACTGTGATGCAAGATTTGCGGTAGCGGTGAAAAGACTCCGTCCCCCCCGGTCTGTCTCTCGTCATTTGTCTTGTGCACTGTCCGTTTTCCATTCTCAATTAGGACCCAGGTAATGAGTTCATGACCCAATCTTCACGGTAACAGATGTGGGTCTGCAGGTTATTTCTGAGCCGCTTCGGTGTCGAGCTTTGGTTTTAGTATGAATTACATGTTGCGCATCATGCAGTTAAGGATAGAGCCATGCAGAAAATTACTTTTGCTTGTTTTTTCTTTCTGGGTGAACGCCTAGCCACTTAGCTCCCCGTAATGTGTGAGGACAGATTACGGAGTCCAGAAAAATTGATCTAATTCTAACAATGCATCGCATGTAACTGACTTTCCTCCTGATGTTGCGACGCAGAATCGTCTCATTTACAGCAAATGTGTGGCTGTTGAACCCTGCTGCTAATGACTTCTGGAACTGTGGTTTCCCTTGTTGTTAGTCTCTGTCCTGAATAAAGCACTTTTTTTTATGTCTTTTCCTAATGAGTCCATCCCAGTGGTTCTCATCACATCAGACCCCCAGCTGATTATCTGTGACTCTGCTGAGAGCGTTTGATTTATGAATGTTTTTTTTTTTTTTTTTGTACTTGGACTATTTGGTCCAACTCTCCACTTAGCCAGGCTGCAGTACCAAGCAATTTCTGTAATCAACTTTTATGATTAGGAAAAATTGGCTCCTCAATTATTGCCCTTGGTAAGCGTTGAGGTCATCTTTCACATATGTATATTTAACGGAGTCGTGGCTGTGATTGTGCATGCAAAGGCAGTTCAGTTATCGGCCAGGCTCTTTAAATAAGCACTGAAAGATCTGGGAAAAGAAACTCAACATGCATTTAGAAAAGAAAAAAAAAACACAGCCTTCAGTCCACAGTTTAGATGTTGTACTTACTTTATTTTATCAAATCGTGTTTCTGCCCTCAAGGATGAACAACTAGATAAATAGAATAAACATCTATTTGAACCAGAGAGTTCACATGGATAGGACAAGGAGGTTATGGCCACCATATAGTAAAAGTTTGTTATGTTTCCTTCAAATAGAACTCCTGAACTCGTACTTACGACACAGGAAGTCGTGCAGTTTGAAGGTTATGTACAGTGTCTTATCTGTTCCCAGTACTGCACTCTTTTGGACAGTTGTTGCTCCTGGAATCTACCGAAGCCACTTTTCCTGTTTGGGGGCAACTATCATCATGGGATCACTGCTGCTGTTACCTTCCATATATTTTCTAGATCCTTTTTCAGTCCTTGGTATTTGTGGGATTGCTGCACATCTCACTGCATGAATACATACATATATCAGCAACCTTAAAACCTCTGACAGGAGAAGTAAATAACATTGATCATCTGATAATACAGTCTGCTGCTGGGAAACCTTTGGACCTGGCATTCTTTTGGATGTTACTTAGGCTGGTACCATCCACAAATACCGTAGGAACAACACAGTGCAAGGTGTTGACCTGGCTTCCGAATTCACTAGATCCCAAACTGATCAAGTATCTGTGGGATGATCCACAGAAGACAGAAAGAACCCAATCAAACAAATGAAACAGATGAATGATGCTTTGGTGTTTGTTTTCTCAGAAAAATTAGGCAATATTACATATCTCTGAGGTGCTGACGTATCATCCCTAAAGAGTTTGGAAACCACAGTCGCACAGACTGAGAGCAAAGTGAGGAGACTTAAGACGACTGTTACTCTAGTCCAAGAGGCCACAAAGGAACTAAAGGTTAATTCTAAACAACTAAAGGCCTCTCGCACATGCTGTCTCAAGAGATTGACAAGGTACAACAGAGATGCCACAGCAAGGGGGAGCTAAAACGACAGGTCAGATTAACACAAGGGCAGCTGACTTGGGACTTAAGATCATGAGTAAGATGGACATCTGGAACCTCCGAGGCCAGTAACCAGTAACCTTCTCAAAGTCTCTTCTCCTCAAGTGATCCTCTTCCGGTGGTGATAACCACATTTGGGTCCCATTACTCTGAAACTGGGAGAGTGGCTCCCGTAGAATCCAGGAAAAACATCTGAGATCTCTGCTCAGAAGAGTTCAGTACTAGGAAGTTAAATATTTCAACTTGGGCCATAATGGCCACGTGGCTACAAATGTGTCCAATAAAGCTTAAAAGCACACAACATACTTCATTCTGCTGCTGTTACTATGGCCATGGGTAAACCAATGCAGATTCCAAACAGAAAAGGAAAACAAAATCTGATATCTGAGGATCATCTGAAAAATAAGTCAATCACACACTGCCAATACCTCCAAAAACCCAGCTGCATCCGTGTTTCAGAACACAGTGAAATGTAAAACAGCTTGATTCATTCCTCCTGGATAGAGTTGAATAGTTTATCTGCTAGGTTTGATTACAGACAACAAGTCTTTTATGTCATCACCTTCAAATCAATGTTGCTCTGCATCTTGTTGTGGAGGGCTTGTACTCCATCCAAGAATCTGTGATAGAGGGATAGTGTAAGGCTTATTGGGATGCAAACACCGAACTAGACAAAGGGATCAGTAAAGCACAGATAAAAATAATGTGATTAAACTCCAGTATCTCTGATCCAGCTTGGGTCCTTGATTTCTCTATGGGTGAAAGAGGCAGAGATTTGTTCAAAGCTCAGCGGACCAGAATCAGACCAGTCCTGTGCTTTCAGGGGATAGATGGCCTCCATTGGGATAAATGCACAGCTATTGGCTCAGTCTCCTGGAGGGCAAACAAAATGAAGAGGGAGAACAAATCTCAGAGTAAAGGCTCTCTGGCTGGCTGGCTGTCAGAGAAATGAGCAAAAATATTCCTGCCCATGCACGTTTTTTTCCGGTTTCCTGTGTTTATTTACAATATGTGTCTCTTAGTCCCTTGAGGTGATGATTTGCGGTTGAGACAACACTATTTTTAGATATCTTTTTTTTTTTTTTTTTTTTTAGCACCTTCCCCGTCATCTCCTACTGCCCCATAAGTGCAACTGATAGACAAACTGGGCCCACTCACTCACAAGGAAATTGCAATGCAAAAAAAAAAAAAAAAAAAAAACATAAAAACCCCAAAAACTCAAAATTGCAAAATTGTTAGTGTTGCGTTTTATTGTGTAAAAGTTTGACGTCACATTTTTTAAACAATTTATTTATTTAACCATTTTTTTTTTGTTGTTTTTTCCCCCCAGTATTGCCCATGACAATGTCAGTGCACTGCTTGGAGTAAATATGTATGCTGCGGCACAGGCAGCGAGCTTGTGACAATGAATACATTCCTGGAATTGTTGCACGACAGGGTGCTGCCAATTATTTGCATTCGCTTGCATCCCTTGAGTGATTCATGCCACTTCTTTTCTTAATGTGCTCCACACTTGGATGGGATCTTCAGTAATCATTTAAAGTTCCAGTAATGAGGTCATTATGTAAGTTAAGTGGCGTGATTTATTTGTTTATTTAATTTAGGCATCATCATGTGTGACCATATGTGCGTTCTTTGGATATGTGGTTTCAGTCATGCTGTTGGAGCCTTGTATCGAAAAGAAGCCATTCACATAAATGTCTCCAATATCCCTAAGCTCTGGACACCATCACAGCCAAAATCCACCTTTGTAGTCTCAGACACATTTGGCACTTCTAAAGCTTCAGAGAGCTTCTATCCGAAATGTTCTGAAAAGGTTCGTTTCATATCTATTGTATATTTTATATCCCAAACATATCTTCATCTCTATCAAATGTACCGTTACTACATAATATGGCCTCAGAAATGAGAACATACTTGAACAGCTGCCTGATAAAATATCTGCAAAAACAGCAAAAGCCTCATGGTCACTGGATTTACTGCCGGGCTGTTTTATTGAATTGTATTCTATCACACATGTCCCGCAAATAAACTGGAGACAGGCTGAGTCCACCAGCTTTCCTCCTTATGATTTATTAACGACCCTACCTGACTGTCTTTTATACACCGGGCATGTCAATGTTTGTGTTTTCGTTAGCTCAGCGGGTCATTGGATTTCATGATTTATGGTGGTGTCAGGCCAGTTTCTTTGTCGTGGCCCTGCTCGCTCTCTGACTCCGAGACTGTTTCGGGGGGTGTCGTGGTATGGTTTCATTCCTTATCTGCGCTCACACCTCTCATTAGTTTTGAGTGCATCTTAATATAGATGTTTTTTATACTTTCTTAACAGACCCTTTGACTTGAAGTAACAAAAGCACAGATGTAATCCATAACACTAATGACTCCTCTGTTCTATTTTAGCTTCTTCCTGAGCCAGTGTGTGCGTGAGACACTGGGACCCTGGAAGTGGCACACCAAGAAAGAATGAAGACGTTATTAATGTTATTAGTTTCATTTATGTTTCACAAGTGAAAATGGCCTACATCCAAGAGGAAGACAGCTTTGCATACAGTATAGGGCTGCATTGAGCTGATTAAGGAGACATAGTGCTATTTGCATGGAATTAGTATTACATGGGGGCGTCATGAGATTTTGAAACTACCCCCCTACGTCTGTGTTTCTTGAGGTTCATTTGCACAGGATAGGCAAACTCTGTGTTTTAGTCAAATATACTGACATTATCCCTGGTAATCCAGAATTAATAGTATTTGTTGATACCACTACACCTCTTTCCCTGATTCAATAAAATATACTGTGGAGAATTTACAGACTAATCTAGCTGTATTTAAATCAGTCCACCTTTACTGATGCAATGAACACATTCTTCTGATGTTTTGAGCTACCCCCCCAGGAGGAATTGATCTGCATGCTCCACAGCGACATCTCGACAGCTGGCCAACTGTCATAATTCTTAAGTGACAGAAAAAAACAGTCAGGAATGAAATAGAATTCTTTTCAGAAATAACACCCCCTCCCAATTCATGATTCATGCTCGAGTAGTGTTATCGTAGAACTTCTGTGTAGGAAATTTGCTGTGTGACTTTTACTATACAAATTAAAGACACACAAAATCAAGATCACAGGCGACCTCTGCAATCATTACGAATAACTATGGGTCCCCAGGTAAAACTAGTCCTTTGTTGAAAGGTACAACTACCACGCCTTTGCACAGAGCATGCTTTGTCTCAAAATACATTCCTTCATGCTTTTCTGTGCCAGTTTGAGTGGGCTTATTGGAGGTGCTTTCACACTGCCGAGCATGGCAACATGAGGTCACTATGATTACCAGTATAGTGTACTCATAACCGTCAAGAGGTTGAGTGGAAAATGGTTCTTAATATGGATGCCGTATTGGCTTCATGGCTAAAAGGGGTAGACAACCAACCGGTAATGAGCGAGCTACTGTGGTTTGAACTGTGAATGAATGTTAAGTTACGTGCGTCTACACAGAGTATTCTGTTTCACTGAGTGGCACTATACTGTTGCCAGAAGCCATCTGAATATTTGTTAAGTCATTTGATCAGCCTGTAATGATTCAGTAGCACAAAGTGGGGCTGAAAGCTTTAGTTTAGCAGATCAAGCCAGTCAGATGTAGCTATTGTTCTGTTAAGTGTTCCACTAAAAACAACAACGCACATAGCAACACTATATGGAAGGTGATTAACAGAAGTATCCTGATAGACTTCTTTCAGAGGAAAACAAATAACAGATGCAAATAGTAAAAATAATGATTGGTATTGTTCATGCGCTGGCTCACTGTCACACTTCACCATTGATGTTATGTGGAGTGACAAAATGTCTGCTGTTGACTGTTGTACAGTCGATTTTTCTGTGACTGGGTTGTGAGGTGCTGTGAGATGGGTACACTGTGGTCATAAAGGGATGGACATGGTCAGCAACAATACTCATGTAGGCTGTGGTATTTAAACCATGCTCAGTTTGTACTAAGGGGCCCAAAGTGTACCAAGAAAATAAAATTCGTCCACACAGCTGCCACTCACTGGATATTTTCTCTTTTTCAGACCATTCTCTGTAAACCCTAGAGATGGTTGTGTGTGAAAATCCCAGTAGATCATCAGTTTGTGAAATACTCAGACCAGCCCGCCTGGAACCAACAACCATACCACGTTCAAAGTCACTTAAATCCTCTTTCTTCCCCATTCTGATGCTCGGTTTGAACTTCAGCAAGTTGTCTTGATCACCTTTACATGAGTAAATGCACTGAATTGCAGCCATGTGATTGGCTGATTAGCTATTTGTGTTAACAGGCAATTGAACAGGTGTATAGTGAGTGAGTTTATATCTGTGTATTTTTTTTTTTATTTATTAAACAGAATCAACCCAGACGGTGTATTAACATTCTGATGAAGACTGCAGGGCAATGACAAGTGTGGAACAATACAACCTCACCCAGGATTAAGTCAGTGAAAGCTCAAAAGCCTCTGCAGAAACCACTTAGCTTGAGGTGATTATTGTGTCAAGACATTTCTTTAAGTAAACATGGAATACGAGCAGAATGCTGTAGACTTGAAGGCTGGATTTAAAGGTAATCCTGGCTTAAATGTGGAGGTACAAGTAGTGACTGGTGGACATTTCAGACGCAGAGCTGTGTGGTGGGAAATTTAGTATTAGCTTCACATTGACTTTGAAACCAGTGTCCATGGTGACTCAATCATCTATGCAGGCAGTCACACCTGGGAGGAGACATTTGTTGCCCAGTCTGAATGCTCTCTAGCACATGCTGACTTTTTAAATGCTGAGCAAGTTTTGCAATCCCATGGTTAAAGCAGGAAATTGTGTTGTATAGATAGTTCTATTAATCAACATGCTCAAAGGGCCCTCCAAGTGTCTGCATAATGTTATCCCATTATTTTTGGTGACTTCGTGCAAAATGTGGTGAATAAGAAGTAGGAGGTGAGACGTTGAAATGATTGTTGTGGAGCTTTGAATCTTGTCTATGCTTGTTAGCTGTATGTCAATACTGAAAGTGGCACACATTTCTTAGCAATTGCCCATTTACTAGCCATTAATATCGAAATGAACAATAATATTGATAGCTTAACCCAAATGGAATGCCGGCAGTAATTGTGGCCGTGTTCCATTTAGATTGAGCTAGATACAGCTATTGATATATAAAACAAATAAACAATAACAATGCCAATCAACGATTGAAACTTGTGATTACGAGCAATCGAGTGAGGGAATGTGATCGGCATCAGCCTCCCAGGTGTTTGTCCTTGTTGGAGATATCAAAGATTTGCAAAAGCTACAGGGCTGCTGACACACTGCTTTAAATGTGGCTACAAAAAGTCCGTCTATAAATACACCTGCATGAAAATCAATAATAATCCCAACAGAATGAATTCAGTTAATTTAACACAAACTACACCGTGCACTGTCTGTATCTCTAGACACTTGTTAACCAATGTATTATAGATTAAGTAATTTGACAATATGTATGACTACAGGAATAGCAAGTGGGGTAACACGGCACCATGGATTCTACCACATAAGCAGCATGTGGGTGAGCTGATGAGAATATCATCATTTTATTCAACACTTTATTCTCAAAAGAATCTTAAAAGAGTCTCATCTTAAAAGAAGTCAGGAAATTGCATATTTGTGTCGTAGTCAAGAGGCGTGGCTTGGATGGAGTGATAAAAAGTAGATTTCTTGATTGGAACTTTGATCCCAATATTGCTAAAGGCTCAAACTCATCCACAAACTCTGTTAGCAGCACGAGAAAACAAAAAGCCTTTGAGCCACATCAACAAATATGTGGAAATCCTATCAAGCCCCCCTTAATGCGGCGGGGCTCTCTGTGATGAACGATCACGGAGCAGAAATGGCAATGTATTCACCTATTTTCACCCCAGCCTGCACTCTTTTATAAGGACAACTGGCTCTGAAATGGGGTTGAATTATTGGAACAAGCGCATTACTTTGAGTCCAACAAAGCAACACAAACAAGTCATCCTTCAACATCTCATTAAGTGAGCCATTTATCACAGTTTGATGGAAGGCTCTCATTTGTCTTTGCCAGACGATGCTCCATGAAAGTTCTTTACCATAAACAAATTGAAAGAGCAAAGTTTGTTTGATTTAAAGTCTCTAATTTAACTGATTCAACTGGCTAATCAAACCCCTGCAGAGATGGGGGATCCAGCCACAAAAGCAATTCCTATTTTATTTTTTTTTCTAATCTGCAATCACAACCTGACTTCCACAACCAGCCGAGGACAATCTCTTTGTTACAGATATATATGTCTGTAACAAAGCGAGGTGAGGTACCGCTTATTTTCCGAGTTGGGACGTGTGGCGAATCGATACAGGGCCAACAGGACTCTGAGGCATAGCATCCTGTTGTTCAAGCTGCGTTTAAATCATTTACGGTAAAGGCCCTGAATTTATTAGCGCAAGTGGTAGAAACACAGGCTAATAAACACCTGCGGTGTTTCCACGTAATGTTTTACTGTTCAGCACTTTTGCAGCATTTTTTTTTTTTCCGATTCCGTGATCAGTGCGTAGCTGATGGATATAATCATAGTGGCAACACTTGGACAGCTGCTAGATAGTTACATTTAAATATGTGGCAGATGTACAATTCTGGATTGAAATGAAGGATTTATCTCAATTTATCCGAGACGAAAATACAGAAAAAGATTTTATTCTGCCATGCATGCATAATTGTACCAAGAGGGCGTTATTATGAGTGACATTTATAGATTTACACAGCTTCATATGGTTTTATTATGCCACATCTGGCATGTGCGTGTCAGGGCATGTGGAAGGGCATACAAATTTGGTTTTTTCCATGCTAGTAAAATTATGTTAAGGAGATTGCGGATGTTAGGCTGTCATATCAATGGAAATGTGGATAATTGATATTCAGGTTTTCGGATTCTGTTGCTGTGTGAGCAACAGAAACCCATTTGGCTGGACCTTCATTGCCCTAGAGTCGGGCTGATAGTCTTTTGTTCCAACGCCGGTGCCCATTAGAATGCAAAGTTTGTCGTAATCACTAGGAAGTCATCCCTTGCCAAAGACCCATCTCTTTTCTTATGCAATAGTAAGAAATGGACTGATTAGTAGTCTGCCAGCTGCACGTGCAGTCATTTGATGTGCTTTATCAAAGTGATTATCTATCTATCTATCTGTCTGTCTGTCTGTCTGTCCATCTATTTATCTATCTTCTCTTTTCTTCTACCTTCCTCTTCTTCCATGTGTTAATAGAGCAGTGTAACCTTGAGTGTGTCTCCAGCATGGAAGCAGGGACTACTTTCTTATTCAGAGTGTGTGTGCTGCAGTAATGTCTGTCACAGACCATTTCCCTCTAGAATAGAAAATGCCAGCTGACACACAGCTCGGGATTAACCGCACTGTGTGTGTTGACTGTGTTTGTGTGCGTGCGCGTGTGCGTGTGTCCTCTCCTCGGCACACACATCAGCGATCCACATTTTCGTCCGCCTGACATATAATGAAAACATGAAATGTTATTTTTTGGTTTAAAATAAGTCATGCGGCTCCTATGAACTGTATCCGACTCCATTGTTATTGCATGCCTTTGTTTGCCTACTGTATTTTTCTTGTTCAGTGTAGGCCGGATTTTGGAAGGTCACATACATACGGTACAGCGGCCCTGCAATAAAGCTTCACTTTTGCCTATGTTGTATAAGATACACACTTAAATAGTAAAAGTACAGAAGGATTATCAGCTATATGCTTAAAAATACAGTAAAAATACTTGTTCTTAAAAATGAACTTGACACATCATTGTATTAGACACTATTAAAATATTATTGTTAAATTCCCTGGAGTTTGGTAGATCCCTAGATTGCTAGATCCCTAGTCTGATGTACTGGAACAATCATGATCCACTGAGGCCCCTCCTCTCAACCCACAGCACCCATAAGGCCCCCACTAACAAGATTCTGTTACCGGACACCACAGGACACCCTCAGAAGGACCATGTCCACTCTCTGATGAGTCACCACTGTTTTGGAAGCACTAGGGAGACCTACACAATATTAGGAAGGTGTTCATAATGTTATGCCTGATCAGTGTATATGTATATACTGTTTGCCTAACATGATAGGATAGAGGGTGCTACATGCTGTCCTTGTCCTTGAGCGAGACACTGAACCCCCAGTTGCCCCCAGTGTTTGGCACAGTGTGTGAGAGAATGGGTAGATGTGTCCTTGTGACTTTGAGTACCAATAGGTAGAAAAGCTACATAAATACAGGTCCATTTATCATTTACCATATATTTCTGTGTTAAACACATGGCTGTAGAAGTACTATAAATTAGAATAAAAATAAAGAGGAGAACAATCAGGATAAAACCTTTCTCTGTACATAGTTGTCAGTCACACAAACACATTGTTTGTAAGGACAGGAAGAGTGGTTTAGGATGTGCGTATAAATAAATAAATAAATAAATAAATAAACTTAATGTATGCTTCACTTACAGCTCTCACCAGAGACAAGACAACGCAGACAATTAGTTTCGGGTGGTTTAAAAAATGTATACTGCTGCATTTATCCCAGGTCTGATATACCTGAAGCCCCTCCCACAGGAACAGTCCATATACAGTATTTCCTTTAACAGTGAAGCCATGAAAAAAGTTCAGCAATAAACAACTCATTCTCTTTTTTATTTCTATTATTTCCACACAATACAGGTAGTATATGGCATTTAAAAGAAATACAAAGTCAACGGTTACCCCCTACTATAAAGAGATTTGGAATCTCCCACTTCCCCGTTTGCCAAGTTGGAGCTAGGACCTGGTGGTGACATGGAGTGGAGTAGGTACATACATTTGGCTAACACAACACAGCAAAGTGGAGGATTTTAAATGAATTTGGGTGTGTGGGAGTCTGCAGTTGTTTATGTAACACGCAAATGCTGACAGTATGCACACTAATTAAAATGCAATCACCAGAAATGTTTGCGAGCTACGTTAGCATGCTAAAACGGTGCGCTAATTTCAGCTAGCCCCAGAGCTTAGGCCCCACAGTGTAGGAGAGAATGCTGCACAACAGAGTTAACCTTATACACACAGCCAGTTTATTTATTGTGTTTTACCCAGTGTGCAAACTACTCTGCAGAAGGCGTGGGTTGCCACTATGACTGTATGGTGATGTTTTTAATACACTAAATGTGCAGAGTCTGCAGTAACCTCAATATATGTTGTTTCTTACTGTGATCTCTACCATCATCTTGACCCTAATTCCACAAGCGTACTGCTGTGTGTTCACCTGACATCTGAAGGAGTGCTATACCTTGCATTATTAACGTGATAGGATGTACTGAAATAGCTTCACTTTGTCAAAGCATTACTTTAACAAGTTGCACATCTTAGCAGCACAAATATGGCATCCTTCTGCTGCCTCTTTCTTTCGAGGATATTTTTAATAGGGAGATAACTGTTCTTGTTATCTTCATCCGAGCATATTGAGTGTCAATCCTCCCATATGTTCGTGAAGTTTAAATTTATGCTTTGACAAAAATAGATTCAACCTCTCGGGTGTAGATGTAACAAAGTATTTCATCCCCATTCCTTCCTTCATTCTACTTAACATGGACTTTAGCTGAGCCATCTAAAATGCCATTTCAGAGGTCTGGTGGACTATATTAGGCTTATAAATCGTGTCCATTAGCAACAGTGTGTGAGAGGAAAGGATGTGAAATCCTCCCTACAGCACCACATCTGACACCTTGAATGTCATTTTAATCAGTCAGTCACAGGCTGAGCCCCCCTCTTTAACCTCTTGCCGCCTCCCTTTCTTTTCTCCTTCATTCATGTATCTTTCACTTTAAATGCAAAAACCAATTTAGAGATATATTGCTCTGCCAGACACCATATTAAATTGTCTTCATATTGGGCAGTTTTAGCCTGAAGTATTTTTCTCAGTTTGACTTCCTTCCGTTGCTGGTGTAGAAGTTGGTGAGCACTTTTTGCTTTGATTTCCATCATAATCTCTGAACATAAAAGGTCTACACTCGTTCAGTTAGATTGTATTAAATGCAAAGCAACAGCGCTGTTATCAGGAGAAAACAAAGTGCAGTGAAATGACTGCTGAAACTGAGGCAGTTCATTGTGGCGATCCAGATAAGGTGCACATGCCGTCCACCATCACAGGCACAGTAAGACTCAAACAAGTGGGATGGGCTTCTGTGTCATCTGTAGTTACTAGGAAGGCCTTAGACCATTTCTTCTGTTTTAACTAAACAGAGGTTTAGTTCAAGCATAGATTAATGTTGTATGAATTTCTGGCACCGCAGTCTGGAATCTGTCTTGACTGATTTATCTTTAGTTTTACCGTAGTCTTAACCCTGAGAGCCCATTTGGCACAGATCCTTGCCAATACTGACAAATCATATAAGTCCTTCAGTTCCCTGTCAAAAAAGATTGTGTGGTGAAGTGGAGTGGTTATAATATTCTAAATATAGCGTTTTAATCAGGTGGGCCTTGTTTTAGGTGGCTGACCTCAACCACAACCATTAATTTCTTTGCTTTTTCCGACAGTACCCCAGTTTCTCCAAATTAGGGGCGCTCCAACTACTGTCTGCTGTATGTAGGTAATGTAATGACTATGGCAAAGTAGCTCATACAACCAAACTGTCCCTTTAAGATCAACCCCGGAGCAGTGATGTAGGACACAAACATTTTAGTCTTCATACTGAAACTCATCGCAGGGGGGTTTCACACAGCGGATCCTTCATTTAGAATGTTCTCATTGCCCTCTAAAAGCTGGGGAATTGACTTTGGCTTGGTTAAAAATACTTAAAAAAACAGAACTAAATGTAATGATATACCATATAATGATGATTTGTGTGTACAAATGAAAGTGAAGTCGTGACATGGAGGGTCAGTTTGTATGGTAGTTTACTGTGTGTCACTCCATTAATGTAGAGCACATAGAGAGGTCATATTCATCAGGAACTATTAAAGTGCAGCAATAAACCCAAGTGGAATGACCTTTAGCTTTCAAAAATAAATTTGTCTTATCATTATCAATTGCCCAGATATCGTCTACCAGCTTGCTTCCTTTAATAATCGCATCCAGGATACAATCAAAAACAGGAAATCATGTGCACACAATGTAACAAAGGATGTCTGGTCCAGTGAGGTAAACAGAACACTCAGCCAGACACGGAGGCTTGGCGCCCAGCAGAGCTAAACCCGACATGTCCAAACGAGTTCACAGTAATGAAACACCCAGCAAGCCCCATCACTACCTGCTGTGGTTCAACACCCCGGAGAAACCATGGACAGACAGCAGAATGTCCTGAACTTCTAAGTAGGCACACAATAACAAAGGCCTCTCGGAACATTAGCTGGCAAGTTAAGGCGTTATATTTGCCATTTTGCAATTAAAACAGCTGGTCCTAACCCCGGCGAGTTGTTTAGGACCAGGATGTCTGACAGTGAGAAACAAAAGCAGTAGTAGAGCCCATGAAAAAAGAAAAGGGCTTCAGCAAACGTAAGATTAGATTAGATTCCAATCATAAGAATGAGACACATGAGACTCTTTGTTTTTCAAGTAGGTGACAATTTGGGATGATAAATTGTAGTGGAATTAATGTATGTTTTTAAGACCTAGACAAGAGAATGTTCGTAGTAAAAACAGGTTCAACATATTGCATTTTCTATTATTCCTGACATATTCTGTGACCATAGGAATTAAAAAGTGGTAGCCATGACAGCTCCTCAAAAGCGAAGCCAAGACTTGTGGAGCACCTCCTGCTGACTGGCTGCAGTATAAGTCATAAGCCTCCTACATGTTCCTGTCATTTTTAGGTGGTTGATATTATAATGATATATGGTCAAGTGTAAATTGTTTCGCTTGTTAGTTATTTGATGCCATATGATTACGAAGGGGCGCGAGCATATGCGAAAAAAGAAATGCACAAACTCAGGCTCCAAACTGTCACACTGGCACCGCCAGTATCCCTAGGACACTCAGTTTAATAATCAGTTTAACCAATGGGAGGAAGTAGAGACGCGTCATCCATTTTCCCACAGTTTATGACTTTAATGTGTAGCTGAATACCAGCTCAGTTGCGATACAGAGGGGCTATAATCTTGTTAACATCCTTTAATAAGGTCCTGTGGCAAAACGTGTTAAATATTCAGACATCTTTCACATTCCCCTTAGTACACAGCAGTGTCCGCAGGAGCAAAGCAGCGCGCACAGCGTCCACAGAGTCATAGGTGGCATCCGTCTGTCGTGCCTCGCATCCACCTGTAGTACGGTATGTCCAAACATTTAGACATCTGATGAATCTGACCTTCAGCAGATTGTAATGCATAATACATGACCACCGCAAGTCTGCACAATTTTGCCCACGTGATCCCAGATATAGAGAGACAAAGAGGGAGAAAGGGGCTGAACATTTTAAAACAGAAGAAGCGGTGCATTTTAAGAAGCATATTTAATGTTCAGTCATTTTATTCACTGTGAACTGGCATTTAGGAAACGGGCCTTTATGGAACCTGCTGCGTGTTTATGTATGCTTTTGTACATTCTGTAGATTTAAATGGCATAGGGGACAAGATGGAATTAATAATAAGCTGAAAATATGTGAAGGCGAAAATGTTGCCTATTGCTAGTTCCTAAAATCTACAGTGTATGGTTTAACGGTAATCAGTGTTGTGAGATTTTCTTTTTAACAATCCAACACGTAATTACAAGTCTATCAGGAGTTGTTTTTGTATGACAATGATGAACTGCAAGTGGGATGTATCCATCATAATATACACTGATCAGGCATAACATTATGACCATGAGAGAATGGACATGGTCCATTTGAGGGAGTCTTGTGGTGTCTGGTAACATAATGTTGTTAACGGGGGTCTTTGGGTGCTGTGGGTTGAGGGGAGGGGCCTCTGTTGTTGAGACTTGTTCCAACGCATCCTACAGATACTTGACCAGTTCGGGGTCTAGTGAATTTGGAGGCCAGGTACTAAACTGATGTTGTCTGTGTGGCTGCTGCCATTAAGGAGTGTCATTGCTGTGGGGTGGGCGTGCCTGATCTGATCTGGTCTGGATGGGTGGTACATGTCACCCATACATGTCACGTAACATCCACATGAATGTCGGGTCCAAAAAGTTTCCAGCAGAACACTGAATTTTTACGACATGGTCAATATTATTTTCTTCAGCTATAATGTCGTGGCTGATCGGTGTAATTTGAAGAGAAGTCAAAAACAAACTCGCAAGCCAATACACTTACCCATCATCAAAAACCACTGGGAAAATGAAGGTGAATAGAGTGTCTTGGCCCATCAGTTCACAGTGTTACCTTTAGAGAAGATAAAGTGTAATGGCCCTGATCCCTGCCGTTTGGAAGTCATAGCCAACATAGAGAGTCAACTAATCTCTATTTAGTCAGTCATTCTCTGTGATGTATGGAGATGATTCAGCAGAGTGTATGATAAGGTTATTCCAGCTCATAGAAATACACCAGAAAAGGACATTGTGATTGAACTCTGTTGAAAATGGTACAAATTTGTAATATGTAACCTTGGTTTTGTCCTAGTTCTGGTTTCAGTCACTAAAAGCTTTGCTCGTTTGGATAAGTGGCAAAATCTCTTCAACCGTACAATTTAATTTCAGTGGGTGATTTATTCTAGCTGGTTGTTTGTGTATTGGCGTTTTATGAGCTGCACAAGAAATTTACAAATTTGAAGTAATGTCTAGAATGTGTCTTCTGAAGCTGTGTAGTGGTTGTGCAGCGGTGAAATTGAGGTTCTTTTTAGCTCATAAACATTCTTTAGCAGAGGGCAGTTCAGCAAAAGTTTTATTTCTCACTGTCATCAAGTTAATTATAGAATTACTGTTAATTAACAACTGCCGCTTTGGCCAGCTTCCAGCAACACTTGTCATTTTAAGGAGAAATTGTGAGGATCACTGCTGGCTGAAATAAGGAGCTGCTCCCTGCATGTTTGTACACTGATCTTTAACGAGAGAGAGAGAAATAAAAGCTAATTGGTTTAGCAAATTAAGAACCAGGGATCAAATAAAGATTTCACATCTCTGGTAGTGTCTGAGAGGTTGTGTAACCACCGCTCAGAAGTGGAATGTTGCCAAATCCTTGGGATGGAATAAAACATATCAGCATTTCACAGTGGATGTCTGGAAACAAGTCCTGTATGATGAACTGAATTTGAGATTTACGATTTCATATTTTCGGGAGGGTAAATGACTCTGAAGTGTATCAGACACACAGTGAAACGCGGTAGTGGCAATATTCAAGCTACAGTTGATTTCATACTGTTAAACTGAACCATACACTGAATTGAGTCCACCTGGACCAAGTTGAAGTAACGGTCCATTCTTCAGAGCCGTACTACACCTTCTGGTTGGCATTTTTGCACAGAGGGATTCTTGTGGTGGCAGGATAATGGGCCAACACTCACCTGAGAGCTGACCGTCATTGACCTTTCACTACAGTCATATGATCCTCATCCTACTGATCATCTATAGAGGCACTTGAACACTGAGAAGCTCTCCAGAACCATCAACTGTATGTAAAGATGCATGACATCACGCATAGATTTCCTGAAGAGCAGTTTTTCAGCTCAGTGTGGGGGTGCTTTGCCCATCACCTTCTTGGTGAGAACTAACTCCTGGCAAATTCAAAAGTGGTCAAGAAAGTTGAGTTTGAGTGGAGCTGAAGTGGGTGATGGACACCTAGGCAGACCAACCTGATACTCCAAGCGACCATCCCTTAATAAAACACACCATTGATACTGTATAATGCACGTATAAAAATCCCCCCCCATAAAAGTGTCATAACTGGGCAAATTAACCACAGAGCTGTTCTGTTTGCTTTTGGAACTAGAATTACAGTTTTTGCCTTTATCTTCATCTTCGTTGTCATCTGCCGCTTATGCGAGTCCGGCTCGTGGGGGCAGCACCAGGGAAGTCCAGGCGGCCTTCTCCACGGCCACATCCACTAGCTGGAATCCTGCTACCAGGCCAGACGGGAGATGTAATCCCTCCTGGGGTGGGAGGCATCCTTACCAGATCTTCGAACCACCTCAACTGATTCCTTGGTGACTGACTAGGTGAATGTTGGAACGTAGATCGACCGGTAAATTGAAAGCTTTGCCTTTTTTTTGACTTAGCTCTCTCTTCACCACAACAGACCAGTTAAGCGTCCACATCACTGCAGATACCGCTCCAATCCATCTGTCAATCTCAGGCCCAGATACTTGAACTCTTCCACTTGAGGCAGGACCTCCTCCCCGACCCGGAGAGGGCAATCCGTCCTTTTCCGACTGAGGACCGTGACCTCAGACTCGGAGGTGCTGATCTTCATTCCAGCCGCTTCACACTCGGCTGTGCAGTTTTTGCCTTTATATATTGAGATAACATGGGTTTCAGACCACATACTGTAGTGCAAGTTTTGACCAGCAACACCCAACTCACTTGCATTGCATATACAGTGTTCTATATGCAGTGCAACATAGTGGGTCACTGGAAATTGGATATATTTTTTTATACAAATCAGGAGACATTATGAAGCCACCTTAAGACATAGCTCAGCAAAATGCTAAGTACTGACTCTGAGGCTTAAAAGGCTTGAAACACCGAAGCAGTCAGAGTATGAGCTTTCTGAGAAAAGCCTGTGTGAGGCATTATCGCGGGGTGACACTTTTGATGTGCAAAAGCACAATATTTGTATTCACCTCAGCCAGAGATATTTACCTTGCCCTGAAACCTAGTCTTGTTATCCAGTATTCAACGAGACAAATATTTAGTAGTGAATCCTGTATCTACTTCTTCTATCTTGAGATGCCTTACGTTAGGAGATGAGCTTAGACACCTTATTACAGTTTAGGTAAAATGACAATAGTCTGTGCGCAGTCTCATCTTTATTATGTTACTGCTGCAGTACATTTAGTCTAAGGTGTAATCCGTCTAATCTAAGAATACTGATTGACTAATTTCCGTAATTGGACTACACTCATTAATAAGCAGCAAGCTTCACCTAAGGTCAAATTGTAATTGCTCTGTACTTTTGACAGGGAGGGTATTAGTCATTATGACTCTATTTTTTTTTTTTCAAACTGTGCTTCCTGTTAATAGGAAGATGAAAGGATTATTGTTCCGTCCATAGCTGAACACTGCTCCAGCAGCTCAGCGCTGATCAAGGCAGTGAGTTTAAAAGCTGACAGGAGCTCGCCTCAGTACAAATTAAAATGTGTGATTGCTAGAAGCGTCTGCTGTAAGTTGGAATAGACAGCAAATCTTATAAACATCTCAGTGGATTTCTACGCCAGCACAAAGACAGTTTCCCCCTGGTTCAGCAAAGCAGCACGGTGTTAGAATTTCCATTTTAAGTACTTTCTTCCATGGTTTACTTCAAATAAGGATTTAGATAATGGGAAATAATGCATCTGATTATTTTTGGGGCGGTGCCCTCTATACTCCGTTCTAATAACCCTGCTCTCATATTCATTGCAGCAATAAAAAATATAATCTGGCCAATGTTTTGCCACAACAGGATTAACCAGTACCATTTAATGGCAAACTGTGTGACAGGCTTTCTCATTAAACTCTTTTTTAAAATTGCTGCATAAAATCATACTGAACCATTCCTGGTAGAAAATATCGTAAATCCAACTAAATTAAATCCTCGGTTTACAAAAGAAACATTCTAGTTTGCTGAAAGTCTAAAACTTAAACCCATTAAATACAATAATTCTCCTTCAGTGTGAGAGTGAGTGAGTATACATATTCTGTACTGCTGCATATGTCTAAATAGTGAACCGTCTCCAAGCTTTGGAACTGGAAATTAGCTTCAGTCATTAAAACATTTCAAATGCCTCTAAAAAGAAACAACAGATTATT
Organism: Mugil cephalus; assembly: GCF_022458985.1. Classification (NCBI taxonomy): domain Eukaryota; kingdom Metazoa; phylum Chordata; class Actinopteri; order Mugiliformes; family Mugilidae; genus Mugil; species Mugil cephalus. Next base: position 21,272,508 of record NC_061778.1, on the reverse strand, counting down.
TCTAATAACAACAGCAAGCCATATTCCCTTTTCTAGGTACTCAAAATTAAACTATTTTTATACTTTAATTTAATTAAATATTAAACTTTAACTCAATGCTACATCAATTTACTTAGGAAACACCACTTGGTAAGCCTGCAGTCTGGCATATTAATCAGGCAGCTCAGCGGCGCAGCCATTTCTCCTCTAAATCTAATCTGCAAAGCCTCCCAGTTTATAGCCTTTGGGATTCAGACCCTCGACTTAAATCTATCCACCCTTGAAAAGCACACTATTTGTTACCCCATGTTGAGGAGGAAAAATGACTATCGGTTCCAAAAAGTATCATTTGTTTCACTTACCATATGTGTTATTTTGTCTGATTGTAGATTTAAAAGATACATTAAAAAAAAAAAAAAAAAAAAAAAAAAAAAGATTCTCCTTTGGCTCTGATGCAGCCTCTTCTCTCGCTAAAATGTCCCTAGTTGCAGTCTGGCTCAATGTCCCACGCACAGCATTATCTGACTAGCTATACATTAAGTAAATAGATTGTCCATGCAGCACCGTACATCATGTTTGTGGGAGGGGATGTGGGAAAGAGGAGGCATTGCTGAGACAAGAGGTTGTTGAAAATGCCTGGATGCGTCATGATTGTCTAACACGGGCAGATAGGGTGAGGTATTTTAAATGACATTTCAGAGCCCGCGGTAAATGATGAGGAATTATGACTTTTAAATCAGCCCCCTATAGCGTCTGCCTGAATTCTCTCATATTATACACTTTAAATAATGGCCAGTGTTCATTGTTTGTCTATTGCTGTTGTTCGCAGCATAACAACTGATAACAACACTCACTTGTACAACACGATTTGCACATATGTTGCTGTTGCTGCAAGTAATGTTGATTAAAGTTAGTAGGTTTCTCTAAGGTAGTGTCTCATACACCTTGATAATACTCATTGCTGTCCACAGTGTGCCTTACACATTCCGTCTTTTCTCACTTCTGTGGGAATGTTGGATGCTTTCCAAGTATCACACCTATTGCTCACAGTGGGAATATCACGTTTTCCTTGCCTAGGTAGAAGTGCACGTGTATGAACGCTGTAGCCTGGAAGGCCCTGTAAAGATGTGCTGGGCCTATCAAATCGTATAGACAGGCATTATGTGACAGAAGAATGACAAAGATGTGGTCGAATTGAGTGGAATTTCTTTACAACAAATGGCTCTTGGTTGTAGGACTATAAAACCTGTAGAAATTGTAAAGATCGCTGCTGGCTGAAATATGGAGCTGCTTCCTGGATGTTATATTTTCCTATGCTGGTGGAAACACTCCCCATAATGAAATCAAAATGTTTTCTTACAAGACTCATATTCTGATAAGAACTGAGTCTTTCTACGTAAACACTTCTAAAAGTCCACATGAGAAGCTGAAGGTGCAGTTCCTCTGAGAGGCCGTCATTCTTGGTTTCACTCCTATACACCAATTCAGTTTACTCTTGTTTTATACAAAGTTTTTTCTATCACTGTTTCCTTTGCTTTCAGTCTCTGCCTGGCTTTCGGGAACAAAAATACTTGATTGTCAGGTTTCGGGAAAGATCACATTTTGGATTTAAATGGACCCTTTTCCCACAAAAAGCTTTTGAGGGTTGGCAGGGTGCAGTCCTGCTCCGACTGTAGCCCAAACAGAGACAGTCTGCCACTGTAAAGCGTGATGCAGCAGTAAGAAGACTTTCTGTTATATCGTTTTGAAGGAGGCTGATTTCCTGCTATCACGCGTTAATACGGGCAACATTTAATTAAAAATTCCTACAAAGAATGGTTAATATTGAAAAATAAATAAAAAGAAGTGGGTGCATGGCCAAAGTAATGATTACCTCTCAGCACCGTGACTCATGGTCTGAACTGCAGATTTGTAGAGAAGTGAATTGTGAGCCGGTCTACTCATCAATAATATTTTAAAATGGGGAAGCTGGTAGCATCCAACTGGGGATAAGCTTACATTTGCATATTTTTCTCTCTCATTTGCTTAAAGCCACTCTTCCGCTTCTCAAAACACGATGAGTAATTAGCACAACAATTCATCATGCGTAGCACTTGATTTATATTGCAATATGTGGTCACTCGCTCAAAACATGTAACTGGAGTAAAAGGCAGAAAGGTAACGCGTCCCTTAATTATAACTGAGTCAACACGATTCATTGTGTCATTTCTCTGCAAAACTTACATAGAGTTACCAAATATTACAGTCAATTTTTCCTTGATTTCCTATTGCCTATAAACTACTGCACAAAAGTTTTTCTGAAACCAGCTGATGTACGTGTTCCTTCCTGAATGCAAAGATTCACGTTTAGTGTGTTGATACCTCATTTAATCGCCCGCTAAAGGACAGAAAAGAAAAAAAAAAAAACTGCACCATGGAAGGGACTAATAAGATGAGCAGTAGGTGTCGACCGGCTGGAACTCTTGGGAGCTTTTCCGAGGCTCAGAGGGTTCAGGCTGGAAGTGCTGAGAAGTTGGTTACACTCTGTTGGCTCCACTCTGGCTTAGTGGAAGAAATTGATCTCCAAGGTGTCATTCAGAGATTGTGTGTGAACAACCTGATAGTACTGACACCTTGGCATGTGGCCTCCGAGACCCCAGAAGGGTAGTCCTTTTCATGGTGTGCAGTCAGGCTGCTCAGCCACCGTGGCAATCCCTCTGATGAAGCGTGCCTTGCACAGATTCGTAAATCTTTGTGGCCAGATTTTGTTTGCCAAATATGACAAAACAGTTTGTATCCTAATAAATGTACACTGCATCTGCGATAGCTCTGTATTTGTGGGGATATTTTAATCCTTTTTTGAAAACTTCATTCATCAAATGACGTGATATTTTCACTCCCAAGAACCATCCTTGTCTAATATTTACACACAGGGAATAATCTCATGCACAACAAAAGGCAAAATACTATTCGTCATCCATTTAGATAATTCCCCAGCTCAAAGGCAAGATGTGAGCTTGTATACCTGCGTTGTTCATCATATCCTTTTATTCAGCCTGTGAGATCCCCCCCAACAGCTCCTATAACGTCATTTTCAGCCTGTAATATTTATGTAGGCATTAGGGCTGCACCATAAATCATTAAAAAAATTGCGATCTCGATTCACACTTACACGTGATCCCATTTCAAAACACAACAATTCTTGAGGGTTTTATTCCAACAAGCAAATGCTCTCATTTCTTCACAGACTTTTTCAAGCGCCCCTAAAGGCAGCACTGCTGCTGACTCCTCCCTTGACCTATGGTCAAGCATCTTTACAACATGTCAGTGCAGCTGAGTGTGGAAACAGTGAGGGTGAGAAGCCGAGAGAAGTCAGTGATTAGTTAGTTAGTTAAATGGTTGGCTAACAAGCTAACAAGTCTATTGTTCAAACGCATGCTCTACATTGTAAGGAAATCTCAATGTTTTAATACTTGGATGACCATTTGACTGTTTTGTTTTGGTAAAATTCATCACTGCAATAAACATATTGTAAAAAAAACAAAAACTAAATTGTGCCAAAGAATTGTGATCTAAACCCTTAACCAAAAAATGGTGATTCACATTTTTTCCAGAATCGTTAAAGCCCCAGTAGGCATTTTAAAAAATATGGCGATATGCTTCACTGAGCTCCTTTAAATTTCCTTTCATCCACTTAGTTTGCAGTGGACCTTTCATGACCATCGATTTCTGGTTATCTTGTTGCAGTCTACTATAGATTCTGTTTCACTATAGATTCATAAAGACCTTTCAGATATTTGTTTAGAGATGCAAAAAGAATTGTGTAATGCCAGTATTTAAGTTCTGAAATGCCCGGGAGCCATCCTGAACTTCTGGAGCCCTCAGGCTTTGGGGAAAGTTGATCTGGAGTTGATCATGCTCCGGCAAACATTTGCTGATCAAATCGGGTATTTTGCACTGATGGACAGAATGAAAAACAGCTGGTTCACTCTGTGGAGCCTGGTTAGATCAGACTTCAGAATTCACCATTTCTGGAAATTATTTCTCAAATTGTGTTTGGCTATTTTGTTAAATACTCATGTAGTAATAATACATTTGTAGGTCATTCAACCTTTTAACAAGCAGATGAGCTGAGGTTACCGTCTAATTGGTTTCTTCAGATTTTCAGTACTGTTTTCAGTATTTTTTTTTTTTTCCTCATGTGAAATGATCATTCCTTACGTATGCACTGTTGTTAGTTCGGTATCCTGTCGAAGAGTATCTCTACCTTCCCAAGGACCCAAAGGCTTTAACAGTATAGAACTGAGCTAAGGGGCAGTGCTTGTGCAAGAGATAATATGGGTACTGTTACATTCAGTCCTACCCTTCATTGCTGATGAAGTAGTTTTCAGTTTATTTGGTTTGGTTGGGGGTCAGGAAGAAAATCAGGGGATCAGCCAAGTCAAAAAAACACATGTTTCAATCTCTCAGCTCAGTGGATGTTATTTTCGTGACGGTACTTCAGAACATCATCAACATGCTTTATTGATGAAAACAAAATCCATCATCCCATGGGTGCGACTTGAGGTAAAGTATGAAAACTTAAAGAACTCAACAAACTTTATGGGATTCATGACTGGCGGTACATTACTGTCTCTACAAAATTTCAAGACAATCCATCTTGTAGTTGTTGTGAGATTTCATTCTGCACCAGAATGGACAGGCTGACATCTGCACTCCCAGGGCCTTTCTGCTAGCGGGGCTAAAAAGACAAGAATTCCCACAGCAGTCACATCAAAATGGAGAATGTTGCTGTCATAGGCTCAGCCCTCATATTGGGACACTATAGCTTTACCTTTGTAGTTGCTAAGAAACAAAAAGGTCTTTTACAGTTCAAAAGGACATCCACTGACATGGTGCGTGTTGTTGACAGGTTCATAACCTCGGTGCTGGTGCGGCTATGCTTCTGTCTCTCTTTCTTTTCCCTCCTCTCCTTTCAGTGTTGAATGCTGATACATGTTCTGGATTCATCAGCGTTTATTCTTTTATGAAATAAACCTTTCAAGAGCATCTTTACATAATGCAAACCTCTAGCAACTATTCTTCTCTGTGGCATATTACTAACTTACAAAGGGAGATAGTTCAGTCAACTCAACCAGTATTATGAGGCTGGATTTGCATTTTTAAGTAAGAGCATCGGCTTCAGTTAATGTTCTTTCAATGGTTGCCGCTCAAAAATCTAATTAGTGCTCATTATTGTCCTCTCGAAATGAGTGTCTTTATGAGAATGTGCTTATGAGATTAAAGTGCTGGGGGCTCAGCTGGACTGACTTAGTTTTTTGTTGTTTTGTTTGCAAAATCCCATTATGTCTCCTCTTTGGCTCTACCGCAATTTTTTTTTTCATAAACAAAAAGCAGTGATGACTCTGCAATTAGTACTGCACTATTAATGAGACACAATTAATTCCACTGTATATGCTTCAAGAACGCCATCTTGTTCCCCTGGCCTTAATTACAAAAAAAAAAACTGTATAATCAGTTACTTTATTGTCAAAATGCAATCTAAATGGTAATTGTTTACACCATCTCATATAAAAGAAGCGTCTCATGCTCAATACAAACGCATGGTATTTCATTCAGTCACAAATTATCCGTAGAGTGCTTGTGTTTCGGGCTCTGGAGATATGCAGTGCTGTCACTGAATAACAATATTTTTTTTTTGCTCCATTGATCTCAAGCTGTGTACTTGCACTGTCAGACATGGTTGTGGTGAGCTTTGGCTGCAGTAATCCGTATTTAGAAAGTCATTCTCATATGGAGAGTGTCTCTGTGTTCAAGTCCACTGAGCTGCTCGCTCTCTGTTCACGCTACGTGTGATGTAACGCGATGGGAAATGCACGCAGCTTGGCTAAAGCTCAACACCTACAATATGACAAAACCCAACAGGGGTATTAATTACTTCACTGATTAATGACAAAGCATGTTTTCCCCATCCTGCAGGCTCAGTCCAAATGTTTTCCCTTAATCTGTTGGTATTACTGAACGTGAAGACTCATGCGTTACGATGAGCCTTTTAATTATTTTAATACGTTTTTTGAGCTTTAAGTAGCACATTGTGTCTCTTACAGTGACCTTCAACGTTTTGCAACCGAGTTGAAGATTTTGTGTACCGAGTTTCATGCTAATCTGATCTGAAGGGCTCCATCTGAGGGAAAGTGAAATGTGTGCAAAAAAAAAAAAAAAAAAGTATGCAATTTTATCTCCAAAGCAACCTCGCTACATCTCATCTCATCTCATCTTCTACAACCACTTAATCCTCACTAGGGTCGCGGGGGTTGCTGGAGCCTATCCCAGCTGTCATGGGCGAGAGCCGGGGTACACCCTGGACAGGTCGCCAGCCTATCACAGGGCAACCTCGCTACATATTTATTCAAATTAGCATACATAGTGTTTGTGAATTTCTTTTAGCGTCTTCTCTTGCTTTCTGAAAATGACAATATTCAGCCCAATGAGCGACACACCAAGTCAAGTCTATCCGGAAACACTAAAGAACTGAAGTTGTGGAGTTTCTTGAAGATGTTTAGCTTCTTCGTTCCAAACTTGACTAGTCATGCGGGTTTCTAATGGGTAACACCCACACATGTTCCTGTTTAAAACCCAACTCCCCACCAGTCCCTTACAACTGGAGGAGTGCTGAAGCATCTTAAACAGATTCTACAAGTTCAGTTGCCTTTTTATTTATTTTTTATATATACCATGACCTGGATGAGTGTGAACCTTCACAGACGAGGGATATCATCACTTCCTATCAGTACACATTTTATGTTTTAGGTCTAAGGTCAATAAAGAGCTACCCAGCTATCTCCTATCAATCTCTTTCATCTCCCAGCCTCAAATTACACACATAAAGTGACACCTTAACACCTGAAGTAGTTTTCTGTATTTTATTTTAATGCTGACATAGAAATGTTGCATTACAGAATGGTGGGTCCAACATGATCCTTTAGTCTTTTCCAAAAGCCGAACCATAACAACTAATTATGTTAGAGCAGGTTGTTGTAATGACATATTTATCATTCAGTCTATTACGAAAATCATCAGTGTAACATTAGAGCAATGTCAATGGCGGTCAAAGCTGCTATTCGCCAACACGATACATCATCGGCAACTCCGGTGACGTTGTTGTTTCGCCTTAATGAATTGTCTGTCACATAATAAACGGAGCGACTTTTCAATATCAGCTAAATGACAACCTTGTTGCTGCTGTGGATAATTAGTCGGTGCGGTCCGTGGATAGCGGCACACTGAAGTAGAGTTCAGAGGGTTGATGGTTCCCCTGGCCTCTTCTAAAGCAGGGTTTCATATGAGCTGTCAGTCCACAAAATGACTTTCATCTGTCCATTTCCACAAACTCCATGCTCTCAGCCGTACTCAGTCACGCACACCATTAAGGTTAGTATTTGGTGTGATGCAAACTGAATATACAGGAAGGGACATAATAACCTGAGCTCTCTGGACAGTTTCCTTGTTACTATCATTTCCTTTAAACACATTATGAAGACTGGAACCGGCATCTCTGAAGCCCCGAATTGTTTTCAAGCTTTTATTTTCCTTTCATGTGTTTTTATCTTTGACTGTCCTTCCACCTTTATGCACAATAATCCCTGTGAAACAGTAATTATCTGAAATATGAAACTCTGCTCTTCCAGGCACATCTTTCTTCTCAAACTTTATTTCCTCCCTCTGGAGAATCAATGTACTCATTAAAATTGTAACAAAAATATGAAATATATTACAATGCAAGTAAATACATAAGACATGCTCCATCTAATGAACACATGTTCATATGCACAGACGTATCATACCGTATGTACACAGTTGACATCAAACCCCCTTTCTTGGGCTTTAGTTATGGGAATACAGCAGCCACATTAGCATAATGAATTAATATCAAACAGCTTCATCCAGCCTCTGCAGCCTCATAGCCTCAAAGCTCCAACCAGCTCTTTATCATTAATGTATCCCCTGCCATCAGCATTAGCATAGCTGACCACCACTCTTGGCGCGTGATTCATCTTGGGGTTGATTACAACCATGAATAACAGACGTAAGGTCCTAGTAGCCATACACAAGAATCAAAGGAGAATAACTGAAGAACGACACATGTTAACCTCATATCACAATATGATGTTACCATTGAATTTCATTTTAATCTTTTACTTTGCGTCTGGTCTGCATTTAGAATTCTAACAACACATAGACTAATTTGTGTAGCATCCATGAAGACATTTCAGCCATAGCTTGATCAAAGTAGTAGTATCCTAATGTCGGTATATTACTATTGTATCCGTTCATGCTGTTGTGGGACCTAAATAATGTAAAATTATCTTGTTATATGACGAGGAACTGATTGCAGTTTCAATTTACAAGCGTTGGGATGGTACTGCCACGCTGCCACTTTTATTTTAATTTCAGGCTCTTCGTCATTAGTATTCCGTTCAAGCAGATGGTAAAAAATCATAGACGGTGTGGATGGGAAAACCCTCTGGAGGTTCAGCCCAGCTCCTCCACCTACTCGCAGCGAACTAAATTGAAGGCTAACATCTGGCTGAAAATATGCCACATTAAAAACTGGTGTTGACTGTAGCGGTGTGATAGACTTACAACATGCTCACACCTAGTTTATTTGAATGCCCCCGTTTGCTTAATTTATTCTGGTGGGTGAGACAAACAGCTGCATAGAAAATCAGATCAGCCGTGTTCCAAGTTAACTGCAGGTGGTTTGTTTGTGATACGGACACAAACACCAGACTCGACCTCCACTTGGCGTCAACGGGATCCTCACCTCCACCTTTTCTGCATATCAGAACATTTGGGTGAAATTTATGTGTCGGACTTATACTTGTAAATTTGTATTTTAAAGTGTAGTTTAAGAATGAAAAAGATACATTAGCACTCCAGTTTCTGCTCTCCAGCATGACTTCAAATTACTACTGATGGTCTCTTTAAATGGTACGTTAATACAAACCATATGCCCCTGGCAACAGCTAAACCTTGAAAGAAATCAAGCCAGTTGTGTTGTTCCATTTATGCAGGCACACAATTGCGATTGATCAATTTTTAATTCTAGTTCTGCGTGAAGATGCACGGTCCCTCAAAGATGGTACCCATAGGAATCGTGAAAAGCAGATTTCAGGCTTTGTGTTTTGTGCATTTTTAATTGAATTTCTAGTCGTCATGAATGGAGAAACTGGCTGCAGAGGCCAGGCTGTAAACATGTCTATTTGAGATGTGAAGTTGGACATATTAATATGGAGTTCTGTGGGGACTGACTTGCTTTTGGAGCCAGCCTCAGGTGGTCATCTGAATTAATAAAATTTTTGGCATTTTTGCATTGGCTTCATTTCCAGCCACGGTGCTTGCCACTTGGATTTGTTACGGTTTGCCAGAGATGCTGCGCCTCTGGATTAAGTCATAAATGAAGCTCCATAATAGATGTATAACCAGTGGAAAAAAAGGCATTTTAAATCCTATTTTGGGCCAACCGTCAGATCTTGTCAGATTTGACGGGTGATTGTATACTGCTCCTGCAGTTTTTATGTCCTGCTGGTCATTAAAATGTTTATGAGATATGGCTCCCTCCCCATTCATTTAGAAAGTAACCTGGTCCAGGAATAACTCCACAGGGCATTGTAAAGATGACTGCCGTGTGGTGAGACTTGCTTTTGTGGGCTTTAATTCATTTTCAGTAATCAGACAGTAGGAGACGTTAGGACAATGATCATACTGCAGGTAGGTAAAATACAGCACATATAGACACTAAATACGTATTGTTTGCCATTTCTGATCTGTAATGTATTTACTGTGTTGATACTAGATTGTGCCCTTGCTGTAATTCCCTCTAAACACCATAAATCCTAGCGATTAGGAATTCCTTCAGTCAGAAGGGAGAAAGTAATTAGTTGAATCACGTTCTGCTGTGGTTGACTAGAACAAAAACCTGCATTTCAAAACTATTCCCAATAGCACATGGTTGGGGAGTTGGAATTTAACTAGACGGCCTTGTTTGAAAAGATTTGCCTCAACTAACAATGATTAGTGTGATTGTTCCTTTCTCTCGTCTTTTTTTTTTTTCAAACTCCCTTCCCTCCTGCACAAATGTGTACCAATATTTGCATGAGCTTTGTGCGAAATTAATTTGTATAGCCATGAGACAGTCTTTGCAAACAAATTTGGTCTCAGCTGACAATTTTTTTTTTCTTCGAGGAAAAAAAGGGGGTTGGAGAGACAAAGTGAACGTGATAAACTTTAATCGCGTTGTTTTGGGGAGGATGCCTGCTTTATGCCACATGAGCTACTACTTTCTGCGCGTCTGTGAGTGTTTTTCTTCTCACGCTTTCTCCGTCCTCTTCTTCTAGTAGATAACCAGATTGTGGCGGACTGTGGCGCGTGAGAGGAAAGTTTTAGCCAAAGTCGCGAGCGATCTGTCACGATCTGGCAATGTGGAGAGGGAGAGAGAGACAAAGACATGGGCCAAGGGGACAAAGGGGGAGAGAGAGCAATAAGAGAGATAATGAATTGAGGCCAGTTCACTCTCCTCCGTCCTAGTTGTCTAATTTGTCAAGCACATAAATTACAAAACATTGGGGACTTTGATTTTGGGAAACTGTATGCTAATTTCTCTTCTCTTCTCTTCTCTTCTCTTCTCTTCTCTTCTCTTCTCTTCTCTTCTCTTCTCTTCTCTTCTCCATCAGCTGTCGTTGATTGTAACAATCAAACGAGGCATCAGGGAGGTTCCTTAATGTCCTCTGGTCCAAAGTAAACCAGCTAGGATGGGTATTGTCACCGTAATGACTGTGTGTGTATGGATGAGTGAGGGTTGACTGTGAAATCAAATTGTAAAACATCCTCAAGCCAGTGTGCAGCAACCTATAGCGCTGGTGGTTTATACACATTTGCACCCGTATGTGTGTGTACTCCACCACTCTGGGACTGTCCTCATTAGTTTTTCGCTCTGTGCTGTTCAGATTAAAATACACACACTCCAGGACGACTGCAGCTTCCTCGGCTAGGTGATATTAATCATCTGGGACGGCCGAGCAACAGTGCTTTCTCTGATATCGCAGTCATTACTGCGGCGGCGGATCTTGTCAGTGAACGGGTAACAGCAATAACAGTCAATATAAAACAGCCTTTCCACCTGTTTGCCGGGCCTCACGTCGGAGCGGTGGCTCTGTTTCCTCGGGGTTTCGGCGGAGCACTGAAGTGGCACTTGCATTAGCCGCATCATTCATGCTTCGCAATCACTGGGCGGCTCGTTCAGTGGGTGTTTGGCTTTCGGCTCAACAGCAACGTCCACGCAAACCTCATCTCCATTTGCCGTAATTTTGATTTTGCAGATTTGAGCTCCGTGCATAGAGTCTGTTTCCTGTTGAAAACTCATCGCTGAAGTGTTGAGTGTGAAAGATTGAGGAATCGGTGATCGTTATACACGCTTGCTGCTTTTACACGGATGCTGGCGTTCCTCTAATGACCAGAATAAGCCCAATTGGAATACAAATGCCTCGTGTAATAACCTCAAACGACAACAGCCTGGTCTGATCCGGCCCCAGTTGGAACTTTAAATGGAACTGTATGGGTGCGAATGAATATTTTATTCTTATACAGTTCATATTCAGGTCATCTGGGCTACGTTAGTGCCCAATGACAATCATCTGAATCATGGATTATTTTCTTTGACATTCTTTGTGCTCATGTTTAATGCTCAACCACAGCTCCTGAAAGGGACAGATAAAGTATGTGGTAGTAGGAAAACCAGACAAGAATGAATTTAATGTCAGCAAAGTGGGATTGGCTTGTCTTTGTTGTAGTTGTCTTTGTTTGTTCAGTTTTGTAATTTTGTATTTTTATTGTTTTATTCTGACTGATATGTCTTTTTCAAATCTCCTTTTGGCCATCTCCTCAATATTTTATCCGATAAATCTTGTATGGTGGGTTGGCCTCCGTTTACACCCAGGCTGGTGTTGCAGCGTGTGAAGACAAATAAAGTCATATGAGCTAAGGACTGTTGGCAACATAAGCTGCCGTTATAATTGTCTTCTATCGCTGAAAACAACCGACTGACTTATCAAATGCTCCAGGTATTGGGTGCCACGCAATACAAAAATGTATAATTGATCAGTTCCTGCAGTTTAGCCTCAGTTAATCTGCTTCTTCCAGTCAGCCTCTGTGTGAAAGCCTCCAGAGTTGATTCATTCGATGCAGACGGCGTTGTGTTCAATACACCTTTCCTGCAGGATCACTGTTACACCTTGGCATATACAGGGAGAAAAGAAATCATGCCCATTGATTCAGCTGTACTGTCTCAGAGCTTACCTCCTGCAAGATGGTAGTAGACTGACCCGATTTTTGTATAGTGTATATCACCATTGATGCATTTATGAAGACTGGAGGAGAATGGAAGGATACGAGCAAGAGTAATATATATATATATAATACATACACACATACATCCCTCTCACTCTTCTGGACTGAGGCTTCAGGTGTTGTTCCTGGGATCTGTCGGAAACACTCTCCCAGGTTGAGGGTCACTGCCCCGGGTGCTCCTACTACTACAGGGACCATGCTCGCCTTAACCTTCCACATCTGTTCCAGCTGCTCTTTCAACCCTTGGTACTTCTCAGTCCGTTCGTGTTGGCTATCACCGCCACCCTCTTCTGGTCTCTGTCCACCACCACTATGTACAGAACCTTGGCCCTGTTGTTCTCCACCACCTTCTGTGGTGTGGCCCACTGGGACTCGCGTACATCTATTCCACACTGGGTGCAGATGTGTTTGTGTATTTTGCTCAATTTGCAGTTGTCAGCATGCAATTGTGCACACAAATCTAGTCCTGAAATACAGCTAAAATCTTTTTTAATTATCACAGATGTAGTACATTCCTGTAAACATGTGGTTTATGGACTGTGTAATGTCGAGCCTGCTGCAGTTTCTTTTTTTTCTCCCTGGTGGGTGAATTTACTAAACGAAACATTAAAAAATGAAAGAAATAAAAGAAATAGAAATGTCTGATGTTGTTTACAGAAACATCTTAGAGGAACACAATTAGAAGAAACGTGATGGGATCAATTTGGTGACCTCAAAGGGTCAGATTCGGGATCAATTTCCTTTTCCCACAGTGAGAACTCTCTGAAGCAGTAAATCAGTTCCTTGAGTACATTAGAGAGAACAACCACCACCAAGTACGGCTGCCTGAGCACCGAGTACTGTCTGCCCCCCTCATGAACACCATTCCCATTGACACTATCTCAAACCTCTTTCCACTGAAGAACATTTATCTCTACAACGTAGTACTCGGTAATTGAGGTTATTGTGGCAGCAGCCTGGTAAACACGTTTTGTTTTTCTTTATGAATGTATAGATGTAGGAGCTGTTCTTTTTATAGTGCTGCCCTATGCAAGTGGGACTGAGAATCAAGTTTCAATAAAGTGCGGGCAGTTTTAATAAATAATAGTATAGCAACAGAATTTAGATTTATTGGACAGTAAGATCCATGTGCTTTTAGGTAGTGAGTGCCACGCGGTCAATAGGTTTTCATTTCCATTCCCTCCCCACGCAGCTGATCCAACGCAAAGTTCAACGAAACAACTTTTACAACTACACGAGGCTACACTCAAACAGAACAGGAAAAGACAGAACTGAGACATCACTTCATAAAATCCATTTGCGACGCATAACACAGCACAAAACACAGAAAACAGTGCAATGCAGTACAGTAAAATGAGACAGGCAAGTGCAGTAATTCCAGACAGTACGTTATGGTGAGTGAGGTGCAGAGGAGATTAGAATGTAAGCATGGGACTGTGTAGCAGAGGATTTACATGTTGTGAACGCGATAGCTGTCGACGTAACGATTTGGTTGACCTGATAATGAGTAGTAAATGTAATGGAGGCAAGTTAAGGCAGTAATTTATGGGTGCGTTTGTGCGTGCGTCAGGACAGTCCCTGGGAGTTGCGCGGAGTCTGACAGCTTAGGGGAAGAAACTGTTCCTCTGTGAGGTTGAAGGGTGACTGAGAAGGATGTGTGGGGTCTCTCACAAAATTGTTTGCTTTGTGGAGAGACTATGACGATCTGCTTGCCACCGGCTTTGAATGAACAGTGCTCTAGAGATTGTATTCAGTTTATCTGTGTTGACTTGTGCCGTTATTCAGCCCCTGCATATCGTTAGAGGTTTTACACATTTTTTTAATTAAATCCAATTTCTCTGTGCGCGTAAGTACGTAAGAAGAAGAACCTAATGAATTTAATGGGGTCTAATCTTTTTTGAGTACGTCATGACTGCAGTATATTCCACTTACAATTGAGTAACAGTCTAGCAAAGTTATAATGTGCGGATGATTGCACTACTGTTCCATGTGTGAGAGTCTTCTGCGTCACTTTAACCTGAATTTGTTTTTGGAGAACTGTAATAACTGAGGCAAAGCACGACCTGCGAAGTGGCGGCAATCATCAGTGAACTGTTTTGAATATTCAGTCCTGGGTTAAAAGACATTTCCAGACGAAACTAGTATCCCAGCCAGACGGTGATTGCTGGGGATTTCACTGTGTGCAGAGCCATGTTATTACAGCCCTTTCATCATGACAAGGGCGTCCGCATCTGCCACCCTGCGTTACAGTGTGCAGAAAGCAGGTTTCATCCAATTTTGCCACTTGATGACGACAAATCAACCACAGAAACAGACATCAGCCTTGATAGTTACTGCTCTGGATTGCATAGGAGGCCCATTGAGCCACTGAAAGGCATTTTGGAAGTGGAATGTACAGGAGTATATTGTAACATCCCTGGATATCCTATCCAACACTCTTTGGGATTGCTTTTAATAGAAAGGGTAATTTTGAATCGGTGTCAAGGTGTCACATGCTACAGTATATACTGTAGCAAGGATTATTGTATCTAGGGGTTTGCAGATTTCTTTGCTCCATAATTCCCTCAAAGCTCATAGTAGAGTCATGTGCAAGCCGCCTGTTTAAAAATGAATCCCCAAGGTACGATTGCACTGTACTTTGGAAAATACCCACAAAGACAAGTGGCTCACCTAGATCCTTCCATGAGAGTCTAGATTTTCTCTTCAGCCTCGTAAGTGGTAGAATACACTTACATAGCTCTTTATTTAAAACAGGCCAATATGGCACGATGCTATTTATGTTTCTGAATAGAACTTTTAGTGGTATTAATCTTTATTTCCTTTGCTCCTTCCTTCAGATTATTCCACTATTCCAGATGCCCCAAAACAAAAAAATGTTTTGGGGCATCTGTGCTGTGCAGCACCATCCAGTCAAACCTGCCTCATTTAGCTGAAGCTGAGCAGACAGTACATCCTTGTTCACTTCAGACTCCATTCAGCTGCTTCTGTCGTCTGTCACATCCTCAACAAACACCAGTGAACCAGTGTGATTTGAAAGCAGAGCAAGTTCTTCTATTACACTGCCTTACATTGTGTTTTACAGATGACACCGTATGCTTCGTATCGGTTCCAAGACGTCTCCATACATTTGTATTCCCCTCATTTCGCCTGCATCCCTCAAAAGAATGCTCTTCCAGATATGTTCTGGCTTTTGAAGATGTGTTGTTATTGCTCATGAATGGTTTTGCGCCTTTTGTTCAACCCTCTGTGCTTGTTTTTTTTGAATTCTTCCCCGATTGAATGGTACGTATCCCCAACCCCTGCAGAGTCTCCTCTTTCACTTGAGTTGAGTGCGAGTTGTGGGTTCAGAGCTTCAGAACTTTTTCCAAATACATCACTTGGAATCAACATCTTGATGAAGAAATAATGAAGGAGCCACACCTGCCCATCAGACACATTCTGAATCAATTTGCAATTACCTTTGGTTCCTTCAAAAAGAGGGGATTACATATTGAAGAGCTATAATTCCTTCATCCGTCCTCCAATTTGGGTGTCGGTACGGTCAAATCAAAGCTGAGTGACTGCACTTTAAGCCCATATTTATAATATATAGTAATTGAATATGTTTTGGTAAACAGCATTATCATCGATCAAAACTATAAGAGCTGTGTCACCATAGGACAGTCCTGGGAAAGGTCTGCGACAAAAATGTCAACCCTTTATTTGTTTTTGTTTTGTTTTTTAAACGAATCAATACTGACGTGATAAGTGTGTGCAATTGATGACTTGAATTGATCGTCTTTCTTCTATCTCGGCCAGTCCAGGCATGTTTTAATGGATTGGCATCAGCTAAAATTAATCTGACTCTGTTTTTTTTTTTTTCCTCCTTTATACCACCTGCTAGTCTTCTTTACCACAGCCAGCCTTTACAGTAAAACAGTCTGCTGTGTATCAGAGCTGCATCGTCAGTGACTTACACTGTGCTGAGTCTCAAAAAGAAGACAATGCTTAGGAAAAGACATTTGAGCACTATTATATTCACAATCTGATGTTATTTTAGCTGTAGTTGCTTTTATGTGTTTCAATGACAAATGCAGGAGATTGTTAATGGCGATTAAGGAAGGCCATTAAATACACTAGTGACTTTATAACAGGCCAAGATTTAACTTTTCTGTGCAATAAAAATGAGGGAAGAACCTCAGCTCCTTAACCTGACTGTACAGATCCCACTGCACTGACTCATTCTAATACACAGATAAGTTTTCTCTGCTGCAGATCACGTCAGCGGATCATTACAGCAGGCTCATCCCCTCCTAATCAATAATTTACGCCTACAGACGTTAGTATCAGGATGCTCATGACATACAGTGTGCGTCAGACTAAGGACCCTTACAATTTATGTGTCAATCTGTGCATATTTAATCTAAAGTAAATATCTCTGGGGAATCTGACTTGTAAAACTTAATGTGGGCACAAGACAGATGATATAACTTTTATTTTACCATTTCAACAACTACAGAGAGAATGTTAAAAAAATTCTGGTCTTGTTTTTTTATTGGGGGAATAATAACTAGTGTGTTGATTAGTTTCTTTTATCTAAAGGTGCTTGTTAAGTTTAATGAAGAGTTTAGACTTAACTGTTTTGGGATGATGTCTGTATTACCCCGTTTGTTTGATTTGATTTGTCCATTTGAGCTTTATTTTTCTAGAACCATCAACACATGAAAGCAAGTACAAGTTGCTTCAATTTCCCACAACAATAAAAAACAATTCCATAAAAACAAAAAAAAAAAAAAAAAGCAAAAAATAATCTAGTTTGAGAAGGGACAGGATGAAGCTAAACTTTTCTTGTTAAGGTTAGGGTGAGAGGGGGTAGGGTTAGGGTGTTGTTTTAGAATTCATCTACAAATGCTACATTTATCTAAATACATCTAATATTTATTTATTACAAAAAAACCTATATTTGTTTTAAAATGTGTTTTGTTATTGCACATTTTTACTTCCTCATCCATATCATTCTGTTTTCTTAAAGCATATGCACTGATGTGCATCTTTTTCAATGTAGTACGGATAGTGGGGTTTTTCAATTTGAGTTTTTTATGCCACTTTTTTTAAAAAAATTCTTTGAATGTTTTTTTTCAAAAGGTCATTCCAAGCTTTAAATAAAATTTGAGCAGTTTTAAAACGTACTAGGTCTGGAAGTTTCAGTGTTTCTGACTTTAAAAACAGGTGGTTTGTTTGCTCCCGATACTCAGTGTTATGTGCTATCCTTATTGCTCTTTTTTTGTAGCGCACCAATCCTGCATGAAGTGCTTTTATAAGTATCTCCCCAAACGTCTGCACGGCGTGACAGAAAGGGGACAATAAGTGCACAGTACAAAGTCTATAAAGTTTTCTGATCTAATATATGTCTTGTTTTTCCCATTATTCCAACAGTTCTGGAGATCTTTGAGCACATATATTTTCTGTGGGGTTTCCAGCAGAGCTCGTGGTCAATAAAAATGCAGAAGAACTTGATTTCATAAACTCTTTCGATTTCTGTGCTATCAATTTTCATATAAACCATAGTATTTATTTTACAATTTCCAAAAATCCTGAACTTTGTATTGCTTAGGTTTAATGATAGCTTATTTGAATTAAACCAGCATTTTAACTTCAACATTTCACAATTTACCACATCTGAGACCTGCTGCAAATCCTCTCCAGAACAAAAAAAGGTATTTGTATCATCGGCAAAAACAATCAATTTCAGTACATCAGAGACTTTCACAATGTCATTCATATGTACAATAAACATTTTTGGCCCCACGACTAACCCTTGTGGGACACCAGGTAATGTTTGAACATGCTGATCTGACATCGCTCAGTTGTTTTAATACAGGTTGCTTCATTAACAGTACGACCACTGACATTAAAAATAAATAACATTGACCATCTTGTGACAATTCAGTGTTCTACTGGGAAACTTTTGAACCTGGCATTCATGTGGATGTGATGAGTCACAGCTCTTATGGATGCAAAGGACACCTACACAGTATTAGGAAGGTGGTCATAATGTTATGCCTTTGGTTTGTCGTGTACTTGTATATTCTACAGTACGTTGTAAAATGAATATTTGCTTCATCCTCTGCTTTGATTTCTGCCCTCGTTCATTTCCCGTCATTCTTCTCTTGTGTTTTTCTAGGTAAGAGGAGAATCTTTGAACCTGTGACTTCTGTGTGTGAGTGTATCTTGGTGTGTGTTTGCTGGTTCGTGTTCCCGTCTTCTGGAAGGGTGAATGCCAGCACTCAGCTGGGAAGAGAAAGTAAGATTTCACTGCGCTCATGCACACACAGAGACACACACACACACACGCGCAGCTTGTTAAGGCTGCTTCCTGCCTACTCATCTTTATAACAAGACTTCCATCCTGATGGCTCTTTGATTTGATTTCAGCTTCAGTTTGTGTCATTCCAAGTTGTTTGATTAGTATTTCTAATTAAATCAGCAGGATGGGAAGAGAATCAAAGCTCTTGCAATCATGTTCAGTTGAAAAGTTTTTTTTTTTTTTCTTTTTTTAGGGGAACTCTATTCAGATGTAACAGGGATGGTGTAGCACATACAGATGTTCCAAAATGTGCTGCACGCATTTCATTTTCACTCAACAGCCTTTGAACAGTGGGAGACTCTGCTACATTCGTGTGGATTCAAATGTGGCCATTTTCAAGGTTTCAAGGGTTTTCTTTTACAGTAAAAATGTTGAACCTGAAAGGGAACGGAACAAAATACTGAGGTCATGTCTGTACGGTAGAAACAAAGGGAGGGTAAATGATAAATCTAACAAAAATCAATACAACTAAATAAACCAATCTGAAACAGCAGTGCAGATTAGAGATGTATGGCACATGGACGAGTTACTGCACATGGCGGTGAATGTTCACAGTTTGAAGGCAGTTTAGAAATTTTGACAGGAATGTGGAATGTGCCTTCTGATGATAATGTGTTTCACGTTCTCAGTAGGTGGAATACAGTAGGTGGAAAAAAAAGGGCATTAAGATGGTAACAGTAGTCGTGACATCTGAAGGATACGGAGCTTTAAAAGTTCTCTATGTGGTATCCCCATACGTGTTCTTCCTTTGTAGGTCCTGACCCAGTTAAGTAAAAGTGAACAGTTCGCTTGCTTCGCGTTAGAGGCCCTGAATTAATACAGTAAGATGACTAACACTGCGCCCAGCATTTTTACCAGAACTCATCATTATTCTTATGTATGAAAGGCAGGGTCACAGCGTCTCTTCTCAGAAGTTCCTTTTCTGTGTGAATTTCCCGTCAATGAACGCATTAGAAATATTGAGCCTTCCCATTTTAATCTGGAGATACAGTAGCTCATACAGTACGCCGTGTTTAGGGCTCAGAGTAGTCAGTCATCTTCAGCTGTGATCTGCTTCACCGGAGGGGGAGTCTCTGAGGGCCGACCGTTCTCTGCACCACGATAGAGACGTGCTGTGAAGTAGTGAGGGTTTCCATCTGTCACTTTGTCACCCGGCTCTTCATTTTCACCCTCTCCCCTCCCAACCTTTTTTTTTTTTTTTTTTTTATCTTCCACTTTTCCATCTTGGTGTTCATTTTTCTTTTTTTTCCCTCTTTTTTTTTCTCCTTCCGTCTGTTTTGGAGCCAGTCCTCCTGCAATCTGCCGCCTAAATTGACGGTCTGTTCCGAGTTTCCATCCCCCGCTACACCTCTGCAACATATGAACAACCACATTCTCCCCTATACTGACGAATCATCCCATTCACATTTGACAAAACAGGACATTTATGTCCTCGTAGGGCTTGGATAATACTTACAGTGAGGGTCCAGTCTCTTGCTCTCTGTGTGCTTTGAACACATTCCCAGTTCTGCCCTTCCTGCTGTGATATTTCTTCTCCTCTGCTTTGCCTCTAGGGTCTCTTATCTTTGCTTAGTTCCTCTTCCCCAATCCACTAGTGCCTTATTTGATTGGCTATATGAAATCATGCCACAAAACCAATAGAATTATGAGAATCAGGGAACAAGCTCTTGCTGTATTATTGCTCTTGTGCTCTAATGTATAATGACGATGTTACAGTAATTAGAAAACCCGAGGAACGTCCATGTCCTGGTCAAACCTCCGAGGATACCCTTGGCCTTTGCCGTTTTTTTTTTAATTCTCCTTGAGGAGATGTATTGAGCGGTGCAGAAATCAAACCAGTGTCTGAGAATGCAAGCAACAGCAAAGAAAGAACGAAAGAAAGAAAATCTGCGTAGGAAGCTTTTGCCATCTGTCTTGAGACTATTCAGAAAGTGAAGATTTGAATTTCGGTATTGTGTGGAAAGACATTTTTCTTCTCGAGTGTTTAACCTTCAGTCGAATAATGGATTCAGTGTGCACTGGTTTCAATAGTAGTGATAAAAAAGAGATATATTTTTAAATGCTAAGCCTTTGAATACTTTTAATCCCCAGCCATCAATTTGTTCTGTAAAAATACTGTATCTAAAATATTGATTTAACTGTTTTAAGCCAAATTCTTCATTTCCCAACAAAGATGGAGGCATTAGAACCATATATATTGAGGCTTCATATACATAAAAAAGTGAGATTTAAT
This sequence comes from Mugil cephalus, assembly GCF_022458985.1. Classification (NCBI taxonomy): domain Eukaryota; kingdom Metazoa; phylum Chordata; class Actinopteri; order Mugiliformes; family Mugilidae; genus Mugil; species Mugil cephalus. Next base: position 21,251,566 of record NC_061778.1, on the reverse strand, counting down.
TTATTACAATTGGATAATTTGGATGATTTTCACTTCTAAGGGGTGATCAGAGTGTGAGTTTGCTAAATGATTACTGATATTATAAGATATAGTCGGAGTCTGTTAACTGGAGCAGTCACTTTTAGCTTACATGAATATTTAAGCATTAATCAAACGGTGTTAACCAAACCAGATGCATTACTTCAAAACGACAAATGCTTTTGCCCACTAAGCAAATGCCCCTATATACGTACTTTGATTTTGTCTCTGTGGAATCTGTTTCCCATTCTGTAGAAAGAAAAAAAAGACTGCATGTCTGCAACGTTGGGACAATACAGCAGTTCTTACAATTTTCTATTTCTCTTTAGTTTTTATTTCAGGTCCAATCAGTTCATCTTAAGTTTAGCTCACATTAATTTCATCAGCTCAAGACGTCTGCTATAATGTGGGAGGAACACGATTCAAGATGTTCAGAATAGGTGTGCTGGTTTACACCGAAGCTAAAGAGCTGTCAAAATGATTGTGTTAATGCAAATTCCTTTCACTGTCACTGATTATTTTTTAACGCACCATTAATGTATGCACGTTCTGCTGCGTTCGTGACCCCTGTCTTGGGTGGTAGTTTGGGAAATGAGGAGGTGATCAAAGCAGTAAATAATTTTACTCTGCAGGCGTCGCAGCACACCCCGTAGTGTCAAATCTGAAGAAGAGCAGAAGAAGAAAGCAAGCAGAATCAAGTGAGCAGGAAGGGATAAAGTTTTCTTTGGAGTATCAAGTTCAGCTTCAAAGCTTGCTGGTCAAGCACGTAGCCGAGAGTGCGGAGCCTCTCCCGCCCTCATTCGTGGCAGACCAGGCTTTGATGAATTGAAATGGAGACGACTGGACAAGTCTACAAACAAACATTCAGGAGCTCGGTTATCTGTCATTAGTTTGGACAGCTGCAAAAATAACAACATCCTACAGTTCCATGAGGAAAGCATATTTGTTCACTCTCATGGTAAAAGTATCCCTATAAGGTGAATACACTGATCAGGCATAACATTATGACCTAATATTGTGTAGGTCTCCCTTCTTCCTCCAAAACAGTTGTGACTCATCAGAAAATGGACATGGGTCTTCTGAGGGTGTCCTGTGGCGTCTGGTAACAGCATGTTGTTTGTGGGGTCTTTGGGTCCTATGGGTTGAGGGGAGGGGCCTCTGTGGATCATCCCACAGATACTTGATCAGTTTGGGATCTAGTGAATTTTGAGGCCAGGTCAACACCTTGAGATGTTCTTCATGTTTTTCTTCATGAGTTGTTCCTAAACCGTTTTTGTGTGTCAGGCTACATCCTTCTGGGGATGGCTGCTGCCATGAATGAGTGTCATTGCTATGGGGTGGGGGTGACTGGTCTGGTCTAGGTTGGTGGTACGTGTCTAAGTAACATCCACATGAATTCCAGGTCCTGAAAGTTTCCCAGCAGAACATTTAAGTGTCACAAGGTGACCGATGTCATATACTTCTCCTGTCAGTGGTCAAAATGTTGTGGCTGATCGCTGCATAGAACTGATTATTAAAAGTGCAGTTTGTGTTAATCATGCCATGAATAAACATTTGATTAATCACAATTATTTATCTTTTGAGAACCCTCTTTAGGCTTTAAAAAGAACATTTTTTAAATTTAAGATTTAGTTAACTGTAATGTTGCAGTAGATCATCCACACTCCAGTGCTGAACTGTTCCAGCTGGTTTACGGCATGCTGGCGGCTTTCACGCTCCGAAAGGGGCAAAGGATTTATTTGTGCCGTTCTTTTGGACTCTCCAAATCTTATTGAACTGAACTGAGTTCTGATAATGATATGAGTCAGTTGAGCAGCATAGCTGTGCCACTAATAGCATTAGTTGTGGGTGGCAATCCATTTAGTTGTTGAATTTACATGACTCTGCATTTATGTGTTGTTGTGCACTAGCAAGGCTTAGAGGAAGATTTAGGCGGAACAGAGGCATGAGTAATACCATTAGTTACAACTGTGTTTTTCCTGCTCTGACAAACAAGTACTACTTTCTTCTTGTTCCTACTTTCTTTTTGGATAATGTGACTATGCAGAAAAAGTGCTTCAGTCACCGGCCGTCTCAACACAGTCCATGAGCAGCTCTACGGAGGTAAACGTACCGATTTTGTCTTGTGAATATTGAGACTTTAAAGCCCCGATTACAAATGTTCTTCTAAAAATGATAAAATAAAATGAAATTGGGAAAATCACTGTGTTTAATTTGCCTTATAATTTCCTCCTCTCTAGAAGTAAAGATGAGAGTTAATGTCAGATGCTTGTGGAACTCGGCTTCCTCCCATTTGTCTTGTGCCTTTCCATCTGCGGCGTCCCTTCTTTTACCTGCTGTGACTAAAAAAAATAAGCCTTTTACGAGCAAATCCTGTTTGAAGTCGTTTTCTAAATCTAATTCTGGACATTGGTACTTTTCAAAGTCAGGCTCCCGTGGATTATGTCTAAAGCTGCTCTCTAGTCAAAGACTTGGAAAAAAGAAAAAAAAAAACGTAGAAACTGACATTTCCTTAGAATGGCATTCATACTGTATGTTGCTGGAGATGATAAATAGACAAATTATTTAACAAAAAAAGGGATTGAAGGAACTAAATGGTATGAAAATACCAAGAGGATATAAACATTGTGAGAAAACAACATATGGAAAGCATAGGTTGTGAATGATTATTTCCATGGCTGAGCACAAACATCAGTCACAAAGAGGGGATGATTCACTAAGACCATGATGTTCGTTGCCCTATTTAGGCATTTGATTAGCATCATTGGAACATTGTTTTCCTGGCTTCTCTTCCCCGATGCTATTAACTGTTGTCTGGTTCTGTATTTGCCATTTGAGTAATCTGTCTGTACAATGAAGGAGCGGTGACTCACCAGTTTACGTCTACTGGGCTCTGGCATATTATTTTTATCATTCTTTTGCTTTTAGAAAGCAAAGGTGACATACTTCCAGCAGGAAGTATACACCTCATACATCCCCATGCAGTCCCATCAGAGAATGGACATGGGTTGGTGGGGGCCTTTGGGTCCTATGGGTTGAGGGGAGGGGCCTCTGTGTATGTTTGTCACACCTAAATGTTTCAGATCATCAAACCAATTTAAATATAACACAAGCAAACAGAAAATGTTGGTCACAAAATACCCCACAACTACATCCAAAGAGCTGCAGGCCTCAGTTGCCTTAATTAAGGTCTGTGTTCATGACTACACCATAAGAACAAAACTGGGCTGAAATAATTTTTTGTGATTAAGATTTCCATTAAAATGAAATTCCAGTCCAATGACTCAGAGTACAGCAGGAATACTAAATAGAAACCATATACAGTATACAGGCATACAGATATAAATGCAAAACCTTTGTATAAAAATCTAAATATGGGATAAAGGACACATGTATTGCGCAGTACTATTTACAGGGAAAAAATATTGCACGGCAACAGCACTGAGGTGGAAGTGGAGCAGTCCTGTGTGGATGCGTGTGGATGGAAGTGTTACAATGGCCTGCATGGCAGAGATCCAAGACCAAAACCAATGCTGAGCAAAAACAACATAAAGGCTCCTCTCAGTTTTGCCAGAAAACACGTTGATGATCCCCAAGACTTTTGGGAAAATACCCTGTGGGCTGACGAAACAAAAGCTGAACTTTTTGACGTAAAGTAACACCCAATTTCAGAAAAAGGACATCATACCTAAAGTAAAATGTGGTGGTGGTTGTGTGATGGTCTGGGGCTGGTGTGTATTGGATCCAAAGCACACCAGCAAGTCCACTTTGGAGCAGCCTAGTCAAAGTCCTGACCTGAATCCTATTGAGATGCTGTGGCATGACCATAAAAATGCGGTTCATACTGGCAAAACCTCCAGTGTGGCTGAAGACAACAATTCTACAAAGATGGGTCAAAATTCATCCACAGTGCTGGAAAAGACTCATTACAGTTGTTCCTGCTAAGGGTAGCCAACCAGCTATTAGGTTTAGGTTTAGGGGCCAATCACTGTTCCACATAGGGCCATGTAGGCTTGGAGTTTGTTTTGCCTTAATAACTAAAAACCTTTCATTTAATTTAAAAACTGCTTGTGTGTTTACTTGTGTTATCTTTGTCTCATATTTAAATGAGTTTGATGATCTGAAACGTGTGACAAGTGTGACAAACATGCAAATAAGAAATTAATTTATCATCTATAACGAACCCTCTTCTTTTTCAGTTTTCCCTAAATTTAGGATTTAGTTAACGATAATAACCTGGCAATTCTGGTTGCAGTGGTTATAATGCTATGCCTGATTGGAAAGTCTAATGTTTGGAATTCTTTCACACAAGCAGAGGAAACATTTCTCCAATTAATAGCAGCTACTATTTTTATTCGTGTTTATGGACGTTTCTCCTAATGGACCTCCCGCTGTGTCAGACAGGTCCAACTAATAACATGCTGTATTTAATTGATTTGCATTAGCCCTCTGGCTTCCCATTATTCTGTCTGAAAAAGTAGCACCACAACAAGCTAATCTTGTCCAATTATTATTATTATTATTATTATTATTATTATTATTATTATTATCATTGCAAAACAGAATAGTATTGAATGGCATCGAAGTGTGTCGTCTTTGTCTGAATTTACAACAGGCAGACAACCTGAAAAGACTTTCACTTGATATGGAACCTGTATTAATTGGCTTCTTGACCACTTGAGCCAGCTGACACTATTTGTAATTGCATTTTATGTGGAGACATTGTGTTTAGCGAACACTGGCTTATGTATGGACATGTTTGCATTATTTACGGTTCTCATCACTTGCATTTCTGGTCACCCTTAGAATATAAGTCAATATATACTCTGATTTTGAGCTCAATGAACTCATTAGGGAAACATCACGCTGTTTTCTACAGTGTTCAACAGTTACTTGCTGACCTCACCCCTCTGTGGTCTGCTATTTAGCATGTTGTGTCTAGTTAGGTCTTTTTCAAAGCTTATTATCTGAGGGAGCAACCTGATGTAGCGGTTAGGCCGCATACAATGTGGGCTAATGTGCAGAAAGTGGGGAAGTTAATTATTGTTGCCTTGAAATGGTGGTAATCTCAGAAGTAATGCACATAACATTCTGGGAGTCCAAGTGGCAAAAACACTAAACAGAAGTCATGAGATCGCCACAGCTAGCCTGTTGGCATCCGGAAGGCTAAGAAGTCAATTCAAGCTAACGGCTGGTGACTGAAAGGATGAAATGCAACTACAATGAGGTTGAGACTGGTTTCAACCTTACCATTAACTTCTGCCATTTCTAAAAACATCAGTAAACACTGCACAGTTCATGAAGTCGGCCTCTTACCTTGAAAGGGCCTCTTGTCACACTGCCCCATTTGAAGGTAGCATTAGTTTGTGGGCAGAGATCTGAGATGTCACAGGTGCAATCCCCCATAGACCTCGGCTAAAGTCCTAGTTGAGTTTATTTTCAACGTGGTCTGAGTCACAGTTTCAAGAGGTCAGCCAGACCCCTTCCAGCAAAAGATGTTTAGTGCGCCGTTTACTTTTAGTTTTGCTGTGTGGAAGTAGTTCACGATACCTAACAGTATAGCTGGTCCTGAGTTAGGCGACAGCGTAGGACATGTGACCACCACACTGAGCCTTGTAGGATACAGGCTTTTAAGAGAGGGACTGGAAGGAACTAAAATAGAAGTTACAGGAATAAAAAGCACGATTGGATGTTTCAGTTGTCAGCACTGTATTACTCATTCTGTTTTTTATTTTTTTTTCTCCTTTCGCCCAGAGTTGCGCCCTGAGTTTCACCAGGAGAAAACTGCCCAGAATTAAATGGCGTTAAAGGCTAAATGTTCCTGATCTAATCATTGATTTGATAAATCCCACACAGGTAGCAGCTGAACAAATGATAAGGTATTTAGATGTAGTACAAGGCGGTAAATTAACCTTTAAAGGTCCCATTCAATGAATTATACGGTTGTAATTTTACACAGTTGGATGGGATTGATTTTAATATCAAGTATCTGCAGTACATTGATATCTTTGCAGAATGCACGGCACAGATTGCAACTCCTGAAACAAAGACTACTTTCGGAGTTAAGTAAAAAGAACTGTATGGATTAAAGGATGAGACTAAATATATTGACTGTAGATTATGGAAATACATCTTGACATATTTTCTTTGCAGTTACAGTAGCTGGTGCATGGAACAGTGTGTGTGTGAGTGTGAAACAGAATGTGATCTGCAGAGAGGAGGAAGATAATTTTACAATGCCGTATTTTGACTGCATATCAGAGCCAATACAAGTTCAGTCATAAATAACGGAAGATCATAATAATAAGAAGAAAAAGAAGAAGGGGGAGAAGAAAGCAGTGGCTTCATGAATATGCATGGTGAGTCAGTAGTGAATATGTAGCGCGTTATTTTTGGGAACATGTACATTGTCCATCAGATTATTAGCCTCTGTTGGAGCAGTTTTTAATACTCAGCCCCTCTTTTGCCTTTGTCGAAACATCTCGTCAAACCCTGACAGATAATATGATTCTTATTCAAAACAGCTGAATTGATAATCCCGTGGTAGTATGGGGGGGTGAAGCTCTGCATCTTCAGCAGGGTGTCATTCCACTTCGCTGCAGGGTTATCTCTGCCTCTACAGACGACCGCTGAGCTCCAGCTGTATGGCTCTCGACTACATCTTAAATTCTGGGATATATGCAGCTCTCTTTTCCCACCATTCTCAAGGCTGTTACATCACCCCGGGAGGTGCGCTTGTGCTTTTTTTGCTCTCCAGGTGGGGCCGATGGAGGGTGATGGTGAGCTGTCAGAAGATGTATCCATCCAGTAGTGCTGCATTATGAAAAAAAAATAAATGAAAATGTCATGTGATTGCATGGATTTGAATAACGGCTGATTGATCTTAGCACAATTATGTGAATAATAACGCATCGTGAATCTACAACCCCAAATCCTTTCCTCTAACCAAAGATGGTTGTCATTTTTATGCTTTTGGATGCTCACAGGTACTGACCACCCTGGCATTAAAATGTAACCTTTAAATGCACCGTTTCTCTGATAGCAGATATGCTGAAATTACGTGGGCACTTCAGTTAATTTTACCTTAAGGAAAGGCTGTTTAGCACCACAAATGTCACAATCATGAGGCTGTCCTTTGCGGCATTTTCGGATGTGGCACACGTGATCTGCAGCGTGTAGATTTTCCTCTTAGAGGGATTTTAGTCGATAGTCATTTGTGTTATTTCCTTATCACAGGGCTGCTGTGGCTTACGGGCTGAGTGTGGCTCAGCTGGTGGTTGTCCTCCAGGTTTAGTGATTTTACTGTCCACATCTGGAAATACCCTTGAGCGAAACACAAGTCCCAAGTTGCGCTGGACGGAAGACCCGCGCCTTCTCTCCCGCCTCTGGTGTGCGAGTGTGTTAATGAGAAGCATTTGTAAAACGCTTTTTACCACTAAGGTTAAAAAAGGTGTTACATGAATGGCGATCATTCATTCATTTTTTTTTTTTTTTTAAATTTAAATTGCCAAATCAAGAGGCTGTGGTCACACTTACAGGTCTATGGCAGAAGCATCCGAATCTACGCGCTAATGCGTTTCTCATCTCATGCATTCCCCTCCTCACCATTTCCCCCCCTTTTCTGTTGCACCTTACTACTTCTTTTAATCAGGTCTTGTAATGATATACTGTATGTCATATTTCGCTGAGCTACGATAAGCCCAGGTATTTTAAATCACCTTGTGTGTGTTGGTGCATAGATGTGTCAGGCCTTTCCGGAGCATGAAGCTGCTCGGTTACAATGATCCACTCCAGTGGGCTGTAGGAAGCTATTGTGAACTGCAGATTAATAGCAGTGACACCAGCATGCCCTTCAGCCCCCCTCAGATCTCATCAAGCCTCCTTTCAGTTACCCAGTCGAGTGAAATAAAGACATTTTGGTCTGAAAGGTGAGACTGTAGCAGTGAGTTTACTGGAGAGAGAGTGATGCTTGGTTAAAGCCTATTTGTCTGTCAGTGTCTGACCTTATATTAATCTTCTTATTCAGACCTGGTAGCATGACATCACCCACTTGTTTTTGTCAGTGATGTTTAGCAGTGGTGTACGGACTGTTTACAATAATATGTCTTTACAATCTGTCCTAAATTTAAAAGTAGCCGGTGGACCGAAGCTGTTTATTGTGTTGTGTTGTAATTACTGATCAACTACATGGAGATCATTGTACTTAGAGAATCATTGGTAGACAGGCATTAGGAATGAGACAACTTATCAGCCCAAAACGGTTTGACATCTCATAATGAATGTGATAACGCAAATTGATGAAGTCGGCACGTGCAACATACTCAATGTCGTCTGAGCCGTAGCTCACCTGATGCTAACAGCTAAATGAGGCTCCTCATCAATAATATGGATCAGATATCATAAGCTGGTTGTAGAACAGTCTTATGAATCCCGTATGCAAGGTTTGCAAAAACAGATAATGGATAGCAACACAACCAATCTATGCCACTACCTGAAGTACAACCACAAGCCGGAGTACGACAAGACCCAGCAAATGAGTCAGGACAAAGTAGCCTCATCCTCCGGTAAATAAGGGCGATCGGACGTCCCAGATCTCTGTGGACAGTCCCCATTTTGGATGACCTGTCCCCCGGCTAAAGCTGTCCCTGATTTCAGTGTTTTATGAATGAGATGAAAAAAATGTTGCGTGCAGATTACAACAACAGTTCTTACGGTGGCCGGTAGCGCTGTTGTTGATATTACAGACATAGCTGTTTAAATATGAATAAATATGTCAAAATAAATAAAACTGTGATTGTCTCTGTTTCTTAATTTCAACTTGATAAGATTTAATAATTTTTTATTTTCATCGCTGTAAATGTCCCCAGATTTCATGTCAGAAATCTAGTCACCTAACAGTAAATAAATAAATAAAAAAAATCAACTGAAAATTGCAGACATATTAAGTCAGTCCATTCCGTATGAGAAGCAAAGCCAGCAAAGGGATTACATTTTGCCTGGCGGAAGACATGTTGCTCTTTTCACATTTCAGACTTGTTTGATTAGTCACTACAGTTTTCTCTACAACATAAACCTGTAATTAAGCAGCTTTTTCGTCTATAACTAGTCGGTATCATCTCAGAGATCCCAGGACAGAATGTAGTGACAGACTGAGTCAAAACATGGATTGGAATTATAATATTTTTTTATCATGATTTTTGTCTTTGTTTTTTGTTAACGCCAGAATCGCAAAATTTATGGTGATAAATTTCACCCACCTCCAAAAGACACCAAGTTCATTTTTATGCTGTCTGTATGTGTATTCAGTCAATAATTTTCCAATCTCGTTTGATAGTATACCAATAGCCTGTTGTTTGATGGCTACAAGCACACCCCCACACAGGTTAATCAAAGGCCCAGTGTGTTGCTAAGCAACATAATTAAATGGCATGGAAGGGCGTCAGCTATTGGCATAGGTTAAGTAAGTTGTCATTAGTCACTGATGGTAATAAACATGCATTTGTGGGTTTCCATCAGGTGCACAGTTGTTGACTAATGTGAGGGATTGCAGGGAAGGATTACACACTTCATCGGTGGTGTCGTTCCTCAGCTGTCTGTCGTGGTCCACAGTCACTTATTTATTCTGCACTTTGATCCAAACTGCAAAAGCAACTGTATAGCGCTCATAGTGCTGCGACACTGTGTCAGTATAATCAAGGAACTCTTTACGCAGACACCCAGTTAAATGGAAACCTCAGCGGTGCAGCCACTATGCACAAACATGTTAAAATCAAACCTCCTGGGGCTTTCCATTCTCAAAGCTATGCGACCGTTTCATGGGTCTTGGTTGGTGTTCAGCACCTGGCGTCTGTTGTTGCCTGCTTAACTTCCGTGTTTTCCATGAGAACTCAGTCAGTGCATAAAGATGCGGAGTTTAATTGAGCTATGCTCAAAATTCGACTTTCTGACTACAGTCCTTGTCCCAGTTTACATGCAATGTAAGAAAATCGAACAACTGCTCTCCTCTTCCACACTAGGTGGCGATACGTGTCTGTTCAGCGGGATAATACCACGTTAATACGGTCCGATTTCCGGGTGACCTATTACGTGATATAATAAACAAGAGTCGTCCATGCGGCAGACCCGCATTTCAAACACCAACCAGACAGATAATAGTACCTTTTTTTAATCTTGTACGTAATGTTCGCGCTACTTCTGATGCAGGTAAGATCGCCGCTGTCCAGACAGTCAGACAGCTCCGTTTTTTTTCTTCTTCTTCTACGCCCGGCTTTCTGGGACGTGTTTGTTCTGGGGTCACGCGTCAGCGCAGCGGTGGTGGAGCATGCGCACACGCATTATCTGATGAAAACTCCCATTCCAATCGCATTATCTGGGTGTCTCAATCGGATAATGAGAACTCCAATTTTAATCGGAGTAACGTGTTTGCGTGCACTTAAGTTCTCCTGTTATAGTCCGATTAAGGCAATAATTTGTTTTTTTTCACGTGCATGTAAATGCACTGAGTAAGGACGGTCCAGATGTATCAGATGCTAAAAAAGGCAAAGCAGTGCTGGCGCATGTAGAGTTTTTATATTTCAAATTCCAAAACAGCGATGGTTATTATTTAGTGATAAGTCAAGGATGACTACTCATAAAATAATCAATAGATTGACTGATAGAAGATATGACTGCTAGCTGCCTCCCTAGTTTCAGTGGAATCTCGCCAACAATTTGATACATTGCCTTAAACTTTATATAATATGACTAACATGACTCAGTAAAGTGTAACTTATCTCTCTGCTACAGTACGAGGAGATAGATGATCACATGGTTGTAATCTTTTAATCTTGCAATGCCATGACTTCTTAAAATCCACCAAACGTGACAGTAGACATTTGTCTCTGCCCTCCAGAATGACACATTGAGTCAATGTTATATTAAAGTCGCAATCGACAGGCATTGTTTGAGTGCCTTCCTTTCCCTGCTGGAAAAATAAAGTTGTTTTATGAGCTGACATGGGTGAGGGTGGATGTCAGGAAGATTAATGAATGTGCATCAACAGCCCATCACTACACAACAAACTAAATCATGCTGCCTGTCTGCTTGTATCTGGTGCAGTCTTGGATTCCCTCATCTGTTTAATTCGTCATCACTACTGCATGTCGGGGCTTCCCACTTGAGTGATCAGTGTTGCTGGTGGTGCCAACACTATTTGTTTTTACCCTCAGCTCAGTGGTTTTACACCTCAAGAATATCAATAAAAAAAATATAAGGATGCTATTAAATAACCGAGTCACTCTGACACGCAGTATTTTTTTAAATGGAAAGCTGCCATGAGCTACGGTTAAATTAAAATGGAAAAATCAAATGGTGATGGCATTTGTTCACCCATCAGATTAGACTGAAACAAAAGCCTTCTCGTCTAAATTATTCAAAACCACAATTCCCCAGTTGTCTTCGGGCTGAAATCCAAAACTAAAAGTCATACATTTCCAACCCTTTCTAGAGAATGTCACTAATCTCGGCTCTGCACCCCGGTGGATTCACTTCTTGGCTTTATGTGGATAAGCATCAGATCTGCGAGATGATGTTTGACTCCTGCGGCTTTGGTTTAAGGCCGATAAGAACCAATAAAACAATAAGCTCTGTAGACTGCAGACCTGTTAACCCAGAAGAATGAGTTTTACTGGAGTCAGGTCACACGTTACAGAGCGCTGGAGGGAGACAGGGACGTCGCTGTAGGTTACAGTTAAAGTCAAGATGCCATTAGATGTCACTGTAATGAATGGTACCTGTAATATTGACAGTACACGGCTGCTTGTAGCTGTAATTACCAGGTCTCAGCATTCGCCCAAATGTTTAGCTGCATTAGACGCTTTGCTCCTGTTCTTCTCCAAAATGGGTAATATGCCAATAAAATACAGAAATCGTGGTGAGAAAAAGGCCTCAGCATTGCATTAATATTGAGTTTGCCTGAGGTGTGCGCTCGTGTGTGTCTTGGTTATTAATATGGGCTCGAAGCCAAGAAGTGTGTCTGTGTCTTTCGACAGCCTGCCTTATCCACTTTCCAACTTGGCATCATTAGTGCTAAACTTTAAATTCAAAGGAATTTTGTGTGTGTGTGTATGTTTGTGCGTTGCTGCCTAGCAACACAAAATTTTACCTGCTCCCCTCCCCCTTGGTTCTGCAGTAAATCATGCTAAAATCATGTCTAATACCCTGCAGTGATTTTTTTTATTATTATTTATTTATTTTTTTACTTTGACCAGGAGGAGGCTGGCAGGTGTGTCGGTGCCTTTTGAGGCTGGAACAGGGATTTTTTACAATACACACACATGTATGACTGTCTTTGTGAGGACACTCATTGGCGTAATGCATTTCCTAGCCCCTTACCCTAACCCTAACCATCTCAACTAAATGCCCAACCCTAACCCCAACCCTAACCATAACTGTAACCTTTACCCTAAAACTGAGTTTTAACCTTCAAACAGCCTTGTAAAGCATTGAGGACCCGGCCAGACTTTTCACAAATGTCCTCAATCTGATGGTGTAAAACTGGTCCCCAGAAAGATAGCTCTACAAGTACACACACACACCGTTTATTCACGCTCCTCTATTGTTTGAATGACTTGCCGCCCCAGGGAGACTTTGAGGTTGTTTAACAGGCAACGTACTGAAAGGGACAGTCTCTTCAAACACAATTTTAATTTAATTCAATGCTTTTTTTTTCCCTAACAAAAAACAAAGGCTCAGCCTTTTATGGATGCCCTAACTAGTTTCAAATTTCACATTACATTAAAATCAAGGGCTGCGCAGAAGCCGAGGAAATAACAGAAAATCTAAAAGGGCAAAAATGATCAAATTTGAAGTAAAATGTTCACCGGTAGGATCAGATCTGACTTGTTTTGCATCAGAATGACCCTAGGAACAGATCTGGGTGAATTTAAAGAGGGCTTATTGTTGGGGCATGAATAGCATCAGGTTTAGTTACAAAGACGCCTCCATTTGCTCTGACGTCTGCAATAAGATCCATAGGAATCAGGAAACAGTGTTGGACATTGCACTATTGTGTGCTTTGTGTAATGTGGCATATCTATACTTTGGTTGTTCGGATTTGCCCTTGTCAGACTTTTGGAGCACCATCCATCTCCTCTTCTCAGTGTACAATTCGGTCAGATGTCTATTAAATTGAGGAGAAACAAAGGAGAAATTGAGGTAACTGAGAATCTCACTGCGGGATGTGATCAGACTGCCAGCAAGTCACAGAGAGAGGATATGTATAGTAGGGTTGCAGCACATTAACCTCTCAAAGAAGTGAGAGGCGAAGTACATGTGTGGTGGGCGTCGAGGCAGCAGCAGCGGCCTGAATGCTTGACCCCTCATACGGGGCATTCGGTGGCTCTGGGATGCTATTGGGGTCAGTTCGCTGGCGTGGTTTGGGTTCACTTGTTTGACGGGTCGCTGCAGATCAATACAAAGTTGTGGCAAGTGATTCATCCAGTCCTGAAACATTCCCGTCCGGTTGGGAGCGGCGTCTTCAAGGATCACAATGCTCCCTTCCACAGGGCACGAGGGGGGTCACCGGATGAGCGTGGGGATTTTAATGAGGATGAAAATGTTGTGAACCATTTACTGTGGCCTTTACAGCCACCAGACCTCAACCAGGCTGAACACGTGCAGTAGATGAGATATGGGACCAATGTGAGTCTCTTTTCTGTGAGGCTATATTTTGCCTGCTGGCACTTACAGGTAGCCATAAATGGCCACGTTTTCTAAGAGTTCAGAAGAGTTCATAGCACACCTTTAGAAAAAGTCAAAAACTTGGGGACTTAGATGTATCAGTGGAACAAAGTTACATCGTTTTTTTGAAACACAGCTGCTGATAAGCATTACATGCCAGTGGTTCTGGTGTTAAGCCTGGTGCCAACACCGGGTTCCTATACTTGATACGTAACATAAATGGAAATCGGCCATTATTTATGTTAACGGTTATGCCTGCCATAACATGTCAACTCGTGTACTGTGAAAACGAGTGTGAGTGTGAAGACCACTTGGTTCTCTCAGGCCACATCGTCAGCGTTGTACACTGAATATCTCAGACAGACATGCTCAGCCAAAACATGCAAAAATGCTGCTTCCCAAAGGATAGGTCCTTATCTGTAATTCAGCGTACAGCTTGACCTTTTACTGCAGTCCCACTCAAAGGTTGATATTTTCACTGCATATTAAATTATTTAATCACTTGATGACTGCCCTGGAAATCTTCAATCTGGGTCATGCTCATCAGAGGGTGAACCCTTTATGTTATGATTATGTCTACTCTTTTCTCTGGCAACGTTGGCTCGATTCGACATTTAAAAGGACGGTTCCCTGTCTCATTTGCATTTTCTGTTACCACACTTCTTTTGCGATTTGCAATCTTATTTACTTTGTCATTTAGGATCTTCTTTAAGCCTCTCCATTAGCCTTTTGTGTGAGTCTTTGGGCTTCGAGCTGGTAACGTGCGATAAAACTATCCAAATTAGACACGGGATTTAACAAATGATCTGATTTCATAGTTACACATATACTCCTTGTTAAGTCATGAAACTGTAAAATGCTAGTGGGGGCATTCGCAATAGAACACTGGGTTGTCACAAGATGGTCAATGTTATTTACTTCTCGTGGTTATAATGTTGTGGCTGACCAGTGTGTATCAACCAAAAGTACAGTACACTAACACATTACTGGCAGTAAACTAGGAAATAAAAAACAATACCATGATTTGTGAAAAGCAATATAAGTTTTTATTTTTTAACTAGATAGTGTCCTCCCTTGTTTGTCTGTATCGTGTTTTGTCTATTGAGTTTTTTTTTGTTTGGTGGAATCACTAAAATCCAAAAATCGATGTCAGTATCTACCACAAAAACAAGTCTCAGATTTCAGACGTGACTAATTCAAGAAATCTAGTAATATTTTCTCTTTGAAGAAATATGTGAAAAAGCTTTTTTGTGTGTTCGTGCTATTTCTCCATATTTTGTGTAAAGCTTCAATGCACAAGATTTTGCAGTATGTGACAATTAGATTGTGTATCGTAACTCAGACTTAACCCTGAACCAGATGAACCAAAGTACATGGATACAGGATGTGATATGAAAATTTCTAGTTTTCATAAAGCATAAAACATCTAAGATTTTGAGTTGAGGAGCTGGTAAAGTCCTTAGGAAACTGTACTTTCATCTGTTTAAAGGAGAGAAAAAGAAAACTGAGCAGGTTATGTTTTTCTGCAGTTTGGTGCTACTTTCTGAGGCCCGAATCTGTGCAGGTCAGCTGCAGGGAAGAAGGAGCACGGCTTCTCAGCTGTGCAGGGCCTGAGAGATGAACTCTACTCTTGCATCAAATAGAAAATCTCTCTGAAGGAGGACAGCAAAGCTCTAAAGGAGCAGGTTCTTCTCCTAGGATATGGGGAGAGGCAGCCCAAAGAGGAACTTTCAGGAACTCGGACCTGGGAGGAGAAGGAGGGGAAGAAAAGATAGAGAAGAGGGCTAATGAGAAGAAGTGGGGAGACTAATTATGGACAGAAAAAGGTGTTGAGGAGCTTTCATGAAGCGGCGGGGCTTCATGAAAGGGTAGAAAAATATCTAGCTCTGCTGTGAGCTGTAGGCCTCTTAGTTAGCTTTAACTAGAATCCCCCTTTTGAGCGGCTGAATTTGACTGACCTGCACACCGAACCTGTGGAAGGCCTTCCTAGAAGAGCAGAGCAAGAGTTGGTGAATTAAATGGCTCCGAAATGTAACAAAAGGCTACTCTGAGGAATGAAAGGAGAAGCACATAATGGCCACTGTTTTTGAGATGTCTTGATTTGATCAGTTACAACCACGTCTGATCTCAAGTGAATGAAGCTAAACTTGAGGTCTTAATAATTACATGAAATAATTTTTCCCTTTATGACTTTAGATGATCTGACCCACCAGGGACAGACGAAAATGTTAAAAGTACTAAATTTGACTCCATTCTCGGCACACTTCATATAGTCAGCCACTAGTTGTCACTATAAAAACCATAACCTATCTGAACAGAGTTTTCACTGTGAGTATAGTCTACACCGTGTGAGTGAAGTGTGTCCACGGTGTATTCACTTCAGAAGGAATACACAAGTCATAGCACATTTAGCTACATAGGCTACACTTAAAAACATAAAATGATATACAGAGTTACCTGAGTTTTCCAGTTATTATTCACTACAAAACACCAACATCAGTACAAAACAAAGGTCAACATGTCTTTCCACCGCGAAAAGTTTTGAGATGGTGGAAACTTCAACTTCAGCTAGACTCTCGTGAGAAACAAAAATACTGGATGCATTCAAAATCTTTTAGGGTTTTATTGCAGGGAGTGAGAGATAGTGAGAGGCTCAGGCCCAGTTCAGACCTCGCATCCTCCATCTACAAATAACAAATAACAATAATGATATCATCTGGGGTGCAGTAGAACATTGCCCGCTGCCTCTAATGGATCTCTACCACTTCTCCAACCGAGAACGGCGCTGTGTTTTTTTGTTTGTTTGTGTGTGTGATTTTGGTGCACATGTTATTATTTGTTGATCTCACCTCTTCCGTACGTCACACCTGCACAAAACCCCAACCCTGGAAGGAAGTTTCCATACGTACCGTAATCTCCTTATACATCGCATTACATCGCATCAGTAATTAACCACATGCCTCATACCTTATTTTAACTTCTGAGACCTGAACTTTCAGTTGGTATGCGTTTTTAAATTCTCCATGGTATTTGGGATTAGTAAGTAGTTAGTATTACTAAGGCGTATAAAAATGAAACCTTATCTCTGAACAGGAAGTAGTAGTTTTTGGATATCTTAACCTTTGCTTCCTCTAGATGGCAGACTAAAGCGTCCACTAATGAGGACAATAGATTTAAATGCAGCAGAATAAAACCTAAAATGTAACGTCCCTATATGAGGACGCAGGGTCTCAGGAGATTAATGACATTATCACACTCATGTACTCACAAAAAATACTTTCATTTGATAATTCTTGGTTAGATTTATTTATTATTTAGTTAGTTAACAGCTGCAAGGACAGGGTGTTTTGAAAGGCGCTTATCACTAAAGGAGAGAAAGCACAGTATTTATTTTTTCTTTACAGGCGATCATTTATAATAGTGGTGTGTTTTTGTCTAAATAATCGAGGCGCAGAAGCACCCCTATTGAGTATAGGAGGTCTTTGATGATGTGGCTACCAAAAGAATGTGGACAAATGCGACCCAGGCCTCCTCCAAATGTGGTCAGAAATCTTATCTGTCAAATGCGATCTCCATATAAATAATGTTTTTTCACTAGAGATTATTACACACTCGCGCCTGGAAACTGCAGCGCCAGTGCTACAATATGCTTGGATTCTAGGAATCTTTTACATCAACAGGGTATTATATCTCGAAGGGCATAAAATATCCATCAAATGTTGTTTACAGTTGACTCCAATGCTAACCTCGAAACCTCTGAGTAAAGTATATATACAGTCTATATGTTTTATTTGATTGAAATCCATATACGTAAACTAAACTACTATACCAAGGTCTGGGTTGGGTGTAGAACATTAATGCATTCAGATAAGTAACTATGTTAACTGAAGTAAGATGCATTTTTTTCAATGATGAGATGTTTCAAAGTTTCAAGACACAAAGAAAAATTACCAGTACCAGTTCACTTTGTGTTTACATGCTCAGTTTCTGTACAGCCATGGTGAACCCTGTGCGAATGGTAGACAGCGGTCAGGGTTGTCGGCAAATATGGTCCACTCTTGGCAGAACTATATTGTCGATCCGCTGTCGGTAAAATAGCAGCGTGTGAGAGTGCATGTGTGATAGTACATGAATGCCTGAGTGTACAGATTCATCCGTGAACCCGAGGTCTGCTTTATCTAAATGCGGTGGAGGAAGGATCCCACGTCTTGCTTCCCTGGACAATTTCCCTGTAATTCTTCTTTGCTAAAAAAGAAAAAAACAAAAAAAAAAACAAAACAAGGGAAAGACAGGAGGAAGACATGATTACTAGTTATTTGTTTCTCTGAATGTAAGAGCAGGAGCAGTCTATTGAGACTCATTTCTCATTCTGATGGGCTCCGGCCAGATTGGAGCTGGCTGTCAGTGAGTAACAGGATGCAGCTATTGTTCCGCTATTGATTCTGCAGAAACAGAAAGTCCATCCTGGGCTGATGAAATGTTAACAAAATGCTCAAAGCGAAGGAAGAAAACAAGCAACAGCTGAGTAGGCACTCTCTGGTGGATTACGAGTCCAATTTTATAAAGGCGTCGGAACTCTTTACAATAATGAATCCCTATTGTAAAGAAAGCTGTGCAGGCCTGTCCCCTATACATGGAAAAGCATCTGCATCAGAACACCACCAATCTGTCAGCACGTAATGAAGTAGCTGTTTCTGAGGATCGGCAATAAGTATAAAAGATTTGCCAGGACACTGTCAATCCAGGGATTCGCTTAATGGTCATGTGATCTGACCTCTCAGCCTAACAAGCAGGAGGATTTTGCTACGGATGATGTTTCTCTTATTCATTACCATGAAATTATATTATGGCCTAGGGTTGCAATTGTGGAAGTGGCTTTTTTGTGCTACTCTGAGAGTGATTCTAATGTTGGTCATATTAGATTGTACCGCACAGTAGAGTCCTGTGAGCTTGAAGTGACCCCTAAAGGCATGTACGGTACAATTGGATATGACATTAAAGTTTATGTAATGTAATTATTGAATACTATTAGTCCGTATGCAGCAGTGGTTGAAAGAAAAGATTCCTGCTTTCCAACTCATTATGAAACCATTTCATTACACAAAAAACACTATTGATTTCAGAGTAAAATAATGATGCTTGCAAGCTACAGAGTTATTACAGTTATGTAATCATTTGCAATTTTAGAATCATAGGTGCCCACATACTGTATGTCACTTGTTGTCATACTGTAACCCTAACAACAAAAAATAAGAGACAACAGCATTTGATTTAATTTTAGACCAGCATCTTATCCAAGTATTCTTGCATCCATACTTGCTATATGGCTCTAGGGATGTCAGTGTTATCTGTCATTCAGACAGTTGCTCTACCACTGTGTACCAGACTGACATATTTGAACAACTGTTGGAAAGATTGTAATAAAAATTCTGTACAGACATTTATAGTCCCCAAATGGCAAATCCTAATTACTTTCCTGATTGGCTGACCAAACCTCTTGTGTGAACAAGTACTCACTTACCCCGAGAAATATGTCAACATTTACTGGATGGATTGGCACAAAAATAATTGCTCACACATTTGTACACAGCGGTGCACTGGCGATCGAGCATTCCGGGACAAATCCCGATGGATGCCACATTGGTCCGCCAGTGGACCATGAAAGAATCCATAAAGTTTTTCCCAACCCTGTCTGTCTCTTCAGTGACTCTCTCTGGGTGCCTGTCATTCTGGGGAGCCTCACTGGCTATTATACATATAATCAACCCTCACCGACCCCAACCCTCAGGCCTGGGCCGTTCCCAGCAGATAAGTCCAGGGCAGAAATTCATTCCCACTACAGCCCTGCCTTCTGATGATGAATCCTAATGACTTTGTTGATTCCCTGACGTTTCTGTGACACCATCAGTGAGGTTGACATTTGTGGTTTTGAATGAAACATCAACTACTGGATGGATTTCCATGGTGCAGATGTTCAGAAAACCCTCAGGATAAATTTTAGAGTGGTTGCTAACCTTTAATGTGTCTGTTAGTTTATAACTTGCAAAATTTGTTCCCATCGGCTTCAGTCATACTGTTTATCTCTATTAGCATATGCTGCCATGCTGACATGGAACTATCCATGGTCAACAGGGTAAACATTTTAACCGTTTAGTGTATTACCACTGTCATTGCATTGTCATAGCTAACAAGATGGTATACTGAGCTTATCACTTAAGTTAAAACACTACTGTAACCAGATTATTATTATCAATTTTTAAGATGAACTATTACAAGAGAAAAAGAGGGAGTATGAGGGTTAAAAGGTGCAATGTGAACAGATCTGGTTTTAACTATCCGCCTTCCCAACAGCACCACGTACTCTTTAGTTATCTGTCACAATCCACTAAATCCTACGGCTTTTTATTTAGTGGTGGTCTGCTTGATTTAGTTGTAATGTAGCTGCTAAAGTCACTGTTGTATTGAGGTAGAGGCTTCCAAAACCAGACAGAAGATTACTCCTCCATGTATTTCCCTGCCATAAAAGTGAACACTAGCCCCGGTGATGGGCAGAGGAAATGAAAACCAACAAAACACCACACCAGAGATTTTAGCCTCCGGGGCCACCACCTGTCTTAAAATGTTTTCTTCAATGGATATATTGCCACATTTACACGCTGGCTGGCTGCTGTGTAATAATCCTGGACCACGACTGAGATGAGACACAGTCATATCAGTGAAACAAGTCAAATTACCTTGAAAAACAGCAAAGTTGATCACTTTAAATGGTTTTTATGTTGGGTAATAAGGCCCCACACATGCCATTATGTCTATAAAACCCATAAACAAGGCCCATGTAAGAGCAGAGCACTATTTTCCCGCAGCAGATGTGCAGCTGGCTGAGTTTTCACAGTGTGTTTATCTTGTCTCCCCCCTGTCAGATCGAAGTGCTGCTGACGGTAATGCATTTGCTTGTTGGATCAGTGGTACTCTACGCTGAGAAAAAGTTCCATACAGAGGCACGCCGAAGCATATGTTGTTCCACAGATGTGGACAGGGTCTGCTGTTGTGATGATAAGGGTCAAACTGACCGTGTAGGGGCTTTGGTCAGTGTCAGGAGAGGCTTCGGGAGTGGATGAGGTGCGCAAAGAGGTTAAAAGAAACATAGCAGGCAGAAGTCCCTGAGAGAGGGTCACAGCAACACTGAACACACTAGGAGAATAGAATTACATGCACTTACTTTAATGTATTTTGTCTGGCTGTAGTCTGGTTCAAGGTAAGCAGCAGGATGTTTTTTTTGATGGTTTTTGTTTGCATTACAGCTAGCTCAAAGATCTTTGTGGAATGTATGCAAGGCAGACAGTGTGGAATTGATGTTCAAAATAGACGTTTATTAAAAATGTCAAAGGTCCTTATACCAAGCCATTGATTCCAAAACACACTAAAATGAACGATTATTTATTTTGATTAAATTAAATAGAAGTGTGGTTTGTGTACTTTTTTATTTAAGCTACCTTTCTTTCATGTCAGAAAGTCGTATAGTAGCGATGGGCTGTCAGGGCCTGCAAGGCCTTCTCAGCTTAGACTTAATTATAAATGACCTGTTCACTCCTTTTCATAGCTTTTCCCGTGGCCGTGCTTCTTCCAAATGTCTATTTTTATATTAAAGCTCTTATCCAATCACATTTCAGCCATGATTTGTTGCTAGGGTCAAGAAATCTGCCCGGAGGCCATCAGAATCAGTTCTGCATGTCCTGCAGCATAAAATAAGTGTTGATCAGACTGTTGTTTAACCAACCAGATTTTGAGTTGTGGACACCAGGGCCTGCTACCGTAAGTGATCGTCAAACTTTTTCACATTTTCTGACCTTAAAATCACAAACTTGAATGTATTTAGTTGAGATTTTATATGATAGACCAACAAAAAGTAGCACACAATTGTGAAGTGGAACGAAAAATTTTAAATGAACAAAAATCTGAGAAGTGTGGTGTGCATTTGTATTCAGCCCCTTGTACTCTGATACCCCTAAATACAATCAATTGCAATCAATTGCCTTCAAAAGTCACCTAATTAGTAAATTGACTCCAACTGTGTGTCATTTACTCATATAAATAAACCTGTTCTGTGAAGGCTTCAGTGGTTTGTTAGAGAACACTAGCGAACAACTGTCACAGTTTGCTACTCGGCCTGTAGTAGTTTCCCACTGCTCCGCCCACACCACACCTGCTCTCACTCAGCTAATCTCCACACCTGTAGCCCATCCCCACCAACCAGCCCCAGTATATACTCACCAGTTCCACATTCCCTCCTCTGCCAGATTATTCTTTACCATGCAAGACTTTCCAGCGTTCTTCTGTGAGGTTCCCAATTCCCTGCCTTGTGTGTCCATTTTTGAGTGGAGTTTCAGGCTCACTGGCTTCAGGACTAGTCACCTGGATTTTTCACTCCACCAGATCATCTGTCTGTTCTGTTTGCTTCACCAGTAGTGAACTTTTGCCCGTTTTGACCAACTACTATTAAAGTGAATCTCTCATTGATCCTGTGCTTCGTTGTACTGCTTTTGGGTCCACACTACACCCGTCACAACAACAGCATCATGAAGGGCAAGGAACTCACCAGACAGGTCAAGGATAAAGTTGTGGAGAAGTTGAAAGCAGGGTTAGGTTATTAAAAAAACAATATCCCAAGCTTTGAACATCTCAAGGGCCACTGTTCAATCTATCATCCAAAAATGGAAAAAGTACGGCACAACTGCAAACCTACCAAGACATGGCTGTACACCTAAACTGACAGAGTGAGCGAGGAGAGCACTGGTCAGAGAAGCAGCCAAGAAGCCCATGGTCACTCTGGAGGAGCTGCAGAAATCCACAACTCAGGTGGGAGAATCTGTCTGTAGGGCAACTATAAGTTGTGCACTCCACAAATCTGGCCTTTATCGAGTGGCAAGAAGAAAGCCATTGTTGAAAGAGAGGCATAAGAAGTCCTGTTTGCAGTTTGCCACAAGCCATGTAGGGGACACCGCAAACATGTGGAAGAAGGTGCTTTGGTCAGATTAGACCAAAATTTAACTTTTTGGCCAAAATGCAAAGCGGTATGTGTGGTGGAACAATAACACTGCTCATCCCCCTGAACACACCATCCCCACTGTGAAACACGGTGGTGGAAACATCATGCTGTGGGGATGATTTTCTTTAGCAGGGACAGGGAAGCTGGTAAGAGTTGATGGGAAGATGGATGGAGCTAAATACGGGACAATCCTGGAAGAAAACCTGTTGGAGGCAGCAAAAGACTTGAGACTGTGAAGGAGATTTATCTTCCAGCAAGACAATGACCCTAAACATAATTCCACAATGGAATGGTTTAGATCAGAGAATATTCATGTGTTAGAATGGCCCAGAGCATCTGTGGTAGGACTTGAAAACTACTGTTCACAAATGCTCTCCATCTAATCTGCCTGAGCTTGAGCTATTTTGCAAAGAAGAATGGGCAAAAAAATCAGCATTTCGGTGTGCAAAGCTGGTAGAGACATACCCCAAAAGACTTGCAGCTGTAATTGCAGTGAAAGGTACAATACAAAGTATTGTTGCAGGGGGCGCTGAATACAAATACACAACACACTTTTCAGGTTTATATTCGTTTAAAATTTTTAAAACCATACATCATTTTTGTTCCACTTCACAATTACGTGCTACTTTTTGTTGGTCTATCATAAAAAATCTCAACTAAATACATTCAAGTTTGTGATTGTAAGGTCACAAAATGTGAAAAACTTCAAGGGGTATGAATACTTTTTCAAGGCAGTGTACAGAAAAGAATTTGACAGACACTTTAAGTCCACAAGCTAGGAGCAGTACCCCTGGCTCACAGGCTCAGAGGAAAACTCAGAGTGTTAAGTTCTGGTGAGTAAACTTAATTATATTTACATTTTTCATGGATCTTTTTGCCATTTTATTGGGTCGGGATTGATTCTTCTGCTGGATTTGACGTATGTGGCGCTGGTGGCTGCAGTGAGGGAGAGGAGACTTGCCTGTGTTTTGAATTGGCCGGAGTTTCTTGCATTACTAATGACATTCATCAGAGTGTGTGAAATGGCTGGTTATGATGCAACATACCGTCATATTGCGTATTTGTATGATGTTAAACGCTTCTATATCGGTGTCATAACGATCGTATTGAGAGGCTGTGTTTCCGTTGGCCCCAGTAGTCAGTTTTTATTCTGGTTCTGCCATAGACAGAGACATACATATATATGCCTATGATACTGGCTGTAGGTGTGTATACAGGTGTTTGTTTGTGTGTACATCGGTGCAGAGCTCCGTCCATCATAAAACAGAACGGAGGAGAAGCGGAGATACACAACAATGAAGGAAATTAAATGATATATTATCTTCACTTAAAATAGATCAGTAATGTCATTATTTATTACAAGAGCACATCCCAGTTGTGTTATATAGGAAAAGTGAGCAGTAGGGAGAACAGGGGTGGGGTGTGAATGAAGCTGGAGGGCATTGGAGGCCTAGGTAGGAAATACACGCCACAGTGGCATCATTATTAGATAACTGACAAATAGAACACTGGATGTTAAAAAAAATATAACAAACTGCAACAATATCCCCGTAAACGTTAAAAATAAGGAGAAAGAAGAAAAATCTCAGTAGTTTTTCAGTAGTTTATCAATACGTTTATAGTGACTAGGATGTGTACATGCCTGTGACTCAGCTCCCTTTACAAAGTGTTGTGTGTTGCTCTTTGTTAATCTTGCCCCTGACAAATTATTGGACATGGTGGTTAGCATTTATGCCTCACAGCAAGAAGGTTCTGGGTTCAAATCCTTTGGCCGACTGAGGCCTTTCTGTTTGGAGTTATCAGCTGTCATCTATAATGTATGACAGGCAACTATGCAAAGCAGACTGGTTTAACAACGTCAGCGTTGTTATAGATGTATAGATTTCTAAACCTTGCACATTTGCACGTGGGATTTGTCTGCATCTGAGCACCTGCTGTCAGAGACTGAACGCCAAACTTCAGGAATGTCTAGCTTCAGCAAATATTGAAGTCATGGCTAAGATATTCAGTTTCATGAAAACCGTTTCAATCATTTCCAAACCATTTCCAGATGAGCCCCTTGCGACATGTTTTATTAGGAAAAGTACAGCTGGAATGTGCTAACGATGGCTGTGGCCTGTCTCCAAGTGCCAGTTCTAGTGCTCAGGCGTTATGCAATGCTAAAATTCAAAACATATGCTCTGAGAAGGGCACATCGCAACACTATTAGAAATAACTTAAAGGAAAAATAACACCCACTTGCAATGTGACGGACAAATGTTGCTCACTGGAATGGAACTTATTATAACCTACTTTCCTGAATATAGCTTGGGAGTAAGTCAGTTACTTCAAAGTCAAGCCCCACTTTTCATGAAGCATTTATTATTTCGTGTATTCCATGAAAATGATTCTCAGATTAGACTTTCAGTGAGTGGGCTTGACTAAGATGAAAGCCGTGTTGTGTCATCGCTCTGGTAAATGAATAACACGAGTTTGATGTTTAAATAAGAAATAGCATTTTTATGCCAATGCTTTGGCATTTATTATTTTCTGTCTAAAGAAGAAAACATTAGCTTTTCCACTGAAGAACTGTCTGTTTATTAAAAACTAACTGCTAATACAATAAAGTACAGTTTAACAGAACTGCATCTAAACTCACAAATAAGAATATTGCAGTCGCGCACTTGTGTATGTTGACTCAGACCTTTACACCGAAGAGGATGATCTCACCTTGAACCATCTGTTCATTCTAAATGTTGGTTGCCTTCGATGGCAGAGCTCAAAGTCACACTCATCCATGGGGAACAATGAAATACAGCGAGCAGCACGAGCGTAATCTCAGAGACGAAAGCCTTTTCACACATTCGACCCGCACATTACCGGGCTCACTCGTTCCTGAAATACGGTGGGATTTGGACAGGCATGTCGTCTTCACACATCTCCCCATGAGGACGCACTCAGTCATTCAACATTATGTTTCTTCTCCAGTGACATGGCAGTTCTGGGTAAATTTGCTTTTGCTGCTCGCCGCGGGTGGCGACGCTGCTGGAGAACTGAAGCAGGCTGAGAAATAAGGGAAGCATTAGCATGAAGATGACGTGAGTGACTGCTTCCAGTCTTTGCTCAGGCTGCATGAATGATGGATTCTGAAATCATCTTTTGCAGGTGAATGCTTTAGCAGTCCTACTTCATTGCAAAGAGGCACAACACCGCCTCATTAGTGATTAAATTTTGTAGGCCATTATATGAGAATCCTTGAATATCTTATTCTGCTTTACTCAGTCCAGTAATGCAGAGAAAACCTTTGAGGAAAAATAAAGATAAAGCATCACCGGATGAGTTTTTGTTGTCATTCTGTCTCTTTTGATTATAGTCAAGCCCGCATCTGAGGGCTAACCGCTGATATGAGTAAAGTTTAGACTTGCTTGTCTGAGGAGGATGCGTTTCTTAAAATCCAGCAAATGCGTTTTATATTTCATAAGCGTGAAGACAAATTCTAAAACACGGCCGTAATTTCCATTTAAGAACCTGTCATTGATAAATGCCACAATCCTGATTTAATGCTTTTACCGTTGTGCTATTGGATTGTACGTGAATAATAACCTTGGGACTAGTAGTTAAATAGATTTTGGTCTGTGTCGACCAACCTGACAGTTTTAAAGAGAGAAATGTAGGATTTCCACATTAACATAAACAAACCACGGTCAAAAGTTCAATTGTTAAAGTTCAGAGCAAGTCTGAAGACCTTATACAGAATAATAGAATCCGGTGAACCCGGTCTGTATTACCCTGAAATCTACTGAATGTATGCATGAAGTTACTTTCATGTTAGTGTAGTTTCCCCGAGAACATGAGTGTCTGGTGTCCTTTAGGACCATTTTCACTCTGCGAGAGACGGCAAAGAGACAGCTTAGATAAAACACATGGATCACCCACCTACTGTATAATTGATCAGCTACTGTAGGAGTTCTTTGTGCTTCAGAGTTAGTGGTTGAATGTCTGAGATTCTCTGCATTTTCCCAGGCTGGGGCGAGGATATATCAGGCAGGTTGAGGTGTGTAGGCCTCTCGGGGGAAACAGTGGATGTGTCTTATCTAAAGTGGAACAGGCTATAGTGAATGAGATGAAGGAGGCTCTGCGTTTTATGAAGAATAAAGGGGGATTTTACTTGGGTATAGAGCCAAAGTATCTCATGTGCCAGCGAAGGCCTTGAAGGATAGAGTGATGGAGCATGCTTCTGGGGGCAGATGGTTGAGCAGTTGAGCTCTTCTGATTCACGGGACTCAAAATCAATTTGATCTAAATAGGGTTTTCTACTTTTGATAACTGTTAATGTTCAAATAGAGGGGGAATCATTAGCTGTTGAAGTCACTTCCTCATGCAGAATCTTGCACCTCGAATCGTGTGCGCATTATTCATCTGGGTGGAATGCCTCTGCACCTTTTGTTGACGCATGAATTAAAGCGTTAGTCAATTCCAGCAGCAGAACTTATCGCGCCATAATCTATTGACTGTTTGCACTATAGATGTTTGTAACATGTTTCAGGTATTATTAGGAATTATACACTATATAGGAGTTATAGACCAGACCAGACAAGGTGCTGACCCATACTAATCCAGTAGCCTGATCCACAGAGGCCCCTCCCCTCAACCCATAGGACCCAAAGGCCCCCACTAACAACATTTTGTTGCCATGTACCACAGAACACCCTCAGAAGACCCGTTTCCACTCTCTGATGGGTCACAACTGTTTTGAAAACACAAGAGAGACCTACACAATGTTAGGAAGGTGGTTTTAATGTTATGCCTGGTCAGTGTAAAATACACACGTGTAAACATCATTCTCATTCAGTGCTCCTCCTGTGTGCCCCTTGTACGGTACTAAAAGCCGGTTAGTCTGTTGAGGCTGAAAGCAATGTTTCCTGCATGAAGCACTCTCCCCTCACTGTGTGTGTGTTTTATGAACCAAAACCAAGTCAATCACTGTACCCTCGGGGATCTTTTTTGTCTCCCATGGCTCTCTCAGGTTAAAAGGGCAAAGGAAAGCCTTTTAGACTGTCTATGCAGAAGTCGAGACTAGCCATCAGCACAGATAATCAATACCGTGTGTTGATTCAACCCACTTTACTAAATGAGTGGCCTCCTATAGACTGGCGTTATAATTAGAGCGGTTAAAAGCTTGAAACAATACATACTAACTGGGTGTTCTGCAGACTTGTGCTTCTTATGTCCTACTTACACATATTTCCTTTTTTTTTTTTTTAAGATGTTTTGTTGACCATTGTATCTTGAGAAAAACATGTCAGGGTTTCTGTTTGTCATGAAGGCCATGGGAAAACTAATTAAGGACACGGTACTTTGCTAAAGTGGAGCTAGTCAAAGTGAATAAGGAGTGCTTTTAACATATGCCACATTTTGCCATGAAAGCGCCAACTAGCTGTCTTGGGTTGCACCAATACATAGTAAACATAGTACTTTACACCGATCAGCCACAACATTATGACTGCTGACAGTAGAAGTAAATAACATTGATCATCATGTGACAGTTCAAAGTTCTGCAGGGAAACTGTGTGGATGCAAGTAGACACGTACCACCCACCAAGACCAGATCAGGCACCCCCACCCCAAAGCAATGACGCTCCCCCAGCAGGATGCAGCCTGACCCAGACACACACAAAAACGGTTTAAGAACAAGAAAAAAACATGAAAAACATCACAAGGGGTTGACCTGGCCACCAAATTCACTAGTTCCCAAACTGATCAAGTATCTATGGAATTATCCACAGGGGCCCCTCCCCTCAACCCATAGGACCCAAAGACTAACAATATTGTGTTACCAGATGCCACAGGACACCCTCAGAAGACCCATGTCCATTCTCTGATGAGTCCCAACTGTTTTGGAGGCACAAGGAGACCTACACAATATAAAGAAGGTGGTCATAATGTTATGCCCAATCTGTGTATGGTCCATTGTAATGCTCTCATTAATGTATTTTAGGTATAGTTTAATGAATATCAATCTAAAGACTAAAGTGTCTTGTTTTGGTACAGTACTGAATATGTAAAATCTATGGCACGCTCTCCAGTATAAAAGTTCACTGAGCCTTATTGTTGACAAATAACAACTGATCCCTGTCAGCAAAGCAGAGCTGAACCTGGAGCCACATCCGTTCTTTGTGCAATTTAATTAGGAAATCTGGTGACTGATCAGCAGGTGAAGTAATTTTCCTGTCCGCATAACTCAATTTGGGATGGATGTCACAGATCGCTGGAGAGTTGAACTTTGTAATATTGTCTGCCAGTATCAGATAATCAACAACAGATTGCAGTTTGCGCTCTCGCGGGTGTGATGAAAGTGATGTGCTTGTTTGCGTATGGGCATGTTACGCGTGTGCGTGTTGGTGGCGATGTTTGTGATGGAGGTAGCAGATTTGTAGGTCAGGCGAGAGGACTTGATTGGACAAGGAACTTCAAATTAAAGTGGAGCACAGCGTGAGCAAGGACACTTTTCTCATCTGTTATCGTTCCTGCTTTTCATTCTGCTCCTTCCCTCCCCTTCGCCATCCACTGCGTGTGCCCTCCTTCTTCTTATCTCCCTTTTGACATTTGTGTAGAGGAGATTGCCGGCGTGATCAAGCAATGGATGTGTCGACTGACAGAAAACTAATCTAGCCATTTATACATATATATTTATATGTAGATTGATTTCTCATTGTATTCTCTTTGGTGATGGGAAAGTCCAAAACATAAAGCTGTCAAATATTAGTTTTTATTTTGGTCAGATTCATTTCGGAATGAATGATAGTTCTTCGGGTCATTTCTGTGCTTTCCTAGTGACGCTCTTCAAGGTCTTGCGATTTACATCCCGCACATAATTAATTGAACCGCCGTGCTTTGGGTCAGTCTCATATTCTCTCTGTCGAAAGAATGTGGCAGATTCCACAGAGGCGTCACACACATAAACACAAATATAGGAAACGCCAGCAATCATTCAGAGGAAGTTCACTAATGAACTTAGCCACAATTAACATTTGTATTTGTGCCCAAGGAGAGAAGACTTGATTGGTAATTAGCTGCACTCGATTGTTGCTTTAATGAGTGAATGACAAATAGGACACACTAACTGGAGTTGCTGAAGTCAAAGATAGATTCCTCAATGGCATTAACCACAGGCTGCTGAGACTCCAAACAGTTCGGTGGCAGTGTGGCATGTCAAACCTCCCGGGAAGCCAAGATAGAGCAGCTCGCTGCTAGACGGCTAAAAAAAATTCCAGAGAAAAGCAAAGGCCTAAAAGAATGCAAAGCAATACCGGTCCAGTCTGGTAGACCGGATTCATAAAGCTACCTGACAGATTGCCTCCATGCATGGCTGCACAGGAATAAAAAGTGTGTGGGTGTGAGGAACCAGCTCTATTAACTGACCATTATGTTGCCATTTGCTGGCGAATATCCACCGACAGCACAATTTGCATTTGAAGTTATGTGGCCCATTCATTTGAACATGGACAAGTATGGAAATATTTTGGGGGATTACACGATGGTGAGTGTCAAAGATGTAAAACCATGGCAACCGCAGCACTCTGCTGAGCATGCTGAGTTCGAACATTGTCCAGGTGTTAGATCTCGTCGAGACATACCCTGCAGATAAAACTGGTTGCGCTCCCACTGGTTGGATATCCTCATTTTGAGTGTAACACATTGAATAATGAATCGTCCACACGCTGTTCATCTATTTCTGTTTGTGGTTAAAATGAATTGGTAGGCCAGTGAAGTTGCCGAAGAATGAGGGAACTATTTCACAGCTGCCGACTGCTTAAAAAAAACAAAACATCAAAGCTTTCAATATAAATGGCCTGAGCCACACAATGCAGATGGCATAAGCCAGGCTAGCGAGAGGGAAACGTAAGACAGAGGGCCAAAGTCAGCTTCATGCTAATAACGCGTGTGTGCAGCAGACATTCTGCTCTACAGGAGCGCTTAAAGCAAGTTGTTCCGTGTATATCATCCATTGTAATTAAAGCGAATGTGAAATAAGTCTCACAAATCACAATCTAGCATGCTGCACAGCCTACAAAAGCAAATCCCAGCTGAACGACATGGAGGCTTAACCACTGAATCCAAATGTAGAGAACAATCTGGACAAGCAGGAAGACAGGTAGTCATGATTTTGTCACTGTTTTGTAGCTTTTGATATAAAACCAACATCTGGATTTTACAAAACGATAATGGCTGATACCATAATTGCTAGGACTAGACCAAGATAAGCTTTGTAGCCAGTCCAAAATAGATAAGAGACTAGTTACGCACAAGCTTAAAAGACAAGTTTTAGCAAATTTGAATAAAACCTTACACCAATCAGGCATAACATTATGACCACATATTGTGTAGGTCTCCCTTGTGCCTCCAAAACAGTTGTGACTCATCACAGAATAGACATGGGTCTTCTGAGGGTGTCCTGTGGTGTCTGGTAACATAGTGTTGTTAGTGGGGGTCTTTGGGTCCTATGGGTTGAGGGGAAGGGCCTTTGTGGATCAGCCCACAGATACTTGATCAGTTTGAGATATAGTGAATTTGGAGGCCAGGTTTAATATCTTGTGCTGCCATAAAGGTGTGTCATTGCTATGGGGTGGGGGTGCGTGGTCTGGTGGGAGGTACATGTCACGCCAGGTCCACAAGTTTCCCTGCAGAATGCTGAATCATCACAAGACGGTCAATGTATTTACTCCTATTTACTCCTGTTAGTGGTTTTAATGCTGTGGTTGATCGGTGTATGTAAACATTGAATAACACTGCAGAAAGTGAGGTTTGCTTCACCAAAAGCTGCCGTCCCCAAAACATGCTGAAATTTTCCAACAGGAAGTTTGTGCTGTCATCCCTGTCATTCAGTTTGCTGCACAGGTCTGATATTGAGCTGGCACTGTGCCTAGAAGCAGGGCACACAAAGCACATGAGCTATTACAGGAATATTGATCCTTGCAAAGGCAGTGCCACAGGAGTCAGATAGATGATTCAAAAGACTCAGTCTGTGGGCATAGCAGTCTATTATATGACTTTGTCAGGGGCTATGATACAGTTGTTATCTGGCAGTCGGGTGTCATTGTGATAGGATATTGCAATATGAGGCGGCAAACAGTTTAATGGTTAATGAAAAATGGTGCTGAGTGAAATCGATCTTTAATGTATGTGTTACGTATAGTTGAAAAACTAGGATTTGATCACATAATAAATGTTTTGTTGTGTTCGTATCTTTGAAGTGAACACGGTATGCAATGTTTGATAAGGAACATGGCTCAATTTAAAATGTTTGGCCCCAAGAGGAGCCAAGAGCCTGTCATTTTCACAGCAGGCTTATGAATGCTTAAAGAGGTTAAACTGGAACAAACAGCCAAGCCTCCCGCAGGCTTCTGCCTCTGGTGACTTTGTTTCATTCTCTATTAGTTTCTTGTTCCCCACTGGGAAAACACCAGCGACGCAGACATATTTCTGCAGACATACATTCATCCCTAAATCAGTACACGCATAAGTGTGGGCCTCACACTGACAGCAACATTTCCCTTTCCAAGCCTTTCAGGAGGTTAATTCTAGCAAATAGTCTGATTCACTGGTTCCACTCTGACTAATTTCATGCTGCATTTCTGTTTGGAAACAAACATCAAGGAAATGGAGAAATATTCAGAGAGCAGCACAAACTCCCTGTGTGTGTTTGGGTAGCGGGAACTGTTAGCGGTGATCCACTTGTAACACACACACACGCATCCACTCCTCTCATTAACATGGCTGCAGCTGTGCCTTGAAATCTGCGTGGGGAGATTAATGGGGATTTGACGCAATATAACTGTTTGTCCCTGACATGATTATTATCATTATTTAATCAACTGTGATTGCATTAATCACCTAATGAAATAATAACCAATTCACTGCAATCCTTTCCATTCGGATGATTATTTTAGGTCTCAGACTGCTCACTGAATGTTGAGTCAACTGGGGTTGCTCTGATACGACAGTGTTGAAAGTTTGCACAAACAGAGCATTTTGTTGACGAGTGGAGGAAAAAAACAGAATAAACTTGAGCTGTGTCCATGGACACACACAGGATGGTCACCCAGGAGACTGGAGCTCAAGACAAATACTCTTTTGGTTTTGTCTTCCCTCATTTCGTGTTTCTCTGCTCGGTGAAGTTTGGGCTACAAAAACACTGTGTTGGCTTTAGGAAAAGATGCGAAGCAGACGTGAAATGTGCTGCCAAGTACTATGCACTAGTTTGTCTAAGTCTGCTCTGTGTCCAAGGACACCAGCCATTTTAATTATTATTTTCTTGTCTCTAATGTAATGCGTTTCTCAAAGCTGGGCTGGCATTCATTTTGATTGAAACTGTAGAATTCCCTACTTCAAGATGCAACACTTGCTATAAGAAGCTTCCCTTGAGCAGGACTGTGTGCTGGGAACTGCTGATTGATTTTACATGATCAAGTTCCGTTTATCCATCTCAAGTTCAGTGTAGAGAGCCTACGCCAATGAAGGGGGCTTATTAAAACCCAAGAAAATAACTGTAATGTTGTAATTAAGGTAAAACCATAGACCGCATAAAGACGGAAATCGAGCAGCTCATTAAAAGCGAGGCCAATGCAAGTAGAGCTCCTCCTGGTGGCTGGGTGTAGTATGGTATAGTCATAAGTTCCACCCCCTTATAGTGCATTTCATTTAAAAAAGAAAGAATGAAAAAGCTTTCCATCCCCTTCATGGCCGAGATAAAAAAGTATATGCCAAATAATTTGTTTTCAAGTATGGTCTTTTGATATAGAAACAAGATATGACATCATGATGACTACAAGCCAACCATGCTCCATGGAGAGTTGGAAAAAATAAAGAATTAAGAACAGTGTATTATCCAACATTTTTTTGTAAGTGAAAAACGTGATTCTGGCGGAAGTGTGGGGGTCAGTAACATGGTTCCTCATGTCTACAGTCTTTGGTTCACTTGCCACAGGTACACGTGTTCAATTGCTTGTTAACACAAATAGCTAATCAGCTGCAATTCAGTGCATTTACTCATGTAGAGGTGATCAAGACAACTTGCTGAAGTTCAAACCGAGCATCAGAATGGGGAAGAAAGGGGATGACTTTGAACGTGGTGTGGTTGTTGGTGCCAGATGGGCTGGTCTGAGTATTTCAGAAACTGATTATCTACTGGGATTTTCACACACAACCATCTCTAGGGTTTACAGAGAATGGTCTCAAAAAGAGGTGATGTGAGAGGACAGAGGAGAATGGGCAGACTAGTTGGAGATGATAGAAAGACTCAAATAACCACTCGTTACAACCAAGGACTGCAGAATACCATCTCTGAACTCACAAAGACCACACCTGGTACCACTCCTGTCAGCTAAGAACAGGAAACTGAGACTACAGTTCACACAGGCTCACCAAAACTGGACAATAGAAGATTAGAAAAACGTTGCCTGGTCTGACGAATCGCGATTTCAGCTCTGACATTTGGGTCAGAATTTGATGTAAACAACATGAAAGCATGGATCCATCCTGCCTTGTATCAACGGTTCAGGCTGGTGGTGGTGTAATGGTGTGGGGGATATTTTCTTGGCACACTTTGTGCCCCTCAGTACAAACTAAGCATGGCTTAAATGCCAGCCTGCCTGAGTATTGTTGCTGACCATGTCCATCCCTTTATGACCACAGTGTACCATCTTCTGACGACTACTTTCAGCAGGATAATGCACCATGTCACAAAGCTCATATCATCGCAAACTGGTTTTCTTGAACCAATGAGTTCACTGTACTCCAATGGCCTCCACAGTCACCAGATCTCAATCCAACAGAGCACCTTTGGGATGTGGTGGAACAGGAGATTCGCATCATAGATGTGCAGCCGACAAATCTGCAGCAACTGTGTGATGCTATCATGTCAATATGGACCACAATCCCTAAGGAATGTTTCCAACACCTTGAAAGTATGACACCAAGAATTAAGGCAGTTCTGAAGGAAAAAGCCTAATAACCCAATAAAGTGGCTGGTGAGTGTATATAGTCTATAAGTGAAATCATTATTCCAGAAACCACATTTGTCTGGACATAATTTTAGGCCTTCTGACTGGTCATATCAGTCTGTTTAAAGAATGGAACATTTAGTGAAACGGCACTTCAGCCAAATTACTTTTGAGTGTTTGCAATGCAAAGTTCATCTTCACCGTATTTGCAATGCTGGCAAAAATTGCAGCCATAGTCATCTGCATGAGTCAGTTCTAGTAACTTATGATTATAGGTGTTGAACAGAGGCAGACAGAGCTCCTAATGTGAATCATTCAGTGGATAAATCAGTAGACACTGTAATTGTGTATTGAATGGAGTAATTATTTTTGTTGTTAAACTCGCGTCGCAATATCACCATAGTCATGACTTACATTTATTGGTTCAGTGGCTTTGTGCATGAAGACAACTGCTTTAAAATCAATGGAAAATGGAGGGACTCCTCTAAATCATCTGGCTCTGTCCATGTTTAGGTCCAGCAAATCCAGAATAAACAGGAGACTACATGTCAAACCATGTCACAAAATTTTAAAAAGAAGCGTGTCAGCCTTGTTGTGTTAAGTACATGAATACAATACATTGTCTGGAAACTATTGTGTTTGAAATGACTGTATAAAACCAATTCTGTCAGATGGTGAAGACATATTTCAAATTTTTGACAAGTAAGAATAGGAAAGATTCAAAGAGTATCAGCATTATTAGAATTTATTCTCTGTGGACCATTAATTTCCTATCTATCCAGTTTGACCTGCAGGTTACGCAAATGCAAACCTTACTGTACAGACCCTGGTTTCACCATGTAAACGCACTGACACTAACTTCTGATATTTAAAAGTTTGAGGTGTTAAAAAGTCAGCATGTCTCTGCGCCCACTGTGAAAACTCCTTCTGGAAAGAGGTGTAAGGGCCTTGTCTGTGTCTGCAGAAATGAGTTGGGAAGGTGATAAACCACAGTAAGAGCACAGTAATATGTCAGCAGGAATCTCCTTATTGTTAAGACATTCTTTATTCTGCATTTGGTATGCTGTGATCTGATAGAGATTCTCCTCGGAGGCTTTCGGCCACAGTTTCGTTCCGGTGCCTGTCTGCCGTCTCCTGTCTCAGGAAGCAATCTGTGTCAGGGCACACTCGCGCAGAATTGGTGTGGACTCACATATTGTTTCGCGCGCAGCTTAAACTGACTGCAATAATTTTGGATGAGCATTTGGAGTTTGGTTTAGTAAATGTGGGCGTCCGCTAATTAAAACTCTCCCCGCTTCTTTCTCTCTCCCTGTCACCGTGGCTCTCTCATTTGCAGCAAATGATTGCTATTCAGACGTTGCATTGAATAATTTCCATGACCAGGGACGTGGGAGTAGAAAGCCTCCGCTGGCCTCCCTCACACTCCTCTCCCTCCTTCCTATCTCGGAGCCCACCATACATATTTATGACGGCATTTGAATAATGTGAATTGAAATGACAAAATATCATTTTGAGAAGTGAAGTGTAGAAATAGCGGGAAGGTGAGGAATGGAAAGATGCAGAGGTGGAAGGGTCTTCCACGCAGGATATGTGAATCCGAGGGTCGAGCCTTTGAGACGCGGGACGTGCAAATAAATAATGAGATGGGTGCTCGTCACACCTTAGACGCTCTGAGAGAAAAGAAAAAAAAAATCAAAATCTCAGATGTGATCGTAGTACAATTTATTATGTGACAGATATTTTGACACAACCGTTATTTACAGTAATTACACTGAAGTCACGCAGTCCATGCGCAAGTGCTTAAGGATGACGTTCCACGCTGCTCTCTGAAGGGTGTCACTGGAACAAAAGAGGCTGTTGAGTACAAAGCAACTGATGACAAAAGGCGGGAGGGGGGAGGGGGCTGTTGGTAAATGAGGTATGGAAGTGACAGTCTCTCAGGAATAGAGAAGAGGGAATGAGATTAGCTGCGTGTAAGGAGGTGAGTGTTGCTCTCAGAGAGAGAAGAAGAAGGCATGGAAGATAGAGGATGAGATGAAGGCGAGCACGGGGGGAGTGAGGTGAGGACAGTCTCTATGGAGAGGGAAAATGTGAGAAGCGAAGGGATGTGTGTGGTCTCGGTGTGTGCGCGCGCCCGCCTGTGTGGATCTGATAGGCAACAGAAGTTGATTCTCGAGTAGCGCGGGTGACGGGGTTGCCTTGATGCCTCCCACAGGGAGAGAACACCTGATGTTCCTGGAACAAGGAATACAGTCTTTTAAGGAGTGTAACTTAAACTCCCAGAGATGCGTTTCTTTGAAAATGCCTCAGCTCTGTCTAAGAAAACGCAACACAATCAGGGAGTTCAGTCATTTCACGCAAAATTCGCGTTTTAGTCACTGAATTAACATTTATAGTTTTCATCAGTTTAGATGTTGTAGATGTGTGGGAGTCGCAGCTTAATGCAGCTAGTGGTTGAATGATACGGGTTTCTGTAGCGGAAGAAAAAAGTAAAACAGGGTGACATAAGTCAGTGCATCTTTTTTTTTTTTTGGCTACGTGCTAAGTAGGGAAAGACAAAAAACATGATAAGCTGCCAGCTGAGGAACGAGAGATGAAAGCAGTTCTAACACGGATGTGTAAGTCATTAAAAGAGGTGTCAGTGGATGAGTAAACCATAGCTGTGGTCACATAGCCTTTTTTTTATTCTGGTTCAGAATATTCCAATGGAAGATTCTGGGTCAACTGTTTACTTGGCATAGATTCATTACACACTAATATATTGTTGAACCTCCTTTACTTTTAGTTTGTATTGATGATGGGAGAGTCTGACCACTACATAAAGCCTTCTCCAGCACATCCCAAAGACTCTCAGTGGGGTTAAGGTCTGGACTCTGTGGTGTCCAGTCCATGTGTGACAATGATGTCTCATGACCCCTGAACCACTCTTTCACAATTTGAGCCCCATGAATCCTGACATTGTCATCTTGGAATATGTCTGTGCCATCAGGGAAGAAAAACTCCACTGATGGAATAACCTGGTCATTCAGTATATTCATGTCACTGAACCTGGACCTGAGCAACTGCAGCAACCCCAGATTACAGCACTGCCCCCACAGGCTGGTACAGTAGACACTCGTATGATGGGTGCATCACTTTATCTACCTCTCTTCTTACCCTGATGCCCCATCACTCTGAAACAGGGTAAATCTGGACTCATCAGACCACATGACCTTCTTCCATTACTCCATTACTTCTGATTGGTGGTTTTCTTATGGCTCCACAGCTGTTCAGTCCCAGTCCCTTGAGTTCCCTTTGTGCTGTACGTGTGGAAATGCTCTTACTTTCACTATTAAACATTCCCCATTTGATTTCACCAAACATTTAAGTCATCGCTGATAACTATCAACGAGTTTTTTTCTGACCACATTTCTTCCGGGAAGAAAGAAGAGCTAAAATATCTACAGGAGGTGGCTGTCAAAAAAGCTGCAGCATGGGCTACACCTGAAGCAAACCGGGAAAAGCAGATTAGAAACAGACTAAACACTGACTGCTACTTCCAGTGTTACTACCACCGAGGTAAATGGAGAACGAGCGATGACTGGGAGAGTAGAAAGTAGAGTTCAGCTTGAGTAGCTCAACTCCACACACCTGAGGCAAAGAGGAAACAGCCAAACAAATGCAAACTCTCAGAGGGCGACAAGACGCCTCTCAACAGTATCCTAGTGAATAAACTTAATAAATGAAAGATAAAAGAGCTCCGACTCTAAAATTAACCAAACGATACATTCCAGTTTTTTTTATAATGCATTGGACAGTTCTTAACCCAGCTTTAGTAGTTTCTGCTTCAGTCTCCTTAGCATCATCTGCTTGATGCATGCCAATGATTGGACCCTTCTCTAACAGACTAACATCTTTTCCACAACCACGGGTTGTCTTTCCACATGGTTGTTTAAGAAATGAGAAGCTACTCATGGCATCAGTTGGAGTTAAATAACTTGTTGCCAACTGAAAGATAAACACCCATGCAGTAATTATCCAATAGAAGGCTTGTACCTATTCGCTTAGTTAAATCCAGGTGGCAATTTTTTTTTTTACCAGGCCTTTTCACGAGGCTACAGTTGGCTATGGTCCACGTGAACACCATAAACACCGTTTGACACCTCTAATATGCAGCTCTCATTCAATCTCAACAACATCAGCTAATAGAACACAACAGCGCTTATCAATTCTGTGCTGCAGACCATGTTCGGTCTGTATTAATCATCACCATAATAGCATTTAAAAGTACTTAAATGCATGAAAAGGCCTGTCTCTGGGCCTGGATACAGCCACACACTTCTCTGATATTCGGGCGCAAGCAGGAGTGTTCAGGCATATCTCTGCTGTAATGTCGGAGCCTGCGAATGCCTGAGTACGTACCAATTTTAGGGTTCCTGACAGAGGTGCCAGAGTTGCCAAATATCACACCTTCGACTCCATGGTCAGCCGCCATGGAGAATAATCCCCTGGTTGCTTGTAAGGGTGTATTAGCATCTCACACCTTGGGCATCACTGTTGCACTGGATTGGTGGTTTTCCCCACACTGGTCTCACCGCAATTGGTAAAATGTTTAGGGAGGGGCTTATTTTATATGCATATATTAAACTAATTATAGTTTAATTTGTATGTCATATATGATTTAATGTACTTATTTTTACATTATATGTATAATTGTCATTATCATGTCTCACAATTAAGAATGACTATTGCATACTTCTGTATACAGCCCTTTTCGTCCTATGAGGAGAGGAGAGGATAAGATAACGGGTATCAACAAATGCGGTAGAGATATACTGCATTTCTTGATACCTGTTATCTTATCCTCTCCTTTGTTATGTGTTACAGCTAAAGATCTAATAACCGTAGACAATGAAACTCACCAGTAAATTGTTGATGTGCAGCCTCCTCCTTTCTAAGTGTCATTGAGAGGATTTGGGCTGTTCCTCTATTAACATAACTGGATGTCGTTTCAAATGAGTGTACATTGCATGTGATTGGTGACTAGTGTTGAGTGCTTTACAGCCTACATCATAGGTTTGTGACAGGGGTCGGGTCCATGGACGTACTGCAGGGGAGGGTCGTACAATCTTTGGTTGATTAGACATTTTCATATATTTTTCACCCACAAATTAAAATTTCTTTGAATACACATTAACATGAATCCAACATATTTTGGGATAAATGGAGGCAGAGAGTCTATTCAGTGTTAGCAGAAGAGAAGAGTGCAGCTTGCTCCCATCAACATCCATTCATTCAAGATGAAATAAGTCGTGTGCTTCTCATCAAGATCAGACATCTCACTAAACATATCTCAGGTTTGTTTTAAGTAGAAACTTGAATCTGTGAATTTCTTTATCTGTCAGCTATACACTACACACACACACACACACACTAGTTAAGTTTTCATGCCAGGTATGTTTATGTTCAAAAGAGTTCCACGGACGTTTTTTCTTGGCCTGAAAAACGTTGAAGACCCCTGATCTACATTATG
Source organism: Mugil cephalus (assembly GCF_022458985.1). NCBI lineage: Eukaryota > Metazoa > Chordata > Actinopteri > Mugiliformes > Mugilidae > Mugil > Mugil cephalus. Next base: position 21,211,290 of record NC_061778.1, on the reverse strand, counting down.
ACGATATAGCGGTTAACGCACTGACAAGATATTTACGGGTTTGATCATTTTTGTACATATCCTGTGCATCACAGCACATTAAAAACCGAGACGTTTCATGGCATATGGTGAATACTCACATCCGTATACTTGTTTCCTTTCGACTTTTAATTACATCCAAAAACAGCACAATTTGGCATTGTAGTACTATCTTCTGAACATAAGCAAGTTAACTGTATGTCAGGGCAAACAGCTCTTCTCCCCAGTGTTACCACAGCAAGCAGATGTAGGTGAGATGTCAGCCCATCCCCAGTATAACGACCAGCAGCAGCTCAACTCCACACACCCGAGGCAAAGAGGAAACAGCCAAACAAATGCAAACCCACAGAGGGCGACAAGACGCCTCTCAGCAGTATCTTAGTGAGTAGTATTTCAAATTCCATATAAACTTAATAAAAAAAAAACTAAAAAGAACTCCAACTCTAAAATGAACCAAATCTCAAGAGTCACTTGATGAAAATAAGAGAGTAGTTAAGCATTCTGTCACCTGAAGTCTTCCCTCCATCTTTTTTGTTGGATTCAAAATGTACACCTACACTTCAATGCAATTTGCATAATGAGTTATTTAGATCCCCATCACATTGAGCACAACCCTGTCCTTGCAGCAGCCTTCTGAAAGGAGCTGAATCTAGTTTCCTTATCACGGCGAACACAAAACAATGAGTTGAGAGGAAGAAAAGACCTGAAAGAATAGGTGATAGAGGGAGAAAAACATAATAGATAGTAGTGGAAATTGATTTTGAACAAGTGCTTTTATTCGACAAAAGCTTGGCATCTGTAGAGAAAGCGGTCTCCCCGAATAGAAGCGTGGTGGAAATGTGGTTCAGACCTGATAAAGGGATGCCAGAGGGAAGGTAGATGGAGACACTCGGTTGAGAGAGGAAGATAAAGAGTGATTAAAGAAAATGTGAAACGAGGCAAGAAAAACAAAACAAGACCAAGTGAAGGAAGAGAGAAACATGTTGAGAGAAAATGCGGCTGGGATATATAGAGGAACAATAGCTCTCTGGCCTTTGGGCTTAAATTGCCAACCTAGCGATACATTTTAGACACCTTTCTTCTAGCCTGAACATCTTATTCATCACCGCAGGTATTAACCAAAGGTGAGTCAGCCAGAGTTCTGTAGCATGTCCTGCTTTCACTCACATTCAAGAAGAAATGCACTACAACTCGGCAAACGAGCATTTAAAGAAAAATAAATGTGACGACATGATCCTCACTCCGGTGTGTCTGACATTTGAATTGGTGTTCAGTTGTCTTATGTTAATGCTGTGCATAATTATGTGAAAGCAACCTTTGTAGTGTTTTGTGGAGGTAATGTTGCACCATACTTATGTGTAACTCTGCATGAAATGACTTGTTTCACTATGTCTTCCAGTATCATGGTTAATAAAGCTCATTTTACTGAGCGCCGCAGGTTTACTCCATAACTACGTTAGATGAAGTAATATTCCCAGTCTACATGAAATTCAGAAACACTGAGTAGTTCTGACATTGAAAACAAGGGTCAGTCTTACAAGCTGGGCATGCAGACAAATGCTAATTTTATAATGGGGGTAAATGCATCTGAGTACCATGTATTCTAAAAATGAAAAGGGACTTGTAATATATTATTTGAGAGCTTCTGCATCATTCCAAATCCACCTCTTTGAAGAAGAAACAGCAGGCTGGTAGCATGACATACTGACTACATGAACTCGTGGTTCCCTTTTATCAGTTGTCAGTTATACCTGAAATATAAATAAAGACGGACAAAGCTTCACTGAAGGTAATGTGACACTCCACTTCTGGCAGTAGTTGGGGAGGGGGAGGACAATCACTGTCAATGAATGCCTACAGTCAAATTATTATTATTATTATTATTATTATTTTTTTTAGCCTTTTTCAATGACAAAAGCCTACTCCCACCATTGATCCTTTCCTCTTTAGATTGTAGTCTTCCTGTTTTTCATTCTGTTTTTTATTTGACACTTGTCATGCCCTTTCTGTAATAGGCTTCACCGTACTAATAGTGTCTAAAGCTGCTACAGCCCTGGTCGCTTGGGGTAAATGGGAATAAAATCATCCAGATGGCATCAGACTCTTAAAACGGTGAATGGATTGTTAAATGTGAGTCGATTCAACAAACAAGACAAATATATGAATAACCAAAAGATTAGTAATAGCTGGTGGTATTTAAAACAATAACAAAGGTCCTTATCTATGCTCGTAAAAAAGAAAATTAGGAGGAAGTAGCTCCCCTAAACCTGCGTAGTGTATCTAGACAAATCATCAAGAACAAGTGACAGGTGCATGAAAAGAACAAACTACTACAACCTTGCCCTGGCTCTGATACATAGCAATTTGTGCACAGCCACAGGGTGATTCTAGCTTTTGCTGAATGTGCACAAAGGCTCTAAACAAAACACCACTAACAACCAGATTCTCATACGAAAGAGACATCAAGATGAGCTGTTCACAACACAACACAGCTGCCTGCGATGGCAGTCACAGGAGGCTGGTAAGCAGGTGTCCTGATGACGACAGAGGTCCAACTGGTGGCTGCTGACATTCAGACACCAGGTAACGGTGTGGAGATGAGATCAGGAGAAGAAGCAGGAAGTCAGAGTAAACCAGTCTGGAACGGGAAGTTGGCATAAACAGACAAGAAATGCACAAAGACATACTCTGAGCCATAACCTTTAGCATTGCCAGGACCTTGCTTCATTGGCATTCTGTGAACTCATTTGGTAAAGATTTAATAAAACAGCTATCCATAGAAGTCCACTTTACACTGCACTGGGGATTTAAGTTTTGGTCAAATTGAGATGAGAAGATTAAAAATAAGTTGTAGCCAAATCAAGGCTCTGTAAGTAACCACTCTAGCTACCAATATGGCTGCTGCAATCGAGCTACATGATCATATTTAAGTTATTGTTTAACACCTCGAATACCTGCTGTACAGTTCATAATGATTACATTTTTTACACATGGTGCAGATCTGAAAGAACAGTAAATATGAGTTGGAGGCCAAGTCCACACCTTCTGCTGTTTTTTTATGTTTTTTGAGTTGTTCCTAAATCATTTTATTTGTGTTTTTGTTATGGGGTAGGGGTGTCTCATCTGATCTAGGTGGGTGGTACATGTCTAAGTAACATCCAAACTGTCACAAGATGGACAGTGTTATTTACTTCACCTGTCAGTGGTCATAGTCTTATGTCTGATCAGTGTTAATTGCCATACGAAGAACTGCAATATATAGAAACATTACAGCAGCTTTAACTTTAGAATTTTGCTCTGTTTTATTTGCATTATTTTGTCACGGAAATGCCCTAAACACCATCTAATCTCGTGGTTCTGAACAAAATTGAGTTTGAGGTCGAGTTAGCCTTCTGTCAGTGAAGAGACTTGTGAAGCAATGCATCATGGGACTATCTAAAATTGTCTTCAGATGTTTGCGCAACATAGTACATTCATCTCATCTCATGAGTCCATCTTTCTTCCCCTGCCAACTTTATTTTGGTACACGCTACCTTTTATATGCCGAGCTGACAATGACAGACTGACTAGGCTATGTATAGCCTCCTGCAAACTGCCACTGAGTCATTGTAAATTAATGAGGATTTGACTTCATATTCTTCTGCTGCACCTTACTCAGACAACAACAAGGCCTTTTTAGTTCTGCTACTTCCAGATATCATCATACACCGGTCAGCCACAACATTAAAACCACCGACAGCAGAAGTGAATGACAACCTTATGGCAATTCAGTGTTCTGCTGGAAACTTTTGGACCTGGCATTCATGTTCCTTAGACATGTACCACCCACCTAGAGCAGACCAAACACCCTCACCCCATAAAAATGACACTCCTTGCTGGCAGCAGCCATTCCCAGCAGGATGCAGCCTGACACAGACACACAAAAGAGGAACAACTCAAAAAAAAAAAAAAAAAAAAAAGAACAGCACAAGGTGTTGATCAGTTTGGGATCCAGTGAATTTGGAGGCCAGGTCAAGTATCTGTGGGTTGCCCCCCAGAGGACCCAAAGGCTCCCCCCACTAACAACATTCTGCAGTTCTCCAGTTGTTATTTTTTCTTTACTGTAATGTACAGTTCAGGGTTTAGGTGGACTGGAAGTGAAAATGACACAGAGCAGTGGTTCATTCCAGTTTAAAGGGCAACTTTATTTTCTTTCTGCCTGTGTGTGCACTTGTGTAAACCTTAGAAATGAGGTTCATTGTGACCAAACAGTGACCAAATATAAAACATAAATCCCTGCGTCGCTCCTAAGCTGTTGCATTTCCTCTATGGCACATTAAATTTGTGGGCAAATCATCCGTCAATCAGGGTGTGTGTGTGGTGGTGGTGGTGGTAGTGTGTGTGGGGGGGCGTCTGTGACATTGTGGCTGTGATATTAAATGAAGGTGGAGAGCGATGAAGAAGGAAACAATGCATCAGGTTATTGTCTTCCCTAAGCAGAGGGAGGCTCACAGCAGTCTGCCCACATAAAAGCCTTGTTACCCTATTCCTCTTCTGCTTTAGTTGTCATTTTCCATTTGGCTTTCACCTTGGAAGACTGACATCTTTTTTCAGTCTGCCAACATTTTCTACATTGGTTCACAAAAGAGGCTCCACTTGAATATCAATTCTCCGGGTCATTCCTTGCTCTCTCGGTCTCCCCCCTCCCTGTTCCAGGAGGTAATGATGTCAGCAATTACTCCTCTCGTTGCAGTTTATTAAAACCATTGTAAATCAAAGGAAAATGTTTCTCTACTGTTCGCATGATTTGTTGTGCCACTTGTAGTAAGTACTGTATACTTGAGGAGAGAAAGACTATCGTGCATGACTGTGAATTCTGAATAGTCCGCGTGTGCCTTGTTTATGGCTTATATGTGCTTATTTGAATAAAAATGGCCTAGTATTTTTTATTAGAATTGCTATTGGAAATGACACAACAATTAGCAAATTAAAAAGTTATTACATAATTCATCCACCAGAAAGGTTTTTTATTATTATTATGTATTGTTTATTATAGTAGCTGTTTACGAGCTCTGAATGCGACTGCAGTTAAAGACTCGGACTTTGCATTTCCACCAAGCTTCTCGCTATATGTTAACTCTTAATATGGATATCACAGCCTTCTACATCGGAGCATCAAGGTCCTGAAACGTCTCTGCAATTTTCAAACCGGCCTTCAATTCCGTACAGCTTTCTGCAACAGTTGGTGTTGAATTAAGGCATATTAACTTTGAACTGTTAATACGCGGGTGCACAGATCATCTGTGGTGTGTAATAATATTCCTGAAAATGTCCGAAGGGTGTGTTTATGGTTTATGGTTTCCGATTACTTGCCAGCTGTGAGTGTGCTGTAGGCTTTGTGCTCTATATTTAAAGCTAAATAGGCATCATTTCAGTTATTAAAAAAAAAAAAAGGAACAATAAAGTCGACAGGTCTTATTCACAGAAATTGTTACAGTTCGTTATAATAATGTTACATTTACGATATGTGGTTATAAAAATGTGGCAGGAACATTTTAACTCACAGTGTCAATGATTGCACTCAATGCCTTTGAGATAACTGCTGGTTATTGAGAAAGTCACATAGTATCATTTCTTTTTTGACAGCAGCACAAATGGCAGTTACAACACATGTAGAAAAATCTACACAATGACATAACATTGTCTGCGTATTACCCAATCAGGCTTTTGACACAGAAACCCATTCGTGCATATTACCATTGACTGTACATAAAGATGGAGGAACTCTTTGTGCCGTCGTTGCAAGGCTGAAAAAGTGAATTTTAGTCATTCATGACTGAATGTATTTTAAAATTTGCTACAGAAACAGAATTATGGTATCTCTGTACCATGCTGAAAACACATTTAATACAGTCTGTATTTTAACACTTGGGTCATGTGAGTCACCAGTCCTGGAGGCTGGTGCACATTTTATTTAACTGGAGAGGTGAATGACACAAAAGTGGCAGAAAACAATTAACGAAGCCAACCTTTTAAACATGAGCTGCATCTGTTGATAGATTTGTCTTAGAAGGGCAGCTCTCCATCTAAAACTACTCATAACTGCAATTGTTGTAACCAGAAGACAAACAAACATGATGTACACCAACAAATACAGAATTATTACGGTTTAACCAAAGGTGGAAAGGATCATAAATTAATTTAAAATAGTTTGCTTATTTGCTCATTGATCACTAGTTAGAAATGTCTATAAATGGAGACCATTTGTTCTGTGGCAGCCATCTCTAGAAGAGTTCACACAGCCAAGATTACTCTTAGAGCACAAGGCAGAACTTTCAATAAGGTAGAAATGCAAATCACAGTGCAGAGAGTATGCCAAAGAGTACCCTGACATTTCACAACACTACTGCGAAAAGGGCACCGCATACAAACATGAAAACTTGACGGCAAATGTGAAGTACGGCGGAGGGCCAGGGCAGCTTGCATTCACCGAGGGCAAAACTGAATATCCAGATTCACCCAGGTATCTCTCAGGAAAATATCAGGGTGGCTCCCTGTCAGCTGAAGTTCAGAAGAAGCTGTGTTACACAGCAAGACAAGACAGTGACTCTAAACGTCAAAGTAAATCTAATACAGAAGGACTTCAGTTGAAGAAAAAAAGAAAAAACAACACAGTTTGGAGTCTTCAGCCAGACACGCACATTAATGGAGACGCTGCGAAATGACCTCATGATAACTGTTCACAACAGACAAGAATATGATCGAGCTTTTGTAAGAAAGAACGATATAACATTCCTCCTGGATGTTCTGCATTCCTCCTCATTTGTTATGGCTATTGCTGCGAGAGGAGGTTGGACCATCCATGAAATTACTCACATTTTCCACGTCCTCTTCGAATGTTGTCATTAGTGGCAAGAAAGATTAGAACTGCTTGTATGTTATCATTGTGAGTTGATGCTAGGTTGTAGCATAGCCACAGAATGCACCCAAATTAAACCTTTTAAAGTAACGCAGTTTCATCACGTGTATCTCATCACTAGACAGGGTGTAGGTGTATTGCGCAGCATGGGTGGGGTACCAGGGCCAGGGAAGCTCATGTAAGGTGACTTCAGTTAATATTTTGGCCCATAAATACTCTTCAGTATTCTGGTGTGCTGCTGAGAAACTTGTCATCTGTCATTAAATGTCAAGTTGTTCAAATCTAAAGAGATTTGTCAAGGTCAGGTCACAGCATTTGGTCAGTGTGAGAACATTTTACTATTTTCACATATTTTTATTATCAGAACTTGTGAAGAACAAGCATCATATGAACATTTTAAACATAAAATAGATAAAAAAATCATGATAAATCCTCAACGGCACAAGTTAAAAGAACACAGTCCGTGCTCTGCTGAAAATGAATATAGCCCACAACAGTTTCAGCACGTTGGCGACAAGTTATGCTAATTTGCTCTGGTTGCTCCATCTGCCGGGCCCTAGTGAACACGTTTGTTGTCCACTATGATAAAGATTTTTTTTTTTTTTTGTAGTCAAAATATAGTATCCGAACTTCCAAACTTGCCAGTGTTGCCAGATCCTGCAGACCATATACATGTCCTCCCCAGTTATTAATATTTCAAGGAAAACAACATTCAAAATCCTTAACAGCATCAAGAATTAAGTAAGAACCTGAAGGTGCGTGCCTCTCAACAGATAAGTTGCATACAGCTCTGACTCTAGAGTTTAAAAGAGGATGTGTACATTATTAACACGGCAACGACCACTTACCTGTAGCTGCGTCAACATTTCTCTTGAAATGATTTTGGTTTCGATAGCAGCTGATGTTAACCTTCATGAAGTGGCTGATATGTTAGACTGTGTACTGCTATTTGAGGTATTTAATTAAAAGGTAATTCACTCGTGCAGTTGCACAGTGTTATACTTCAATAGCATATGAAAACAATAATGCTTCATGTGTGAGGTTTTGCATCATTATTTGTTAGGCATGCCTGAACTAAACACTCAATAAAAATAGTCTGGCATTTATTCCTACAGCCTCAAATTTGATATTCGGCCAAATCAGAATGTCAGGACTGGGGCAAAATGGGGGAAGGACCCAAATGCAGAACACACAGAAGGAAGCGAGACTGGACAAAATAATGAGGTTCAGTTTAATGAGTCAAACTTGCAAGAGACGGCACTGCAGATCTGAGGATGGGTAATCCAAAAATCCACAAACAAAAGGATTAAAAGACAAGGGACAAGGGAGATATGGGGAACAACAGTCAAGCATCACTGGGCATCACCTAAAATTGTGCAGGCCTCTCTTGTGCCTCCAAAACAGCTGTGACTCATCAGAGAATAGACATGGGTCTTCTGAGGGTGCCTTGTATTGTCACAAGATGGTCATTGTTATTCACTGTCTGTGGTCAAAATGTTGTGGCTGATCATTATATATACAGTACGTACTAGAGATCGACTGATATATCGGCCCGATATTTGCGTATTGTATTGGTATCGGCATCAACTGATACATAAATATGTATTTTTTTTCCCCCCGGCAAGATTTACAAACAGACACATCCAAAGGCAGTCCTGTGCTGCTGGAGACGCTGCAGACCCGTGCAGCCCATACATTGCCCCTCCCCCACTAACGGAGCGCTTGCAGCTGGAAGCTGGAAAATGCTTATGCCCTACCTCTTTTTACTGGTTTATTTTGTATGCATAAGAGTGTTAAATATTCTTAGAGTTCAATAAATGTTTATATTTTTGTTTGAGACCTGTAACATTTGTTATCATTGGGTAATTTTTGTCAAAAAAATCTGCTCCAAATATCGTCTCAGAAAAATCGTCAGTGTGTACCAGCCATCTAAGAAGGCTGATGACCCTCTAGTGTGTACAGAAGAATTAATCAGGAAACATGACACACAATCAGTAACATAATACACAAGTGACAATGTTACCCAAAAGTGAAGAGCTGACTGCTGGGCCCCAAATATATCGACAAAAATGGATGAGCACACTGATCAGAAGAATTTAACTTGGCTAATGACATGTAAAACAATGACCCAGTATTTCATGAGAGATGAATTAACTTGTATTGGGCCAGAGATAGTTTGGGGCAGGAACCTTGCTCCACTTCTCAGACCCAGTGTCTGCATCATTTATATATAGTCTGTGGCTAAAAATCGCATTAGCTATTACAACTCGTACAGGGGATGTCAGCTTTCCATTTTCTATTAAGTCTTTACCAATTTTAAGTCAGTCAAAATGCATTTTTTTTTTTTATCATCTACTTTAACCTTGTCTTGCAATTTCATGCTTCAGCTGAATCTGAATGAAAGTCCACACTTTGGCTACTTTGTCGAGCTAATATACTTTTTGTAATTGTCACTTAAAGGTTGGGGCCGTGGCAAATTCTAAAGAAGCATAAATCTTTCTTGACAAAAGCCCTTTTGCTTCGCAAGTACAAACTTACTGCGGCGTGTTTATCTACCTCGACCCTCAACCTCGATGTCACCCCCCCCCCCCCCCCCCATTTGGATGGCAACCTCTTTTCATCTCAGCACATTTAAAGCCCTCTACCTTGTTAATGATGTGCAATTATGTTGGAGTGTGTGTGAGGTGAAAACTGATTCCTCCGTGTCAGAGCTGTTGACAGGCTTGACATGGGTTTAGTTGTCAGGGCTGGGCCGTCTGCCATCCCAGTGAAATCCTGTGGGTCGACGCTTGCTGGGTTGAGGAGGGGAGTGGGGCACTCAGTGACAGAGTTCACAAGGTAAAATGACTTTCTGGCTGTTTCGCTTGTTCCATCCTCCAAAGGAAATCAGCCACAATGCTCTCTAAATGCAAATGTGAAGCTGGGCTTTTATGTGCTGCACTGACCGAACATTGGCACTGCTCTGAGAGGCTGTCATGGTGGGTGGGGACTGTGGAAAGTGCAGGTTCTGGGCGAATGTCATCAACTCCTAGAGATCCTCAATCATCCTTAGGACTGAACAGCTCTTCCAGCAGAATGGAAGTCCTTGCTTGGAGTGCAGGGCTGAAAGGAGAGGAGGCGCCGATTAAAATTCTAAAGACAAATATTCTATTAATGCGGCAGTTTTATTCAGAAAATTTAATTGCTTGTTCAAGTTATTTGAGTGCTGCCACTATTGATCCACGGTAAATAATATATCAGAGGTATATAAGAATGACATTTCACCTTTTTTCCCATCTTCGTACTCTTTGAATTAAAAAGAAGCAAAAAATCAACCTGACAACTCTCATCATTCTTTATTTACCGCGTACACTGCTGTGATAAACTGAATGCACATACTTAATGACTGGCTCTGAAGTATTTTGATGAGCAGATCAAAGAATCTCTGCCAGCCTAACAGCTCCGTCTGCATCTGATGAACCATCGCCTGAAAGTGATAAAAGAATATATGGCGTATGAAGTGTGAAATGAATGCTTTGTCTGCCATTTTCCATGCGCACTGGGCTAAAAAATTATATAAAATTACTCATTTATCAGGCGCGGTTCAGATTATTGAGATTCACCGACTTCCTCACTGGGCCAGAGTCATTATGTGAACTTTGTTGGAGCTAAATTATATCCTTATCTTTTCCTTTCCTGCTCTTAGATATAGATCAGCAGCCACGATGAGATTAGATTTTCTCTGTCCCCCAAAGGCTTTTCTTGCTCGTCTTTTGAAAGCCTCTGCCTCTGTCACTTGCCTCTCTATAAAAGAATAATCTATCTGACTCACAAACACAGATATTAAGAGGTGTCCCTTTCAGAACTTCGGTGGCTGTGATATTACTGACTTTGATGTTAATATGTTGAAGGAATCACCGTGTGGATGATGTTTATGAGAAATTCTGATGAATGAATTCATCTGGATCTCACGTCTCGTTTCCTTCTGTTCTCTTTTCTCTCCCGTAGGTAAGTGCTGCCCATGCCCTCCACCAGGAGAGACAGAGGAAAGGAAATGAATGAATATAAAGCATCTGCCGTCTTCATATTCCAGAAGGTTTTCCGTTCTTTCTACATATTCATCGGGAATAATTAAAATAAAGGAGCTAAGAGCCAAGGCAAAACAACAACCAGCCAGTGATGATAACAACAATAATAAAACACAAGTGCACATTGTTCTTTGGTTGCATTGCCAGCCAGTTTCCTTATCAATTCATACTTTATGTCACAATATTATTTTACTTTTCAACAATGGTACAACAAATTTGTGGTACTCATACTCATACTAATATATGGACAACACATCCTATCTCCATAGGACCAAACAGGAACCCAAGCAAACGTGACCACAGTTATTTTCTTAGGGATCCCAGACTCGTAGGCCTTAATAAGCCACGGTTGTTCTCTTACACTAAAATATGTTGTACATAAACTATTGTCATTGCTTCAACATCCTACATATTTTTGACTATGGTGGCCGACGGTATTTTACATGCGCAGTGCACTCTGGGAGTGATGATGTAAGAGCTGTTTGCCCCAACGTAAAGTTAACATGCCGTTGAGAAGAAGATGATACTATGTCACATTGTGTTGATTTTGGATGTAGTTTCACGTCCAAAGACAACAAGGATACAGATGTAGGTATCCACCACATACCCAGCTTCCATTTTCCTTTCACACACGCTTATATAATTGACGCTTTGAACACCAACACACTCCCTTTCCCTCGCCCTGCCTTACTCAAACACGCACACATGCGTTGTCCTCTTGACTTGACTTTTAAATAACTTGTTTACTCAACCGCCCACTCAAATGCACAACTGCAGCCTAATGCTTTTGATTTGACAGTGAAAAAAAAAATAGCATTCAGTCACAAATGTAATCGCAACCTGTAGAGGCAGTTTTTTTTTATTTTTTTACTAAATACTCCAAGTCCTCCACTGCGCTTGCTAACTGGAAATGTCAAAACAAACTTGCTAATCTGGTATTATTTCATTCAGTGGCTTGATGATGGTACTGTGTTGGCCTGAGGCCAAGGGAAGCCAAAGAGTGGATGGCTTCTCTTGGCACATTCCTGGCGAATCACAGGTGAGCGGTGTCATGACAGCATCCTCACCTGAATGGGTCATCAAATATGCCCATGTCCATCCATCAAATATGGACATGGAGGTTGATTTAGGGCAGAGCTAAAACCATAGACATTAAAAAGGGTCTTGATCTTGAGACCCACCCATCAAATTCTCTGCTATCTGTTAGCTCAGGCTAGCGCCTGTCACTCAAAACAGGAACGCCGTTAATTGTGCAGAATTTCAAACCATAATAAAAAAATAAATGAATGAGTTATTATTAAAAAAAAAAAATGTGACGTTTGGTTTTGACCCATGCGTTTTAAAACCACATTTGCCACTTCCTGGTCAGATTTAAACTTAACGTCCCCTCGCTGCTGAGTTCAAGGAAGATTAACTTGGACATTCATCAGCGGCTTTGTAATGTGCATAATATTCAGATTAGCCATAAACTGCAATTTGCGGTTTGGGAATCGCAATTGTCATGTTTCATTGAACATAACCTGTGAAATCGTGCGAAGACACCCTTTTATTGAGCTGACTGGCGTCACGCGGGATTGTGTGCCGTGCAATGTGATCACATAAACACATTTTTACAGCAGGAAACGATCATTCGCCTGGTGTGTGCAGGTGCATGCATTCATCTTCTCAGCTTTAAAAGCCTGTGAGTTGCTGATAATATCCAGCCAGACTCAGTTGTAATCAGCATGAGTAATACGCCATTTGGATTTCATTATGAGGCATGTTTCAACTGATATAGAGAAAACAAACAACAACAAAAAAGAACATTGCTGCATGAGACTGCACCCTATAACTAATCACAGCCATTTAGCTGTGAACAAATTTAACTCCAGCTATGTCGCTGTTCCTCTTCTGTCCGTCTCCTCATAAAGCCCGCCCAAACAATTTGATTGACCTGGCATATGTTTACTGGGACATAATCAGTTCCCAGTGTAGTTTCTCCAGCTTTCTTAATTACCATTAGTACCAGGGTCTGTTAAATTATGTGTTTAATTCTTTACTGTTTTGTTTTATTGGTTGAATCTGAGTTAATAGAGTTCCCATTTTCTATTAATTTACTTACTTGCTGTACTAACTTCAAATTCCAAGTCCAGCCATTATCTGTCATGGTTTGTAGCCTTTTCATTTTTCGGCAGCCGTACCGCCGTCAGAAAAGTTAAATGATGTCACCCATAATGTGCACCCATTCTACACTTCATCAGCAAAAGTCATACTTTTAAAGGTGATAAATAAACGTGAAATAAATGTAAGCAATTACACGGCCATTACAATTTATTAAAACTGTATTCAAAGGAGCAGCGTAGAGGACTGGAGGAGGACCCGCTCCGTCTGTAGATGTAGAGGGCTCATTCTGAGCAAAAACCAAAAACCAAAGTGTCAGGTGAATGTGAAGACATGAATAAGAATTCAATACCGAATTCAATATAATTCGATTTTTTTCTTCCTTCATCCCATTACTTAATGATTTATTCTTGACATTTGACTATACATTTATAGGAAACACAGAGTGAAATCGGATTTATCTGCGATGTCCAGCTAAACAACCCAATTAATGTTCCTGCTCAGTAATGAATGACATGACAACAGGACTTGGTGACGTTTGACAGGCTTCATCCACTGAAACAATTTGAACTTTTAATATAAATGCTAATGTTTGTGCCAGGTGAAACCTCCTCCACCTGTTACCGACAGTGAAACTTGAAACTTAACAAAATGGTCTTCAGTTCAGCAGTCCAGATATTTCAAAAAGAAAAATACCAAACGTTTAAGTGATTCGTCTATCATTTTGGTTAAAGCATGTGAGTAATTTTGCAATGCCAGTGTGTCCACTCTCATCCCACAAGGTAACTTCTCCCTCCAAATGGCTCATATTTGAAACTGAGGTTTAACTGGGCTGCATTTTTACTATAAGGCTCTGACTTAATTCATTCCTCTGTAAAAATTACCTGCAGTATTCATTTGAAATTTTAAGTAAAGGAGTACACATCACTCATCTTTGCCTTGTCCAACTAAGTAAGACAATCTGCTTTCATGCCTGCAATGAATCACAGGACTCAGTGACTTAAGGTGAACTTTATCCATCGACCCAATTTGAAATCTGAACTTAAATGCCAACATTTGCGCTGGTGATGCAACCTCCAGTTGTTACAGTTAGAGGAACTGATTGTACACTGTGGGTTGGAAACTTAACAAACAGGTGTTCAGTTCAGAAAATGACCTCATGACTTAGTATTTTCTGTCGCTTTTGTAAAGTATGCGAGTAATTTTGTAATGTCACTGGGTGTACTCTCATCCTACAAGGTAATAGCTTCCTCCAAACCGCTCATAGTTGAAATTGAGGCCGCTTTTCATGTTTACGGGGTCTGAGTTAATTGAGCTTCCAGCTTTTACCTGTGAAAATTTACTTACCAGCAGGATTCATTCGAAATTGTAAGTAAACGACTGCGCGGACGGAAAGTTCTCACAGCTGAAGCTGAGGCTGAACCGGGCCGCATCTCTTTTGTCAGAGCGATGTGGAGAGGCCTCGTGATGAGTGTTTGTCTGCTGGTAGAAAAGACAGTGAAGTGCGTTTCGTCAGTCCATAATAGGTCCTCTTACATTCACTTAAACCTCCAAATGGAACTTCCTGAAGGACACACACTGAAGTGGAGCAGAGCTTCATCACTCAACCCGCTGATGTGTTTAGCTCGGTCTGATAACTCGCCGCGTTGCTTGGCTTGTTGACATTCTCCGTCATCTTCTGCACAGCTCATACCGTCGCCGTCATAATGTGAACTATTAAGGCTCCGGCTTCGGTAAACAGATCTCTAACCTCCACCACTTCTTTTTTTTCTCCCTCCCCCCCATGAGGAGTGGGTGACAGGCAAACAGTGAAGAGAAGTCAGTCACTGAGATAGCTGCTTTCACAGCTTTGTCACCGTGAATATGCTCGGGCTGACAGCACGGTGACGAAAATGAGAAGTCCAGATATTGAATGCTTTGAAGCAGACTCACGTTGCCACTAAAAGACACTCATCTCGTGCTTCCTTCACTCGTGACTTTGCACCGAAACAAACCACAACCTTTGATTTTAGTCCAAATGTAATGCAAGAGCAAAGTTCAGAGGAGCTGAAAAAGAACCGCAAAGTCAAACCCTTTATGAAGACTGGTAGACGAAGACTTTTGCATGCTGAGACTGTATATACAATGCGTGTACATGGCCGTAAATTTTCATGTCACATTATATTCGTGCGTCGCGGAGTGATATGCCTATTGTCTGACAAATTGAGTTCATTATTCCTTCTCACTGTCACATTTAAAATCTATTTTTAACACCGTCAATTGGATGACAGGTAATATTCTAATGCACTCCTTAGATCTTGATATGCATACGAACAATCAGATATAATTATGAAAACTGACTTTCAAATGACATTTCATATGTTTTGATGAAATGGGGCCATTTCAAATAATTCTGACAGCAGTAAATTAAGATTGAGCGATGAAAGCACCGGCGTCCTGTTCCCAAACTTTCAGTGTCATGCGGCTTTTTTGGTGTTTTTTTTCAAAGTATATTGATACTGATACTGAGCTTCTGTTGTAATTTCAAAGAAAGTTATTTATCTGACAAATTATGATGAGCAGCCACCATCAGCACTGAATCTTAATACCCATCTAGACTGCGCACAGTTGGGTGATTATCGACGGCGGCCTGTCAGTTAGCGCGCGCGTCGGTGAATCATATTAAACGGCGAACCAGTCAAATGTGGCAAATGACATCGTTAGAAGCTGAAATTAAATAGTTTTTTTTTTTTTTTTTTATCAAGATTTACGTCAACTATAATTTCCGCTTACAGCTTATTATTTTCCATGCCCAGTAGAACTTTGTATGGGAGTCTTCCCAAATGTACTACTTTTAGTTCCAAATCTCTGATGGTTAGTGTCTGCACGTTCCTGATGTTCATTTAGTCGAACTAATACTAATTACATCCATTGTGACTTTTATTATATATGTTACAGCATTTATAATGGCTGTTTTGGATGATAGTGAGGTTTCTGTAACATGCAACTTTATACTCTTCAAAAATCTTAAGGGCCCTAACCATCATCCTGTGGGCTGAGGAAGATACTGACATTATCTTTCTGCTCTATCTGAATCTGGGACACAGGACATCGTTGAGGAGGACCCTGATAATGAGACGTCCTCATCTGATGAGAATGAGACCCTCCATTCTGACCCTCCCGTTGTCCCTCAGCCACCAATAAACACAGCACCGTCCAGCTCCCTGTTTGAACAACAGGCCACACACCGTGCTGCTAATGTCATCAAAGTTGTTACAGGCCCCATTGATTTAAGGAGCTACTTAGCTAGTCAACAAATAAACACAAAGTGCCTGACACATAAATTGCTGGGGTCAAATTTACCCCAATGATAAAAGGCGTTAGTACATTTGAAGGTAACAGGAGGGTTGAGCAACTTTTCAAATTAAAGAGCAATAAAGGTAGATGGTCAGAAGCGGCGCGCATGTTCCAGAGATAACTTGTCTGCCAGCGCATTTGTGAGGACAATGCTCATAACTATTGTGTGAACACATTGCAGACGTGCACATCTTGAAACAAAATAGCATTTCGACACTGAAACAATACATTGCACTCTTGCAACGTGAATGTTTTACTGTATAACTTTGTATTTTGACTCATTCCAGGAACTACATTTATGGACAAATTTAGTTTGCTAAATGCTCATGTTTTCTACACTGTTTCAGTATGTAGTAGTAGAAGGACAGAAAACAATAACATTTACTGCAGAACGGCAACTAGAAAAGTACTTAGATGAGACTGATATAACTTCACAGAAACAGAGTCTGCATAAATAGCAGAGTAACCAACCTTCATCACCTTCAAATATCGTAGCCTTCCACCTAATCTTTAGACAGGTTACAGTATCCACGGGGCTCGTAGCAGCTTCCTACATGTGATCGTCAACTGCCTGAGATCAGATCCAATGACTGGGACACACATTTTAAAAGACAATCTGCTCGTACGAACAGACCATGTGTTTTGAATGTCCGACATTCAAACGATGTTATCATGTGAAATAACGTCCTAGTCTGGTCTCGACTAGTTAATATAAAAAGACACACATTTTGCCATACGTTTCATGATCATGATATTGGTTTTAGCTTCACCTTAGTCAATTTTAACTAAATTAAAACTGACTTTTGTAGACATTATAAGGGAGAGACACCTGATCATTGCTGAACTGTAATCCTTATTATACAGCCTCACCCAACTTCTCTTATGGGGGTGTAGCGATTCTATACATTCAGCTTTTATTGTAATGAACCCTAAAATCCCTTTCATGGCTCCCTCCTGACTCGTTTAGTTTTAGTCTGGTCTTCTTAGTCCAAAATAACTTGCCACAGTACCAAGATGACTTGGCTAAGTGGAAAGATTGGCCTATAATGGCTTTGGAGGTGCAAATCTTAACCATTCTAGCCGATCAGTTGAAATGAGTTTCTCTCTGTGTGTAATGGGCTTACTCTGTAAATGAGTCACATTTTATTAGTGAATTTCTCTTATGTGCATTCGGCTGACACTGGCATTCAGACGGCACACTGAGCTGACCCTGCACAAAATAAATTACGCTTTAAACAAGGTTTATAGTGTGAGTATTAGAAATCTGTACATACTGCAAAGCAGCTCTTTTCAAATGGATTTTATGCAATCCTAATACCTCAATGTCCAGCCCTTGGTCCTGTTCCCTCAATTATGGCTGATCTAAAGCTGGACAGCTGTCCTCCCTCCCAGCCCTTCTTCTGTCAGGGTCTGAGGGCCGGCACCGCTCTCTGGTGTCCCATCAGTGGTTCGATCTCTCTGCCTTTTCCGCCGTTCTCCCCAGACAGAGCTCCACACACAGGCTGACCCCCGTCGCCTGTCCTTCAAACTGGGACCAAACTTCACATGTCCTTCAGCCATTTTATTATCACTTCCTAGCTTTCTGCTTTTGCTGAGTTTCTTTTTCCTTTTTTTTTTTTTTGGAGAACCGGTTAGCACCATCAGTCAGTCAGTCCATCTAAACATTTACTATAATCAAAGCTTACTGGTTGTTTTTCCACATCATGATCAAATTAATTTGCTGTTATTTTTTCGACTCCGTGCACAGATGGATTACTAGTTACTTCAATGAATGGATTTCCTTCGATTTTTTGACACTGCCAGGCAATTTATCTTGACGACAATTCCTTTCCTTCTTTTCACACGAAACCCCCATTTCTCCTGCCACCTGCTCCTTTATTTTCCACTCCAGTATTTTTTAATGAAAGGTCGCGAGGCCTTACTAAACCTGCTCTTACTCAGTCCTTTGTGAAAGGGAAACCCCACATGCAGCTGGGTAAAGCCAGCGCAGTACACAGACCCCGGCTACTAACTGACGACGAGAGGCGATGGTTTCCACTGAAATCGCCGCAGACTCAGGTGAAAAGAAAGGGGACAAAGAGGGAAAAGAGAGAGGAGGAGAAGAGGAGAGGCTCACTCAGTTAAGGTTTTGTCTGCTATTGACTGGGTGGTGAATTGGATTCATTCCAGTCTCAAGTGACTGTAGTTGGCTCATTCACCGGGAAGGATTCAATCACAACATTTGAGCCGAGATGTATGGGGGCAGTGTCCAACACATTTGAGGTAGGAGGGTAAAACAACCGGTAAATACAATGAATCAAACCGACCCCGCTGCATTTATGAAGAAATGAGACAATCTATAATCAGTGCAATTTGGAGTGTGACGCACAAAGAGAAAGAACAGAGAGGGGAGTTAAGGATGGATAGAGGACATGGCAGGGGAACGGGGACTTAAACCGAGGATAGACATGGAAACACAGCTCGGAGAGATAAAAAACAGATTAGAGACAAGCAGCAGGAGGCAGACCATGCTGTGATGTCCCACCAGACAGAGGAGAGCACTGACTGTTAATCACACTGTGTGTGTGCGTGTGTGTGTGTGTGTGTGTTTTTTTTCCATGAGGACAGAGTCCATGTGTGTTTGCGTACAACTTCTGACCTGGCTTCTGGAGGACACAAAAACCATTTCTCACTGTTTGTTTGCATGCTGGGAATTCGACTTGCCTCACTAAAGCCTCTGCTTTTTAGAGTCCGTGGACACTGGATTGCAGCAAAAACAGACAAATTATTCTTGCTAAATCAGTTGATAACATAGATTTTTTCCTTTGAGCTTCAAAGAAGCTCCAGCACCAGCGCGCGGCTGGTGAAGGGTTGAGACACCCCACGCCGCTTAATAGTCCCACATTTGCAAAGATACATGAACGCATTCCTGCACTGGTATCACACGGCATGCAAAGACAACCACCTGCTATGAAGTGAAGTAAAGAGGAGGAATTAGAGGCTTTCAGGCGAGAGTAGTTTCTCGGCTCTTGACAGGTCTCAAAGTAGATGTGTTTGCTATTCACGCTGAACTGCCAGTGGGTGTTTATAGTTGTGCTCTGTTGTCTCTTCTGCACTGTCTTTGCCTGACAAGTTCCAAAAACAGCCCTTTTCTTTTCAAGCTCCATGAATGCAAAGCCACCAGTGGGTCTTAATACCAGCACTCTCCCCTTTCCCTTTCTTTGTCCTCCTCCTCCTCCTCCCACGGCTTCTCTTTTCCACATTCCACGCAAAGTCATTCAGTCTCCAGAGTTTATATTCACCTTCACTCTGAAAGAATTGTTTTGTTTATTTTATTTTTTTTTCTGTTGCTTTTCATCCCTCGCGAGAGAGCGCGAGGCGATCCGGCGTGGACTTTCATTACTCATTCTGCCCACACACGCAGATACACACAGGCAGGTGTTGACGATAAACAAATCATTGATGAAATTGGCTGCAGTTCGTTTCATCTTACTGACCTTTTTATGCTTTCGCACCATCACTAGATCTATGTAATATTTCTTTCGCGAGTTTGTTTAAAATAATTAGTCGTAGTCATCGTGCATGAAGATGTTCACACTCTGCTAATAAAACAAAGCCCTTTTCACCTCATCGCGGGTCTGACCACAGGCCAGCCTCTCCGGTGCTACCGTGCCAGAATGATCTGGCACAGGCATTATCTCACCCTGGCATGGACCAGACCCTGTCATCCTCTGTTCCTACAGGAGAAATCAGCTAATTAGTCTGAAACAGAGGAGACAAAGGGCTTTCAGCAGCTGGACCGGTTGGATTGAAAGAGAACCAGCTCCTCTGACATCCTCTTGTCTTTTTTATGTCCTCAAGTTACTCATATGTAATAATTTGAACAGAATGTGGTAATTGTTTCTTTTCTCTTTTTTTAATATGTTGATGTCCTTCACCCTGGCCCTGCTGTACCTGTGGACTTTGAAATTCAGGTAAAATTAGTGGAAGGACCCATACTTTAATTCCTAAGAAGTCGGCCTCTATGAAACCAAGTTTAATGGCGTCAAGCGAGCGCATGGGATCAGATTACATCCAGCTAATCTATGATCTGTTTTCCTGGTTTTTGAGGTTGCCATGATCAAAACTATTGAGGGGAAATTGCAGCTGTGTTGTTTTGGCATGCATCCACATTTTAGCTTTTATAATATTGTGTTGAACTGCATAGATTGGCAAAATGAAATGCTTCCACCTGTGTGCATGTGCAGGTGGAACAGTTGTAAATGTTTCTAGTTTCAGTTCTAAATGTTAGTTTTTTAGAACTTTGACATTATAATTTTGCTCATCAAAATGATTTTTCATCCTCTGACTACGATGTGCAACCCATCTGCTTAGTCCGGTGTTCATTTTTTTTCTCACTGCTTTTAAAATGTGAAGCATATCTCTTTTCTTAGAACATTAGTCCTAGAAGTCAACTTGATTGTGAGAACTAAATAAGGGGTTGTAACACAAGTTCATCCAGTGCTTTGTTACTTCCTTGTGACTCCTCCAACTTGAGTGTGAAAACACTCAGTGTCCTGTCTTTTTGCTTATTCCATGTCTCATAAGCTCAGCACCACGTCCTCGTGGTTTAGAAATCATCTTCAGAACTCCTCCTCATGGCAGTGTCTAGTTGTCGTTACTTCTGTGTTCATTACTTCTTATTTACAGTCTTGGATAGTGATACACGCTTGTCAGGCATAACATCATGAGCACTTTCCTAATACCGTGTAGGTCTCTCCCGTGCCTCCCGAACAGCTGTGACTCGTTAGAGAATAGACATGGACCTTCTGAGGGTGTCCTGTGGTATCAGGCAACGCAATTTTGTTAATGGGGGCCTTTGGGTCCTGTGGGTTGAGAAGAGAGCCTCTGTGGATCAGACTTGTTCCAGTGCATCCCACAGATAATTGATGAGTTTGGGATCTAGTGAATTTGGAGGCCAAGTCAACACCTTCTGCTGTTTAGTTATTCCTAGACTGGTATAGTGTGTGTGCCTGTGTCAGGCTGCATCCTGCTGCCACCAAGGAGTGTCATTCAGTGCGTTTACATGCACGTGAAAAAATCGAATTATTGCCTTAATGGGACTATAACATGAGAACTTAAGTGCATGTAAACACGGAGTTCTCATTATCTGATTGAGAGACCCAGATAATGCGATTGGAATCAGAGTTTTCATCGGATAATGCGTGTGCCTATGCTCCACAACCACTGCAACCAAGAAAGCCGATCGCAGAAGAAGAAGAAGCTCAACGGAGCTGTCTGAGGGATAGCGCGGATCTTACCTGCACCAGAAGTAGCACGAACATTACGTACAAGATTAAAAAATGTACTAATATCCGTCTGGTTGTTGTTTGAAATGCCGGTCTGCCGCATGAACGACTCTTGTTTATTATATCACGTAATAGGTCAACCGGAAATTGGGCTGTATTGACGTGGTATTATCCAGGTGAAAAGACA
Organism: Mugil cephalus; assembly: GCF_022458985.1. NCBI lineage: Eukaryota > Metazoa > Chordata > Actinopteri > Mugiliformes > Mugilidae > Mugil > Mugil cephalus. The sequence continues at coordinate 21,189,417 of NC_061778.1, read as the reverse complement.
CGTATCGCCACCTAGTGTGGAAGAGGAGAACAGTTATTCGATTTTCTTGCGCTGCATGTAAACTGGACAAGGACTGTAGTGAGAAAGTCGAATTTTGAGCGTATCTCAATTAAGCTCTGCATGTAAACGCACTGAGTGTTATAGGACGGGGGTGTCTTGTCTGGTCTAGATGGGTGGTACATGTCTAAGTAACACTGACAAAAAATACCAGGCCCAAAAGTTTCCCAGCAGAACACTGAATTATCGCAAGATGCTCAATATTATTCCCTTAACATTGTTTGTGACAATCTTTTTATTTGACATTTTGAATGGAATGCTAATCTGGAATTTCAAGTCTCATGACTGTTGCCATGGTTGTATTGTTCAATGACATCATTGCATTTTGTTTGATGATGTCATCTAAGCTGGACAACTTGGTCAACTAGGTCTGAGATCAAATATAAATGTCAGAAAAGTATAAATAGGACTTCAGAAACGTCACAAATCATTTCATATCGTCTGGAAAACCAAAATCTCTTGGAACGGTTGACCTTCAAGAAAACATGGAAGCTACACAAGTTCAAACTCTCAGCAGTAATATATATGTAGGAACATCCTGTAGTCTGTGGGAACTGCGCAAGTTACCAACTCCTCCAACTCCGCCAGAGATGGAGGCCAGCTGCACCACCACTGGTTTGCTGGTAGAAAAGGAGAGAACAACTACTACTTCACACAGAAGACACACCGGTTCTCTTCTAAACAAACATTCCTCTGGTATGTGGGCATGGCGTAAACATTGCAGATACCAGCTGCTTGCCCGCTACCGGAGAATCTCTGATTCACTTGATGATGTACCCATGGCACATGGCCATGTTGGAACATGTCAAGATAAAGATTCATGCAGGACCACTACTAGAGGAAGACCTCCATTTTCATCCTTCACAAAGGATTTCTCTGGTATCTGGGCACTACGAGCACATCGCAGGTACCACCTGCTTGCTCATTACCGCAGAATCACTGATTCACTTCAAGATGAAGATGATGTGTCCATGGAACAAGCTAGTACTGGAACCCCTCAAGGCAAAGATCCAGGAAGCACCAGCACTAAAGAGATGGATACAGAAAAAACCTTCTCTGCCCACTACCGCAGAATCCCCTATGCAGGGGATTATCAACAAGATGCAAATAAGACAAAAGCTGATTGAATCCACGCTGTCACAGAGACAACAACTTCTCTCACGGTGGGGCCCTGCAGCGTCATCCGAGGTACCAGAGGCAGATCCATGCAAGATACGACAGAGCTTACCGTTACCACAGACGCCCACAGGCAGCCTACTATTACCCACGCCCTTCATGTGCAGAGGTTGAACAGTGGTGGCCAAGAGAACACATCTGTTGTCACCGCCAAAGTCATCCGAGGCAGCCTCAGTGGTACTACAGTTCTACCTTCCAACAAACACCAAGGCCACAGAGACAACATAAGAGCAGATTCCTTGGTCCACGCTGGAGACGTTATTCTCACCATCCTCAGTCCAGCGGGCAACACACCCAGCAAAGACACAACCCTGATGTCAGCAGCAGCAACATCAACCATGTCTCTGTCCCCCAAAGACAGATAGAAAAGAAGCTGTCCAGGGATGACCATCCTACTCCAGCTTCAAGCTCTAAGTCATCCAGTCCTGATGACTTCACAAGCTTCATTTTGGCATGCTCAAATATGAACATTTGATGTTCATGAGTATTAAAATATGTCTCAATAAACAGAAATTAAACTGAAAACTTGTCATTAATTAATCATTCATGTTATGTGATTAAATATACATGTATACATATACATTAAATAAATGTCTTAATTCAACCGCATCAATCTCATACAACGTTGACTAAATATTAGTATCAGTTATATTTCCTCAGGTCGTGTGCTTCAACACATTCATATCTTAAATAAAAATATTGAATACTACTTTAAGTGCTGAGTGTCTGCTAATCCTAGAGGGTTGGAAACAGAGTCCAGCTGCTCCACTTTCTATTAATAACTGTGATGTTTACATTGAATTGTCACAAGATCGTCATATAGGACCTGCATTGTGGTGCATTCAGTTGGTGAATTACTAGGGATCATGCTTTTCTTTGCCAAGCTGCAAACCTCAAGTGCCGTAAAAGTAGACAAAAAGCCCTTGAAAGTCAAGTCAACATAGAAAATAATGCTTTGCAACAATAAAATCTATAGTGTTGATCCTGGTTATGCTGACAGCTGATGTTGTTATGGGCCTGTGTTGTTATTGTTCCGTGAACTAGTCGACTTGATGCTTGAAGTGTCATGATGCAGCAGTGAAGTCAACAAACCAACGAGATAGATACTTCATTTATCTTGAGTCTGTACAACCGCTAATGTTGTACAGCCATTTACCATTTTCATCAACTCATCCAGTTGAAATCATACCGTGGCTTAAGCGTGTGCAAAATTTTTCATGCAATTTACATTATTTATGTTGAGTTAGCGATGCATTGTTATGAGTTGAGTTTGAGATTGTAAACACATATACTGCATTAACTGGGATGGGGTTGTTGTTCATGTAAATGAGGCTGTAGTGGAAGGACTTTGCCAAACTGCTAGTATTCTTTGTTTTTACTGCATTTGGGGACTAGTTTCTTGTCAGATCTTTCCCTCATAAAAGCCAGCTGCAAAGTGCATTATTATCGTGCCTGCTATATAGTAGTGAGATATAAATTATTCAGAGTGTGTAATGAAAGAAAACAGCAATCCAGCTCCGTACGCCTTCTTTACTTATTCCTTCTACAGACCGCTGAAAATAGATTGATCGTATGCATATGTATAATTTAGAAAGGATCTGGAGCAGAAGAGGTGATGAGGCTGTGTTGATATCGAAGCTGGACTCTGATAGGCTGACTGCCACGTGTGCCGCGTTTCATTTTTATTTTTAGCCACGGTGACATCAGTGCACGCTACAGGATATCTTTCGTAACTGAATTTATCTAACTTGACCACAATTGTCTCAGAATGAATTATGCTTCACTTGTTTTCAACTTGTTTGCTTGCCAGTGTTTGTCCACCCCATGCTGGGACCATATGGTTCGAGTGTGAAATGAATAGAGCCCTCCAGTGCTTGCTCTGTTGTGTTGAAAAATGGCCGAAGTTGTGTTTCCTAGTTTCTTGTGGCTTGACAAAGAATTCAGAAACACAAAATAATTTTATATCCATATATAAAAACTGTTTTCAAAAACGTCCCTTTGAAGCCAGTCACGATTCTTCTAACAAAAGCAGTCATACACTCACTTGCTAGTTCATTAGGTACACCAGTGAAAAGGGACGCATTGTGATAACAATCCTGCTCTAAATTTTAGCTTCTTTATTATTATGACATTCAGCATTGGTTTAAAGTAATTGAGAGAGCTGTTGACTCAACTGTGTTGTCATTTTGCAGGCTGCAGTTTGTATACTATGGAATTGTATTGCATTGTATCAACAGGTGTTTCTATTATTTTGACAACCCCATTAAAGAAAGAGTGCTCGGCTAAATAATAGAAATTATTTAACGTTTAATTCAATCCAGTTGGTCGGATTGATCCAAAATAATTGTCCAGTTGAATTAAGACCTTACTGACACCTGTTCATAAACTGAACATCATGAGGGTCTTGGAGGAGGACTTAGTGCAGGCCTGTTTTGTTAGAATGCATTTGTTTCCTCTCATATCCCTAATGTTATGGCTGATTGTGAATAAGGATGTCTGAATCACATTTCATCTAATAGTACTTCTAGAAGAAAAGTCAAGGACTCATTGTCCTGTGTCTAGTGAGCTTTTCTTCAACATTAGCGCCGCAATAATATTCACAACTAAAAGAAAGTTTTGGTATTTGTCAGTCAAATCACAGTGTGGGTCAGTTGAAGTGGGTCTCCACTTGTTGGCTCAGATCAGTTTCAGTGACTATGTAAATGTTTCCCTGTTGTTAACCGTAATCTCAACTTAAAGATAAACACTTGTCAGTTTTGTGTTGGAGGATTTTGACTGTGGATTTTGTCAGATAACTAGCTGGCCAGCAGAGCGGCCACCAGATTGACACCAGTCTTGGCAGCGTGTACGTGGCTTGTTCCAGTACCAGAACTTCCAAGTACTGCAGTGGTGTATTTGCCATATATGAGAGTCACTGTAGTAGTATTACATTATTTTATTTACTTCATAATTGTGCCACCTTCATGTCGGGGTTGTGACGTACATGTGCACAATAATTACGTTCTTTAGAAAAACGGGTCATCGTCTTGCATATTCTCCCATATGAAGGAACTGTAGCAAAAATTGTGCATGGAGTTGACATTAGAGCAGTTTCCGTGTGTATGTAGATGTTTCCTAGTTGTTAACCGTAAGTATCTGGCAGTGAAGAGATACCAATCGATGTTGACAGAGGACAGAAAAGGGCAAACTGATTGGAAGCGCAGCACTCAGATGGCTGATGAAGCCTCCACACTGTCCAAATGGTTCAGTAATGACTTCTCCCCAATAAATAATGTCCCAGGCAAGTTAAGCTTTCTGCCATCTACTCTTTTTCTTTTCTCATTTAATCTGTTTGATGCTCCCTGATCACGGGCATTGTTCACAACAACAACTGAATTTCAGTCTGACTGTTCTCTCAGCCTTTTGTAAAAAAAAATCCCTTTCTTTGTGGTGATTACATTTTCTTTTTTTGCAGCTGAAATCAATTCAGTCCCAGAGCAGCACTTATAGTACAAGTAGCAAAATAAAATTGTAGGATAAGGTGTCTTGTTTACATGCTCTCCAGTAAGCACAATGAAGAGCTCTGACTTGCGCTGAATACAACAAACCTGGCACTTTTTTAAGAAAAGAAACAAAAAAAAATCAATGGACCTGCACTAAGGGGCTGGCACTGTTATTGGCTTACAGCTTTTCTTTCCACTGAGTCTATGGTTTTATCCGACTATAGTATTGCTGCAATTATTAAAAAGAGGAAGACGAGCCTCCCACTGCACCAGTGTGATTCAGACTGAGAAAGCAGAAAACTTTGTGTGGGTGAGTGTCTGCAGAGAGGAAGTCCAAAAATAGAAAGTGTATCAGAATTCAAAGACAGCCAACTTCAAACGGATAACAAAAACATACATTTCAAATAAATGTATGTTATAAAGGTTACCTTTGACTCTCTTGTGCTCTGTATTCTATGTTGCAGAAATGAACAAATGTATAAAACACTGAGGTCTTGCCCTTAATCTGGCAATATTCATACAGAACTGTTTGCATGGCTACTGAAAATTTACAATTCAATTATAGTCATGTTCACATGCAGCTGATTTTTTTTTTATTTCAAAATGTGTATGCGTCACTACAGCCTCTTTTCCATAGCCTTTTTGATTTTTGCTTTTTAAAGATTCCCCCAACCCTCTCTGTAAAAGTTTAGTGTTGCAATATTTGTGCGTCTTCAAAAGAAACCTGTGCATATTCAAGTCTTTTGTAATATTTAAAAAATGTGTGTCTTTCTCCTCCTGAGCAGAAATATGCTCCCTTGTTTTGGGCATGCATCTTTCTCTTGGCTTTGCAACGTGTTGGCTATGAACCCCCACGGAGACACTTGTTCGGAAACCAATGAGGATGCCCCACAGTCCAGAGAATGCTCCAAAAACTTAACCAATTCTGGCATATCCCATACTTCCCTAAAATCGAGTTTGTAGTCAGAATGTAGTGACATCTAGCAATGAGCCTGGAGAGTAAAATTAAGTTAATAATACCCCTCATCAGGCAGAGGTTCTGAGTTTTAACCCTCCGACCCAGTGGGGCTATTCAGTGTTGAGTTTGCATATTCTCCCTGAGCCTGTGTGGGTTGTCTCCCGCATTCCAGAGACATCCTATTTAAGTTCATTTTTCTGAAGCTTTTTGTGTTAGCCCTGTGATTGACTGGTGACCTGTCAATGCTGAACCCTACCAGCTGAGATAGGCTCCACCCACCTCACAACCCTTTAAGGCCAAGCATCAGTAGGTAATGGTTGGATAGGTACCCCTCGCTTTACCCCCGTCTTTGTAGAAAACCCTAACACTAACCCTAAGACCTCCACTGTCCAGTTTCCCATTGTGGTCTTCTGTAGAAACATAGGATGTCAACATGGTGGGTTCCTTCTTCTAAGCTTAACCAAAACACAGTTTCTGTTTTCTGCTGCTATTTTTCCTCGAATGGAAATGTACTTATGAATACTGCATTCCATTTTTACAAATAGAAACTCCTAAATTCTAACCAGAAAGTGAACGGAATATGCTGTTTGTTTGCTGTGTTTGTTGTGCATTTCGCCATACTAAATTAGACAGGCCGAGTTAAATCCCACTTTTGAGGTAAAACTTTGCTGAACGAAAAAATATGCTCCTTAGTCAGTTCATCCTGGCCTCTGCTTCTTTGTCTTTTCACTGTTATTATATGAGCTGCAACACAAACACAAAGTCTAGCTCCAGTCTGTGTGCCAGCCTGGGCCTTTCTTTTTTTCTTTTTTCTTTTTTTCTTGAGAATGACCAGCTGTGTCTAGTTTGTGTACTTGCCAATGTTACTGCAACTCTTTCAGTGACAGCCATATGGTCAGTGTGTTTGTCACATACTCACCTTTGTCGCATAATAACCTTTAGTTGGGTTATTTTCAGAGTTTCTGAGCAGTGAACAATGAACACTCAGCATATGTGGGAGGAAGCTAAGGCAGAGAAAGTTGGTGTGCTCACTTCTCACAAGGTTACAGGCATGCATCTGGATTCAATCCATGTTAACTATACGATGCACGAAAAGAACATGTTGCATAAATCAAGGAAGGCACGATTAAAAGGGTTACATACACCCATCAGGCATAACATTATGACCACCTTCTGAACAATTTGTAGGTCTCCCTCAAAAGATAATGGACATGGGCCTTCTGAGGGTGTCCTTTGGTGTCCTTTGGGTTCTATGGGTTGAGGAATGGGGCCAGTGATCATCCCACAACCTTGATCGTTGGGTCTATGAATTGTGGGGCCAGGTCAACACTTGTGTATTTGTGTCAGGCTGAATCCTTGCTTTGGGGTGGGGATGTCTGGTCTGGTCTAGGTGGGTGGTACATGTCTAAGTAACATCCACATGAATGCCAGTTCCAAACGTCTCCCAGCAGAACATTGTATTGCAACACGCTGGTCAGTGTTATTTACTTCTCCTCTCAGTGGTCATAATGTTATGCCTGATCAGTGTACAGTATTTTCAGTGCCCCGGGGAAAAACTTTTCCTTTTGAAGATCTGAGAGATTTTGTAGCACATCAATTCCCTGCACGCACGAGCCAATCCGTGGGATGCATTTTAATCACGATTCTGTTTCCGTTCCCCTTAGAAATGTCACTACTCTCTAGCTGCCTCACCTAGAAACGCTGAGGTCACACTGATCCTCTTCCCACACCTTAAACCCTCCCGCAGTATTAAACCTACTAGAGAATGAATCGGAGCAGCGTGCTTCACTCTGTCAATTTCTCTGTCACCGAGGTGTGCGTTGTATGAAGTCAGACCGTGTTCAGCCATGACAGCAAACACAGTTTTCTGTCCCGGCACGTCTGCGCTGTGCTGATGCAACACAGTGGGTAGAATCCACGCATTCAGACTGTCCTCTGCAGTCAGGCTTCTCCAGGCTCCTGAGGAAGCCCGTTCGAATTGCAAAATCACTCACAGCTACGCTGTGTGTAAACCAGTGAGGGTGTGAGAGGAGAGAGGAGCGGGGGAAATAATAATATGTGCATATGTCTGTTGGATGCACAGCGAGTGGCCGGGGTCTGCGGTATGTAAATGCTTGTAGTTTGTGCATTTGCATCAAAGCTTTAATGTGTCTGTACTCGCTTTCCTCTCACTGAAAGGTCATTCAAGACCATATGTATTGCAGTATGCATGTGGGCGTATGTGTGTGGGAGGTTCAGCTTGATGACCACACTCATCTTGGCAGCACCCCGCAGCACTCAACAGAATTTGCCTCTTTTTTTTTCTTCTTTTTTTTCATATCCTCGCGCTCCGTCGTTAAACCGTTCAGGTTTCGTTTTAACTGAGGCCTCTTCGTTGTTCATTGTTAATCTTGTCACTTCCCCGTGCCATATGTTATGTATGGCAGCCGCGGCTTTTAAAGCTGCACCACGGAACGCAAACAGACAGGGAAGATGCATATCTATCCACGCCGTCTAGTTATCTATTCATCTATGCACAATCTTCTGTCTGCCAAATGACAACCAAGAACATTTGTCAGACATTTAGTCACACCAAAGTACACCTGCAGCCCTGCACACCTGCTCATGCATATAATGTTCTTTCTGTACGCTAATAGCGGTGGGTGTAAATTAAGTTGTTTCCAATATAATTAAGGAGGCTGTCCATATGACTGTTGCAGGTGCACGGGGCAAGAGTAAGAGCACACACACACACGTCATCTGTCAGACTGAAGCCACTCATAAATAACCAAACAAATTTAGATGTTGTTGCTGTCGCTTCAAAATGATTGAGTCTCTCTCATTTTATTTATTTATTTATTATCATTATTTTTTTTTTACAAATGCCAGTAAAACTGAGATGGAATATTTGTTGGTCACTCCACCGCTTTGGTCCCAACTGAAATATTCAGACCAGACATGCCATTCATTCTCAGTCTCCACGAAAGCTGTCATTTATAGGTTATATAAATTATTAAAAGGAAGGCCAAGGAGTTTCACCTCACCATTGCTTTTGCTATTGTTTACTAGCATCTAAGTATTATGAGCAAACTTTACTTAAAGTATTAAACTCCCTGAGATTATTATTTATTTAAATGTCTGGGGTCAGCTACTATCTATGGCTGAATTAGTGACATAGTCTATAATGTCCATAGGAAAGTATTGCCATATTTGTATGACATAGTTCTTCAACAGGGGTCTGCGACCCCTAGGGGGTTCGTGTAGGTACTGCAAGGGGGTGGCAAAATCTTTGGTTGATTAGACATTTCTATATATATATATATATATTTATTTATTTTTTTTATTTCCCCCCACAAATTAAAATTAACATAAATCCAACATATTTTAGTAAAGGGATAAGGGATAGCTTAATATTGCAAATTGAATGCAAAATGATAATAATAATGAATATAAAAAATAATGAAATAATGAATATATAAAAATGTATAAAAAGTATAAAAGAATATAAAAGTATATTTTTAAATAGCACTAGGCTGAGTTTAATATAGAACCTATATACTAGGTAGGTATGGGGGTCTCTACTGAATCTCTCCATAGGTTTGGGGTCCTTGGCCTGAAAAATGTTGAAGGCCCCTGGTATAACCTATTAGCATGATTATAAAATCGGTGTCTGTGGAGACCAACTTGGCGTTATGACCACCTTCCTAGTAATTTTTAGGCCTCCCTTGTGCCTCCAACACAGGGGTGTCTGGCAGCAAATTATTAGAGGGGGCCTTTGGGTCGTATGCATTGAGGGGAACTGTCTTTGTGGATCAGACTTGCTACAGTGTTTCCAAACATCGTCACAAGATATTCAGTGTTATTTCCTTCTCCCGTCAGCGGTCGTAATGTCATACCTCATCACTGTAAATACAGAATGCTAAGTCATCATCAGGCAACAAACAGTGGATTAATGCAAACCGGACATTTCCCTCTTCTGCAGCTTCACAGGAGAAGCAAACGTCTCTCATTATGAAGCCGTCAAAGCAAATACTGCTTTCTTTGTCAGCGTAAGCGCTTCTCACCACCGTACCTCCGACTTCTCAGTGAGGTAACCATCTCCTTTCCATGCGCCCTCCTGTTCTCGGGCTCACGCCGTGTGAAGCATGAACTCCAATCACAGTTGCTCACAGAATGATGGAATAAAAAAAAAGAGAAAATATATTGCCTGAATTCTTCATTAAATCGACAGTAGTTTTTGTACTGCCGCACCTGAAATGAAAGGACACTTCCCCTCTGCGCAACCTTGAGCTCAAGGTTAAAATTGATCGCGCTCCCGCGTCCGGGCGGCCGTAAAGACTCTCCGCTTGACTCGTATTCATGTGCATGCGTAGTGGGGAAGCATGAATACATACTTCAATCAAATTCACCTTCGCTATCAGTGGAGCTGAGAGGTGCACATTGTTTCATTTGCCCTTATCACAGCGGTATTGTAGACGAGGCTCCGGGACATAGATTAAACGTCATTATTTAATGAGAGGAGAGCAGGATGGATGCAGCATGTAATTAGAACGACACATACACTGCTCTGATATATCCATCACCGTGGACTGAGAATATATGTGTGTGTCTGAGAGTGTGAGTTTGTGTGAGTCTGTGTGTGTGTGTGTGTGTGTGTGTGTGTGTGTGTGTGTGTGTGCGTGTGTGTGTGTGCGTGTGTGTGTGTGCGTGTGTGTGTGTGTGGTTGCCCCAGGCTCTCTAATTCAACCCCCAGATGAGTGTGTGAGTATGCAAACACTCAACACATTAGGTGCTGCTCATCAGTCTTCTGTTAAATCTGTTTTTGTCACACATGAGCTCTCTCTCTCTCTCTCTCTCTCTCTCTCTCTCACACACACACACACACACACACACACACGGATGTACTCCCACAACGCAAATCTTTGCGGAACAGCGCTCCTCAAGGAAATGCTTTAAGTATCCAGGAGGTCGGATTCATGCGGTGGCGGGCGCAGATTGTAAACTCTTGGGTGTTGCTGGTTGAATATGTTAATGATGTTGAGGTTTGGTAATAAGGATGTCTTCCATGAATAATGGAGCGAGTCACTATCTATTTATCTCTGTCGCTCCATCTCTGCTTCCTTTTCCCCTCTGCCTTATTTTCTCACACACTGTTTTACTCACACACAGTCGTAAAAAAAAAAAAAAAAGTCAGCGTGGGTCCCATTCATCAAAGTAAAATGTGACACATTAGGCACAAACATAAAAATACACTGGCACACATGCAGACACGCACACACACAGACACGCACTTTACGTTGTGAGTACATCACGCTTTCTTACTGTAAATTACAGTAATAATGCACCACAGGGCGAGCACGTCAATTATGAGGATCTGCTGACATCTGGTGGTCATTATGTGTCACTACATAATACAATAGTGGGACGTCAAGGACATGAAAATGTGATGCATTTCAATTAATTATATCGGCCTCTGATGTTAGTTAGTTAGTTAAATAATATATGACAGATTTTAGTCCTCCTCAGTCTGCTCAGATTTTCTTATGAAGATGGATGTGATGCATTATTGTTGAACAGGCTAAGGCTAGTTTCTACATTGTGTTGGGCTTTGGAGTGACAATGAGTTAAACCTACAAGGAATATGTTATAATCCGAATTTCTCTAACTATACAGTATCTAGCTTTATGATCTCACAGCTCTGATGTTTGTTGCATTATAGTGTGCACTGGTTTGGCTGACTGAACGTCTGTTTTATTCTGTGGAGTGCAGGCCCAGACCTATTCAGACACAGCTCGTGTGCATGTCAGCGGTCGGCTCGCTGTCTGAAGCTCTCCTCGCGCCGTCCTCAGACAGGTGACACAAGGCAGCTCAAAGCATCTCAGTCCGCCCTCGCCATTGCTGCCTCCTTTGAGGTCGGCTCGTGATCAAATGGACATTTTATAAAAAAAAAGAAGAAATGCTTTTTAAATCTTTTAATGTATGAAAATGACCTGAAATAATTCATGAGCCCGGGTGTTTTAAATGGGATCGCGCCGGAGGAGAAGAAGTTTGGAAGTTTGACAATGAGGAAGTCAGAGGCCTCAGATCACAGTCAGAAGTTTGACTGGTTTGAATTAATGACGGAGAAGAAAAACACCACCCAGCGACCTTGCAGGCCTCATTAAAAAGTAAACGGTAAACATTTTAGCAGCAGAGACTTTCAAAGTCAGATGGCTGCTTTATGTATCGGTGTCTCACAGGTTCAGATGCTTAACTTTGTTGTGCCCTTTGTCAGAAGCATTCAGCATGCGTTGAGTTGTGGAATCGGCAAGTTACAAGTTTAAATTGAATGTGATCTGTCTCTTCTTTGATAGAGCTGATTTAGCTAACATGGAAGTCTGTGCGTGTGCGTGCACGTGCACGTGAGGTAAGTGCAGGAGAAAAGCGCTCGCTGTCAGATTGCTTACACACACAGATGCACAGATAGTCAACAGTGTTTGTGTACGTGTGCAGGTTTTTTTCTTTTTTTCTTTTCTCTCGTGTCTGTGTGTGCGAAGTCGGAATGGATCCGCCTTCTCTTAGGTCCTTGACAGTCTAATTGTAGCCTTGGTGTAAAGTGGATGTAACACAGCAATTCGGAGACCAAATTATGAGCAAAGCACTGTCATTAGACACCAGTCCTAAAAACACTGAGGACCTTCCCGTTGTTCCTGCATTACACTAAGTGCCTGTCACAGACTCTCATATAGATGTGTGTGGGGGATTCCAACAAAAACTCAAATCAAATAAGATATAAATCCAGCTTTCTTAGGACAAAATATGAGAGATATATATGCATGCTAGGTTGCTTTTTTTTATTTTGTTTTTTACTTTGAATGTGTTTGGATAGTGCAACCCCTTTAAAATTATGAGCCTATGTCTTACAAGGGCAACACAACAGTGTGAAATGCTGCAGCTCTCGCCACCTCATCATTCCACTCCCAAACGTTATTCATCCCTCGTCACAATCGCCTCTCTCTTCTCTCTCTCTTTGTTCCTTTATCTCTGTGCGGTGTTTTATTCTGCGGTTATAATAGAAGTACTAAATGGGGGAAGTTCAAGTTCTTTGTGACTGGCTTAATGTCCTCTAGACAGCGTGGATGTTAAGAAGTAACCTCTTTATGTCTCGGAGTGCTCTGGCTTTGTTTTAATTCCTGCCCATGGATTAAGTCTGAGTGTGACCGAACTGTCTGGTGGTCACATCTTTTTGAGCTTCAAACATCACTGCTCCTATGCTCCTCTTGATGGACTTAATCCAGATGAGATCACGCACCAGTCAGGCAGAGATGAGGCGCTAATCAGCGTCACGACCGGCCTCTTCCGCTAACTGGAAATGCCGTGTGGTGTGCCACTCGGCGGAATTTGATTTACTCTATGAACACCGGACTCCAGCTCTGCGGATAATTTTGGAAGATAAACATGATTAAACCTCTGTTTACAGGAGCACAAAGACCTGGATATTCTTAAACCAAGTGACTTTGTGATGTTTTTGAAATGTCAAGCTGTGTTTGCTCCAAGTGTTTGGACTTCCATTCCTCCATGGTGGCCAAATGTCAGAGAAAGGGAGAGAGACTGAATGTGTGTGTGTGTGTGTGTGTTTGTGTGTGTGTGCAGACGCAGAGAGCACTGACTTTCAGTCGGTTGTGACCTGCTCCATGCTTCCGCATTCAGTGCACAGATGAGAGTATATACTCTACTCATTAGACACAGCTCAACAGTCTTCTTTGAAATCTCCTTCTGTCACAGTCATACCCACGAACACACGCGCGCGCACGCACACATACACACATCCAGCAACCAACACCTCCGTCACCCCCCCCTCCGCACACACCCCCCTCTCTCTCGTTTCTATGGCAACAGCAGGCAGGCTCAGAAGTGGGAACAGGGAATCAGTTGCATCCAGAACCCCCGCAGCCAATTAAACGCCCAGTCAAAATCTGCATACAGCGGCAGTCAGAAGTCCGACTACGCCGCCATTCAGCCGCGCCGTAATCGGAAAATCTCCGGGAATCGATGTGGGGACGCTTCATCAAAGCAAACGCAATTAAAAGTGCATTGAGTTAATGGGCGTAGCGTGCTGCATAAACTCAGTGGACACTTTATCGGGAGCACCTGCTCGTTAATGCTAACAGCCAGGTCGTCCGGAAAGAGCACGGCCCGCGGACACTGTGTAGCGTAGAAAACTGAGACTTTTGTGACACTTTTGAGGACGTGAAATAATTGTTTTACTGATTTGGCTGATTATCAGTTAGATTAAGGCGGGGGAAAAGCCGCAGAAAAAATGAACAAACTGCGTCTTGGGTAATCAGCACACTGAACAACAACCTACAGCAGCACTTGTCTCCCCAAAAAGTATAGCAGTGTAAATAATGGTATTAGATTGAGCTGTGGTATATTACTTGGCCGGTCTCAAGTGTCGAACTGTCAGGTGCAATAAAGCACATCCTGAACCGCTTGGCCTCGACCACACTCGCAATCTGCTGCATTGTAGGGCGGCCGGATTGTTGCTGTGACACCCTGAGTTCTACTACCACTGTACTGGAGCACGGCTACTCTAGCAGACGACCATGTTTATCCAACTTACTTCCTGATCTCCCAAATGTATGAAGCATTTATATTGCCAGCATGGGCAGGGCAGATGGAAAACTACAGTACTTTTAATGAATTCCATTCAGTGCAGACTTGGCAGCCCCAGCGCCCCGTCACTTCAGACACGGGGAATCGAGAATTCAGCTGGCAGCATATGGGTGTGAACTGGAGATTACCACTCGTATAACCGCGCCGTCGCAGCAACAGTAAGCAGCTAGAGATAAATACGGCTGTGTTGATTAAATGTGCTTATGAGCTAAATCGATAAATAATGAGAGAAGTTTGCTCATATCGTCGGTGGATCTGCCTGTGCAAATACTGCAAAATGAACGGCACATGCTTTCGTGCATGCACACACTGACACACGGTCGCGCACGCGCGCGCACACACACACACACACACACAGGCGGGCACAGTTAGGTCTGCCAACGTATTTCTTTTTAGCCCGTAATTCTGTAATTGGCTAGTTTGCTCACTCCCTGTAGAAATCAGTTATCTCTACAGGGTTGCCCATGACATTTTCTTTGGGAGGTAGTAAACAAGAGTTGTCCTCGCATGCCTCCCGTTCCATTAGAGTCTTTGCAAAGCATGTCCCAATTCACCTAACTTTAGCAAACAACAAGCCTTTGTCTGTTACCTTGTGTCATTTGAATTTGTGCTGTTTCACTGCGCCTCAGATGATAGGACTGACCCCCTAAGATTCAGCATGAGCGAACAAATATATCAGGAGAATCAATTAGGCATCGATGACCATTGTACTGTGGGAACGTATCTGTGACATTGATATGTTTGCACCAAATTGATTTATTAATTAGAAATTAATGGTTGTTCTATTATTAAAATATTATCACTATAATGAGTGATACATATGATTTTCAATCTTGGAATACCACAGATCACAAAAAAGAAGCCTTCCATTTTTTGTTTTTTACCTGTGGTTTCTTGTAGCAAGTGCTGTTCGGTACTACAGGTTATAGGTGCGATTCTGTGAGAAACTGTGAGCAGACTGACAGCAGAGCACAGCGAACTGAGTATGATATCTGGCTGAAACGGTGGAAATTTGCACCTGGAGCACCTGCAGCTCTTTACCTAACAGCTCACTGCAGTTGCTCCGTCTTGGTCTAACATCTACTGACAAAAAGTGATAAAAATGACAGCTGATAGCTAGAAATAGATATTTTGTGAGCAGTGGCAATTAAAAACTAAGTTCATTGACACTGCATTTGCTGTCACTATTTACTTTACAAAGTAAGCATACAAATAAAGCATCGCAGTGCTGTTTTTTGTATTTATTTTATTATATTTTTGTTCTTCATTTGAATCATTTTGTTGAATTTTGGTGGACATGTCACCCTTGGCTAGACTTCGCAATGATCCAAATCTGGGATTCTGTCCATTCTGACAATTGTCATTTTAAAGCCAGAACATTTTGTGGTGCTGGAGAAATCTGACATCTGGGACGTCTGTACTGACTGCCAAAATTCACTGCATTTGCATAATTAGTTTTTGTTTTTTTTCCGTTTTTCAGGTATTTTGTTTCTCAGACAATAAAACCTGACGACAATATATTGAGGCTGCATCTTTTGAATCTCACCGTTTCTACTTGAACAACACTGACGTTCACCCGTATTAAATAGCTTAATAATTACTGTGTAGTAGATATTTTTGAATCCAAAGCAAAATGTTTAATTGTTGAAGGTCTACTTTTATTCACGGGTTTTGACATCTGAATGCAGATGTAAAACTGCGCAGCATCGGAAGGGGTTCAAAGTTTGCTGTCCGTCACACAACAGGCCCGAGAGCTTTCCCTGATCACATGCACACGGGCTGTATACAGCTGTAAGACAGCTGGTAACCAGCAGATGTCTCTGCTATACTGGGGAACGCATTACTATTCACATCAGAGGCTCCCACATTTAATTTCAGCCCTTCTACTTTGTCGTCAGAGTGTATAGGCTTATCTGAAAGGCGTATTGCTGATAAACCGATATGCTCACGTCCCCCATCACTTTGAATAAGGCAGTCAAGTTTGATGGATGGGGCTTATCGCAGATCTTTTCATGAATGAGACTGGTAGTAGAATTGCCAATCAGGTCCTCGACGCCCCTATCTGATCCATAATAATCCACCAGGTAAATCTAATGAGAAAATATGTCTTCCCCTCACCTTCTTTTTTTTTTTTCCGGGCCAGAGTGAAGTTAATTATGGAAGTACATTTGGGATTTGACCGCCCTGACGCCCTCCCCTGGAACTGTGTGTTCTATTTTAGAAAGTACATCATCTGTTTCTGCATTTTCAGCACTGTTTTTTTTTTTTGTTTGTTTTTTGTATTTTGTTTGTCAGCAATACTTGACAGGATTTCACTGACATCTTCACAAAATTGCTCGAAGAATAGGGTAGCCACAGTAAGTACATCAGTGCACAACTGTGACAGCACTGGCATGGCAGATCAGTTTATTTTATTGTAGGGTGTCAGATAGTCCTGTGTAAAAAGAAAATTCTTTTTGATTGTGTGATTTTCTCTTTGATGCTGGCTTGAAATGGTTCAGGTTCTTGGTGCAGTCAGACTGACTTCAAGCGACCGTGGTTAAGAATACGTGTGATTTCATTGTACTCCAATCAGACATAACATTATGACCACTTTTCCAATATTGTCTAGGTCTCCATTTCATCTTTTGTAAGATAAGACAAGATAGCACAATAAAATAAACTGTATATCGCCTCATTGAGGTCAGAGCTGTGTGCTGTCCAAACCTCTGCTGTACAGTCTGATGGCACTGGGCACAAAGGATCTGCACCGGGGTGGGATGATCTGCTGACTGAATAATGAATAACACCTTTAAATAAGTAACATTCAGTGTAAATCAGTGCCTGATTTTTTAATATTAGTTTGATTACTTTAAATGGAATTCATACAGCTATGCGTGATGGCCAGGCTCCAGCCGTTTCAGCCCTTCAGAGCTCACCTAAGTGTCTGCCATTATGTCGTGAAACAGCACTTCTCAGTTCACAGAAAGCTACAGCTTCTCAAAAGCAATTGTTCCAGTGAGCACCATGGGAGGACTAACTATAAGCCATTGAGCTGATGCATACCTACCTACATTTTTCCTTGGTTTCTCCTGTTCTTCAAGGCTATCTCACTGTGTCCTCCCATTTTGTTGTATCTCCTGAGAAACTCTTGGTATTTGCATCAGTAATCATCATATGCAGATCCAAGTTTTGTACGTTTCTTTGACCAAGTTACCAAACACAATTTCAAGACATGTGCCAATACATGGCAATTCAATGTTCAAGGAAACTTTTGGACCTGCCATTCATCTGGAAGTTACCTAAACCCACCCAGATCAGACCAGACCAGACACCCCCACCCCATAGCAATGTCACTACTTGGTGTTGACCTGGCCTCCAAATTAGGGCTAGATCCCACATTGATCAAGTAGCCATATCCACAGAGGCCCCTCCCCTCAACCCATAGGATCCAAAGGCCCCCACTAACAACATTCTGTTACCAGACACGTCTGCCTGATTGGTGTATATCTACTAGACAGCAGAATATTAGCCATGCCCTTAGACTCCTTCACGGTTTGTAAACAGTGTGACATTTTTTGAGGGGCGGGGCTTAACTGGATAGATAGATAGATTACTTTATTCATCCCCGAAGGGAAATTAGGTAAGAACTGAACACATGGGGGCGGGCGCTCTACCAAGTGAGCTAAACACCACCCCATGCAATACATCTCAACAGCCTGTAAACAGCAGTTAGCATATTTCACTGTTTTGGCAAGAATGGAGGAGGAAAACACATATTTTAGAGAATATACTAATACATTCACTCTCCAAGACTGGGAGGGTTATTAAGTGAACTCTCACTCACTGGAGGGACAATTTGACCAAAGGAGGACACAGAGGGGATGAAGTCTGGTCTGTCCTTATCAAGTCAACCATCTCCAACAAAGATATTACAAGAAATAAGTGGAACAACTGTGGAGCAAATGTGGAGCAAATTATGTAGCAAATGCAACTTCTGCTTGGACACCCCTGAAACACGCAACTAATGTTGGGTTACCTAGCAGTTAGCATTAGCATTAACATGTAACAAGAATCCCCCAAATAGTTAATGTAATTTCATTCCCGATTTAGTCCAACCCATAACGTTATTCAGGCTGAAACTGATGATGCATTACATATTAATCTGACCTGATATAAAGTGGGCACGTTGCAGAATGTCCCCCAAACCAAAAAACCAAACCAAAGTTGAATACGACTTGCAGTGGCTGGTATGTGACAAAACTTCAAGTTAGTGTTTTTGATTTTTTGGTTTTAGCAGCCAAAAATACAGCATGACAACATTTTCGTGGTTGAAAATTACAGTGCTCGCCTCGAGCTTCCCTCTGTTTTGCCTCCAGCTAACATCGTGACCTCACAGTAGACCATGACGGGGTCTGTAGATACCCGTACATAAAATCCAGAGCGCAGCAATTTGCAGTACATTAAAAAAGCTGCAGCTTGTAAAACAAACAGCTCTCAAAGGTACAATCACACTGTTGAGATGTATTTATAGGTTTGTATATGTTTAAAACCCCTTTATGTTAAAAATCTATTAGCACGCTGCCATTGACCATTGTCAAGCAGTGTCTTAGGCAGTGTCAGACTAAAGATGGAAACAAGTTGACAATTCTGTCTGATATCAGGTGCATAAGATAAACCGGCAAACTGTTCATACATGCTATGTGTCTCATTCAGTGCGAGCTGCTATAATCAATACTTTATATCTGCTTATATATATCTACTTTATATATCTTTTTAAAACAAACCCTATAGTGCGTCGCTCATGTCAAACAGTCCCTGTACTCTTCTCTCCAGACAGTTTGCGCTCTCCTCTATTCTGTTTTATCCTTGGTTCAGAGCTTGTGATCCCAGTATTGCCTTTATCCTTGCTCTACTCAAAATAGAGCCCATAAGCTGCGCGGCTGCTCAGTAGCACCAAACAGAGCCTGATGATGATGATGATAGAAGAATTAAACTCAAAGTGTTTTTTTTTTCTTCTGTAGCTCTTCAATGTAGCCTTTAAAGGCGAAGACCGTTTAATAGTAAACTGGAAGTGTTTTTTTTTAACTACTGAAAATTTTGCCAGGAGTTGTTACAGATACACTCAATAACTTTTCATGTACCAACACAGAATGTCATATTTGCCTTCCCTAATTAACGTAGCATTTTACTGTGTACTGTGTCATTAATATATTCTGTTTATGTCCAGTAGCTGGTGTCCAACTGATTTATTTATCTAATTATTTTGTGTCACAGCTAGTTTCTGCCACCGTTTCCATCTCTTTATAGATCTCTGTGAACGTGTTGGTTATTTATTTATTTTTTTTTATCTGATGTGAGTTTTATTTTTTTTTTTTCATCATGGACCGTGCATGGGAATCATAGCAGGGGGCTGAGCACACTTCTTTCACAGTTATTTCTTTTAAAATTCCGAACTTCTAGTAATTACAGTAAGAACATGAAAGTCCTTTAAAGCACGGTAAACAAACCATGGTGCCATATCTCTGACTTGAGCTTGCTGTTATTTTTCTTCTTCATTATTATTATTATTATCATCAATAACCACAGTTAATGCACGTTGCATTTGAAGCCACTTGGCTCATAAGAAATCAGGCAGGGCGGAGGGCCTCGTCTCCCTACGCTGTAACGACAGCAGCGAGCATAAACACACAAACGCATCCGACGCATATGCATGGAAGCACTCGAGCACCCTTGAAAAAAGTTTTTCATTAATGAGCTTTGTTTTAAGTTGAAACATTTTACAAATTAATTTGAAACTCTTTCTATTAAACTTTCTCTTTGAGTCAATTAAAAGTTCAGAGCAGATCTCAGTTCTGTATTGGGCACTTTCTGGTCTCTCCTCAAACTGAAGCTTTTTTTGGCCAAAGATAAGTACAATGTTTCTGGCCTGCAGCGTTTTTTTTTTTTTTTTTTTGAATCCTCCAATTTAGATATCAGTATAAAAAACATTCAGGATGTCAGTCACACATTCAGGCTGGGCTAGATATTTTTTTCACATCTGTTATTTTGACTGTGGAATAAATACTATGTCCAATCCCATCAACAGAACCGCTGAAGGCATTTTTAGTGGAACCTAAAGTTGCAGTATCCATCTTCTCTGGTTTAATTTTTGTTACAAAACCCTTTGAAGTGAAGAGACCACAAGTGTTTTCATAAACTGAAGGGGTCAAACATAAAAATCTTCCTCAAGCATGACAAATTCAACCATTGTTTGCCGTGCTTTGAGGAAAGCTCAGGAAAACGCAGAAAGGTTCTTGAGTTGCACTAATCCACTAAGACCACTAATCCATCCATCACTGCCTGCCTTTTTTTTTTTTTTTTTATCGTCCTTGCTGATCGCTTCCTTCACCTCGAATCAAAATAATGGTGGAAAACCTTTCCTCCGGTTCAATGTCGACCAACACACCGAATCAGTCATCGTTTGGATTCGTGAAATATCCTTCAGCGATGACGTGATGAAAAGCTCAATTTGACCCTAGTCAAATAATTCAACGCTTTTATGAGCGTCCTTGTCACCCAGTGAAGTGATGATTAGGTGGAAACTGGAGGAAGGGTGTTGGTCGTGCCTGAGTGGCTCTGTGTGGTGAAAACAAAGGCTTGGCAGCTGACAGACTGACAGAGAGGAGCAAACTCTTGGCTGGGGAAAGACTGTTGTCCCAAAAATGAATAAAATAGACATGTAGAGTTTGTGTAAATATACTGTGCAGATAGACAGGTGGATTGATAGTCTAGCCGCTCAGTGCCACATTTTCAAATTCCAACCACGTCTCCTTGTAAAAAACCATTTAGCTCTCAAACTTAGACAGACTTTAATGATCCGCAAGGGAAACTGCTTGGTTATAGTAGCTTAGTTGTTACAAAAAGGTGAGCTGTTATACAGCTGGACAGAGTAAGGAATGAAAGAAGTTCTGTAGCGTTCACTGTGGGAGGAGCTGAATCAGAGATACGTTCAGATTACTGTAAATCAAAACACCCACTACATTTCTACATAAGTCTCTTCTTTATTCTACTCTGCAACCTTACACTTTGCAAACTATAATGGCTTTCGTTGGTGGTTGGAGATAATTTGCCTCCTCTCCTGGCTCAGTGGAATTCAATAATGCCTCCTTTTTTTATGTACAGTTAATTTTCTCGCTGGATAAATGTTTTATTAGATCATAGGCAGGATACAGTGCTATTAACTGTTTAACTCCGGTTTTTCGTCACCTAATTAGCGTTATCATTCACTCGTTGAGACGTTCCGAGTTATACAAAGAGTTGCTCATTAGCTTTAATGTGATTTGTTTGACAGGCGATCCCGATGATTAGCAATGCTGTGCGCTGGAGGTAAGAGTTATATGTAAGCTATAGCCTGTTCAATGTTCCCCCTCGAGAAATGGTAATGCACACGTCTTACGACTCTGACCAACAAAAAGGGCAGACGTGGAAAGTAAACCATCATTACCACATTCTTGCAGCAGTCTTTTGGGGGGAGGATAGCACCTCATTAGCATCAGCTTCTTTCATTTATCTCAGATTATTTGCATTTATTAATGAATCAATCTGCATAATCAAAATTTAAAAAAAATAAATAAATAAAAAAATTTGACATTGCTCTCACCTACTGGTTCCTGTAGGACTTGTCTCCCAGAAGGATAGGTGCCACTCAGCAAGTTGAACACAGCACAACAGTTTTTGTGTCTCAGCTGTTAGCATAAATGCGTTGTTTCAGTGCGTAGCTGCCGAATAAGTTTTCCTGTCAAAGTTCGACAAATTAAGAAATGTTGTTTTGACACAATCCCAACTCACTATGGAAAAAGCACTGATAAAGGCAGTTTTGCACAATGTTTTATTTAATATTGGAGAATAATAGGTACCGGTCCACAGAGGTAACCCAGCAAAATCCTTTCTCTAAAATCCATCTTTCCATGGATTTTAGCAAGGAGAGTGTCTTCTAAAAGCTAAATTAGATCCATTGCCCCAGTGCTAAGTTTACTTTGTGATATTCAGCACTGCATATCTGCGCCTTGCTCTGTGGTTTTACAAGTAGTGTGCCCTCAAGACCCTTATCAATAAGACCTATCAATATCCTTAAAGACACCGCAAGCAGCAAGAAATAAGTCAATGTCTGATTAGTGCTTTTAACGCAGTGTTATAGATGACTGCACCTACCGCACCACTGTAGGTGGATTTAAAGGATTTGGAGACTCACAGCCGAACAACATCAATGTCCCTTTATCTGAAGCAGGGCACAGTCTGTTCTCTCCACTTGCATACCACAAAGCGTCTACGCCATAACATCTCCCGAAGCCACAAATTGATAAATGGTCTGTTTCTGTTGCTCCACGTTACACAAAATGAGCGAACGCCGGCGAAAATGGGTAAAAGCAGATGTGTTTGTGCGCTCTATTTTCACTGCCACTGAAGGCAAAAACTCGGTTGAATGCGCGGAGGCTCAAAGGTCTCTTGAGAGGATCCACTGCTGTGGGAAACCTCCCTTTTTCCGGCACTCCAAACGGCTGACAGATTTGCGGTAATGCGGGACACGCAAACAGCACGCCGGCAGGTTTTTCCACTTTTGACGGAATTCTTATTGCTGATCTTAAATCTTTCATGAACAACATCTAAAAGCAATTTCCTTTTTGTTTGTCTCTTATATCGTGCACTTCAGCTTAAAAAAAATAAACCAAACTATCACTTCTCAGTACCTGACCGCAGAAGTTTTTCAGTTGTAAACCACAACTGCACAGGTCTCTCATGTCTGTTGGTGCTTTCTTTAAGGCACAAACTCATAACACAGTGGCCCGTTATCTATCGCGGCCTGCAGACAGAGCCTCAGAGGACGGCTTCTCAGAGTTGACAAGTAAAAGAAGGCGTTCTGACGGCTGCCTCACTTTAACTTCAGGGGGTGAATGGAGCATCTCAGAGAATGCGGTTTTGTCTGCGTGCGAGTGTGTTAGTATACAGTACACACAAGGAAGTGAGGAGTGTATTGACGGAGTGACCCCTTCACTGGACAATCAGCATCAGCAGAGTGGATCTGCTCGAGGCTACAACCTCCCACTGTTTATCCACTTTCCTCTGAAACATAGTCAGAGGAAGAGAGACGTCGTCTCCTCTCCTCAGAATCTTCAGTGGGCTTTAAGCCGACTCTGCCCCGAGGTGCAGTTGTTGGGCGGAGGTTCGCCTCTGGGCAAAGCTTTGCAGGAGAAAGTGGCTGAATAATGTTCTCGGGTTGTCTGTAAAAGAAGCCGAAATGGTCTTCCTCTAGTTTTGTGACAGCGAAATGTCTACATCTATTTTGCTGCACAATTCGGAGTGTAACACGGGCAGCGGTCAGGAGGCCTGTGTTGTGGGAACGCGGCTTACGTTAAGCTCCGACGGATAAATAAAAATGTAATGATTCAAAGGAAATGGTACAATGGCCACAGCACAGATTTTCACAAAAAACAAAACAAAAACAAATGCCCACAGTAAAGAATATGGTAGGACAGGGCGTCCAGCTCACTGAGGGACAGGCAGAGACACATAAATGTGTCAGCGCTATGGCTGTGACACTTTAGCTACATGGATGCAGACGGCTGGTCATCTCATTTCATTGTGTGCTGTGGGTTATGGCTGACACTGTCCTGTCAAGATGTGAGAGTCAAGTGTTCCACCTCAGTGCTGTTCCTGCTGCCCCTGAAGAATCCTCGAGGATCCCACTCTCTATTATCTACAAGCACTGAGTCGTAAATATCTTCACTGTATTTGCACAGACTTGCTGTAACTTAAGTTATATTCAAGAACATAACATGAAGGTCGTCGTATATACGCACAGCAATCAGGCATAACATTATGACTACCTTCCTAATATTGTGTCAGTCTCCCTATGGGGTAGTCTAGGTGGGTGGTACACATCTAAGTAACATATACATGAATGCCAGTGATTAGCATCATATCATATCATCAAGTTATCTCTGGATCACGATCACACAGCAAACATTTTCCTCATGTAAACATATAAACATATAAAACTGATTCTGTGGGAAATTTTCTGCGACAAGACTGTGACCAGTCCAGTCCTGTTTGCCTGTCACATACTCATCCTTGATAGTGCTGCACCAGTTGTGTTAGTTGGCAATGCAAAACAAAAAAACAAAACAAAAAAAAAACAACTACCACCATGTCAACATCAACTTCTGCTGACATGTCGACATGTTGTGCTGCTCCGCTCGTGTCCTTCAGTTACATCATGTGCCCTTCAAAACTGTGGGAGCACAAACAGGAACCGGAGTGTCATCTCCAGAATTTCTAAGCATTTGATGGTTTTTTTTTTTTTTTTTTTTTGCCTTGAAGTAAAGTGTTTCCTCATGACCTGATAGCAAATGCTTCGCAGCTCTGTGCGGGGCCATCGCTTGGTACTTAGGAACCGTTGGTGGTAAGTGTTTCCTGGGGATTCAGAGCAAATGCTTTACTTTCCTCATTTAAGGATTCTTTATTTTTTGATGGGTATTTTTTTGAATTGGCGAACTTTGTACTCTCGCCAAGTGTGTTGATTTACCTATCTGAGTCGCCTTCAGCTATTGCCGTACACTCAAAGCAGTAGCCCTGCAGTTTTAGATTTTTTATTTTTTTATTTTGCCTCTGGGTTTACCAGAAAGAGTAACAGTTCTCTGGCCTGTATACATTCATGTGTCCTGTACACTGGCTACTTAAAATTCTTACTTTTAACCATCAACCTGAAAAGGACAGATCAAAGTTTGAGGAAAGAAAGTCATTTTGGTCTCTATAATTCAGCTGTTTTTAAACTATAGTGTTTGCTGGTATGTCTTTAAGTACAGCTACGTTTTAGCATCTCGCGGTCTCATACGATCGGGGCCAGGCATATTTTGAACTTGCTCATTCAAACGATCTCCGCCATTTAAACGTCTCCTGTGCCTTCACAGGGACTGTGAAACGGACTAGAGGCTGAGCTGCGATTGAAGTGACCCCGGCGACCTCAGGTGGGGAGAGGGGTGGAGAGTGTAGCTGTTGGCAAACAACTGCCGCTGATTGAAGTCAAGGAGCAAGGCTTCCTTTCTTTCTATCTTCCCCTCTTCCTTCTTTTTTCATCTTTCCGTCTCTGCCTCCCTTTCACGATAACCGATCTCTTCAGTTCTGTGGTACATTGTCAGTCATCGAGTTTCGTTGGACCTGTTTAGAAAATAATAAATACTCATTTGCCTGAACTGTCAACATCTCAGCTGCTCACATATCTGTCAGGAGAGAATCTAAGAGATCCCGACAAACACACCGACGGCGGTAACTGTGACATACGTCTCATAAAGTAGTTAGAAATTTGTCCCATAATATAGAAGATCAGATTTTGTGCGCAGTAGAATTAGCTCCCCTGTGTGTCCTGCATCATTCCTCACCACGTTCCCACGCCGTCCTTTGTAAATATGAGCCGCATCAGCAATCACATTGTGATATTTTTGGTTCCCTGTCTTTCCCTGGCTTCAGATGAAGCTTTTAATCAGCTGTCAGAAGGACTTGTCTGGCAGATAACAGCTGTGGACTGAGAGAGATGGCCACATTGAACACCATCAAAATATTATGGAACACAGTATCTTGTGTGAGTGTGTCTTTCACCCATTCAAGAGAGTCTGCACGGACATGGAAGATCTATGACGATGAGGACTGAAACTGTTGTAGATGCTTGTACTGAAGCAATACATTTTTAGAAAAAAAAAAAAAAAAGCATTTTTGTTGTAGATTTGTTTAATTTGACATATCTTCTTTTAACGTGATCAGTGGTGCTCAGTATGACACCTTGTGATATTAGACTTTCTGGTATTATGACCAGTGGACTCGTATGGTTGGATTTTATTGCTGTAGAAATTAGGATGCTTGCTTCTTTTCTGGTCATATATTTCATTTGCACTTTCTTGTCCACCATGTTTAATATCCGTCTCTCTCTGAGTGTCCCCTATGATGTTACTCTATCATATCTGTAATTATTCAGGTTGTAATTTGACAGGAGCAGGAGAAATATGCACTGTAACTCAACCCGGCTCCTCATTCTGCACCAAACTGCTCCAGTGACATCATCCGCTGCTCAGATCACAGAACCACTACGACCAAAAAAGACACTGAAATAGCTCAGCTCTCAGACAAGGAACACTGTGACTTTTCTATGTATAGCCAATCTCTACTTTTCTGGCTCTCCTTTATTCCCTCCTTTCTTTCTCTCTTCCCGTCTCAACTCCCCTCCCCTGTTTTTTG
The DNA here is from genome assembly GCF_022458985.1 of Mugil cephalus. Classification (NCBI taxonomy): domain Eukaryota; kingdom Metazoa; phylum Chordata; class Actinopteri; order Mugiliformes; family Mugilidae; genus Mugil; species Mugil cephalus. The sequence goes on along the minus strand of NC_061778.1, from coordinate 21,162,864 downwards.
TCCTTTTGAATTGCGGCTCTGATGGGAGTGAAATAATCAGACTGCCAACTTGGCTGGACACGGGGCGCTTTGATCTGGACTTTCTTTTACGGGCATGCACACACATATGGTCATACCCATGCACATACACTGATGTGCGAGGCACAAGCCAAAGAGCAATTTAGTTGAAACGGTTTTTGGGTTAGAGCAGGGTTGCCAAGCGCACTTTTGGCATGAGTCACACGCTTTCAGGCTCAGCCTCACGGTCTCCCACTGCCCAAATAAATCCCATGTCATATAAGTGGAAGCCGCCATCATGAAAAGAGAAAAATCCTTTACATTTTTCATCTCTTTCTTAAATGGGCTTTCTCTATTCTGTAATTATTATATATTCTTTCTCTAGTCTGAAAACCAGAGAGCACAAAAGACACAGTTCATTAATTGCCATGATCAATGATAACAGCTGGGGGTCTGAATTTGGCCGATCGGGGGCTGGTTGCACCAGCTGGACGTACACCTGGTCTTTAGACCAGTCAAGGCGAAAAATGCCTTTTAAGAGCTACGTTAAATTAATACCTATTGCGCCGCACAGATGTAGCGCTCCGCTGAGGACTAAACGCAGCGTCCGGGGCAGGCGTAAAGTCTCCAGTTTTCATGGTTAAAATAAAAAAGTTGATTGGTGAATTTATCAGGTGGACTTTGTGATGAGCAGGCACCGAGGCGTGAAAGAGTAATGAGAGTCATTCCAATCATCGAGTTTTAATGTGAAGCTTAAAACTTTCCTTTTCTGTTTTATAGTAGTTATTTATAGTCGCTTGTAGTTCGGTCTAGCTCAGGTGACCCTGAACCATCTCCAGTTGTACTGCTGTTGGTCTAGGCTGCTTGGGGACTTCCCGTGATCCACTAAGCACCTGTCCTCTGCTTTCTTTTCTTCTTTTCTCCTCTATCTCTTTTGTGATCCATGCATTAGAGTGACACTACCGTATACGGCCACTTAAAGGTATTTGCACCCATCAGAATTTCTACATATCTGGATAAAAAAGTCCTGACAGTCTAACAACTGAAGCGAAAATATGAAGTCTTTGTTTATTCAAGAACAATAATTATTTGTAGAAATCGGTGACGGGCAAAAGTCCGTCAACTCAATTTTCAATATCTGGCGTGATCCCCCTCGTGTAGCAACTGAATTCTTTGCTTCAGGTCCCATCACAACATTTCTATTGGTTTGAAATAAGTTGAGACTTTAAGTTGGCCACTCATTTTGTTCTTCTTTAATCGTTCACATGCTGTTTACCAAACTGCACGTGGGAAGAACTGTTCTCTTTGGAGAGCAGTGTCTTTGTCCTAGCCTGTCTGCCGTGCAAACCATGGTTCATTCATGAACATTAGCATTAGCCGGCGTGAGAGACGCCTTTAGCTGCTTAGAAGTTAAGAGTGACCTCTCAGATTATATGCTTCTTGCTTTAGACGTGATCTCCTGTGGAGGGTAACAGTCGTCTTAAACCTCTGCTGTTTGTTCACAATTTGTCTGACTGTGGATTTGGAGATAGTTTTGTAACCTTTTACAGCCTGAGGATCAACTCTTTTTATGAGTTCCTCAGGAAGAAATATATATTTATATATATATATGAACAAATCAGCACTGAACGACTCCTGAGTCTCTTTACATTGATTGGAAACACTTCTGAACAGATGGACTGGAATTTGACCTTAAAACTCGTGGAGGAGCACTTACTTTTCAAACTCACAGATTGGCTCATTTTCCTGAATAAAGAAACACTAATGCATAACATTTCTTCTCTTCGTCTGATGTCTTAAACCATTTTATCCAGAAATGTAAAAAGGAAATTCTGAGGGATGCAAATCCCTCTAAGCACAACTTCATGTATGTATGTATGAAAAAAAAAAAAAAAATGTCTGTATCATCTTGTGCCTCCAGCTGCTCTCTTCTCCTCTCTCCTCTCTGTTTGTATCTCTTCCTGTGCTTTGCCTCCAGCAGGTTCCACCCCATATGAGTTGGGTTCTGTTCAAGGCTTCTTCCTGCTAAAAGGGAGTTTATCACTACCAGTCACCTTAGTGTTTGTTCTGACGCTGGCTCCTGTAAAGGGCCTTGACAAGATTTCTGCTGTTATTAGTGGCGTAATGAAATTCAATTTAGCTGAACTGTATTAAGATCTGCATTTGTACAATATATGGAGACAGAACTGAGTGAAACATTGTGTTTGAGAAAGGGTTCAGGTTCTGCTGGTATGAATCTACCCACTGCCCACAGATAATGAGAGAGAGTGCTGAGTGTGCGACAGTGCATATACTCACCTTAGAGTAGAGGAACCTAAGTTTAGTTTCTTCATTACGGCGCTCATTGTGAATTCTCATCTACTCTGCTCCACTTAGTTACACCTAGTAATAGTTTCAGATGTTGCAACCTGTGGACATATTCATCACCAGGCTGGACGTCCCTAAGCCACGCAACTTTTTTATGTCCAGCTGTTGCAGCCGTCTCCAGAGGTTGGCACTAAAGACCCCCCATGAACAACGTTTTATGTACTCCAAGTTGTGTTTTGCCTAACTCACCTTGCTCTAATATTTCACATATATTACAGACTGAAATGTCTATAAAGCGCAGCTTTACTGCGAGGAAAGGGCAGGAGGCTCGGCAGTAATGAATATTGTCTAGATTTCGACAGAACATTAACCGAAGCTGAAGTTCAGTTTGTTTCTTCCGTCTGTTTTTTTTTTTTTTTTTTTCCCGGTGTGTTGTGAGTTTGTTAAATACCTGCGGTTTCATCCAGAAGCAGGATCCATATGCGCCCGTCAAAAACAAGAGAGATGTGTGCATTTATGCATGTGACACAACTCTGGCAATTTCATTAATTATCCCGTTCTAAATTATCCCTGACGTGAAGGGCAGGACGAGACTGCAAACACTCTGGACCGTTAAGCTGTCACGCAGCATCACACGTTTACAAAGTTTCAATGCAGCCGTGTAAATGTCAAAGTCGTGCTCCATCACCTCTGTCGGGATATCTTTTTTATTTTTACTTTTACCTTAAGTCACATTACTGTTTGGATAAGTCCAAAGTATTTATCTTTCATGCTAAGTTATTATAGAGATCTTCACAGCCTCACAGCAGGATATTTGCAGCAGCGACATCGCAGTGCGCAGTGGTGCTTTCCGTCGCTATATAAAACACACAGCCCCTCTAACCATTAAAATAACCACCAAAATATACCAGCAGGTATCCTAGTAACTGTGAAAACACTTTTTGTGGCCCTGTAAGTTTCGGTTAGTGGATTTAAGTTTGCTGTTAATTATTAATTCCATACGAGTCAGTCGACATCCGTGGATTTGGTGTTTTCTTTAGCTGCTGGGTGAAAAGGTGGCGGATAACTAAGACGCATGCTAGTCACGGATCACAAAATGATGCACGCTGACTCCACATTACCCCTTGATTAAGCAGCAACACATTTAGTTTCCCAGCCCCACTCATGTGCATCACTTTTTAGCTGGCATAACACCCAGGTACAGATATAAAGGTTGCTATAATTTGGTCAGATAATCGACTTTCCGGGTTGATCATGCGAAGCAAAGGTCGGCTGTGTGTATTTGTGTGTGTGTGTGTGTGCGTGCGTGCGTGCGTGCGTGCGTGCGTGCGTGCGTGCGTGCGTGCGACTTTAAAATGCATCTGTGTAATCCCTCCCAATCCCAGGAGCTGCTGTTTATATGGGTTCCGTTCGTCTGCGCCTCTGTTTAAATAAAGGTTTCAAGGTTTAAAATTTCTGCTATTTGGACATTCGAGGCCTTTGTGTGCGCGCGTGTGCGCGCGTCAGACGGATTAATTGCATAACTGATGAGCAAATCTCGTTAATCCTAAGAGTCAACTCAGTTAATATGGTCCCTGTTTGCCTTTTATGTAACCTGGTGGTTGTTTATGTAAGCATGGCAGCTGTGTGTGTGTTTAGTCATGAGTGAACCCAGCCTCTGTGCAGATGGTGCGTTCAATTGTTTTCAGGTGCTTGATGTTCCAGCTGCTTCCAGTCAAAACAACGACAAATTCCCATCGATTGAGCGACCTGATTGTCAGCACTGCAGACCGGGCCTCGTTTTAAAGAACTGTGCGGGATGATGCTTTTATCAACTGCTGAATGCTTCAACATGTATGCTGCATTGGGTTGTAGAACTATAAAGCTCTTGCTGCGTAATTAAGACTACTTTGGTCTTCGGTTTGTCTTTCTTTTCATTCATATGCCTGTCTTTTCTTCTGTTCTTTTCCCCTGGATATGCTCTCGAGTCCCTGCCTTCCTTTTAAACCCTGCTCTGTCTTACATCACACAGGGTTGACAGAGATGCACCCTCGCTCCATTCAATCACGCTGAATTATAACAATCTATTAGATCCTCATAGATAAACATAAATGTGGTTTTACAGTTTACCATAAACATGTCTGAAACGTCCAGAGTGGAGGCCGATTAACCTATGATTCCTGGCCAAATATCTTAAGCAATAGGAAGCCATCACAGGAAACCATTCAGATGACAAATGTCCAGCCCAGGGTAATTGATATACGGAGGACAGCACCAGCCTGCCAAGCCCCTTCCTCTATCCCTCAATTTGCTGTGCCCTGCTTAATGGGCCAAAAGAAACCTGCAGCTCCCAGTTTTCTTCCCCTCATAGGCTAATGCATGCTCTGATTCTGCTCAGACACTGTAAAGCTGGGACAGAGCTTCTCCCCAACCCAAAGATCAGCAAGTTGACCAGATCCATTTAAGAGCCGCACTGACTCACGGTCCACCCACGCAGGCGTTTCCACTTCTTTTTCCTGATCAAGCTCCCTTTCAAGACTGTGTAGGCGTGTACGGATTAGACCTGATTGACATGTCACTGACCCGGGTGTTAGCCATGTTTCACTTGACAGTGCAAAACGATTTACACCGTAATCGTTTTCTTTACAACGTGAACTCGGGTAACCCAGTGTGTTTTTCATCATAACACCCAGCTGAAAATACCGGTGGCATGGTTTGTAATTGCGGTCATCCACTCCATATACTGTATATCATAGGTCTTCAACAGGGGATCCGTGACCTCTAGGGGGTCCGTGGAGGGAAAACAGGGGTCGCAAAATCTATGGGTTGATGTTGATGGGTTGATATATATATATATATATATATATATATTATATATATATATTTATATACTATTATTTAATATAATAATATTATATTATATTATATATTTAATTTCTTTGAACACACATTAATGTGAATCCAACACATTTTCGTAAATGGATAAGGGGTAGCTTACTACTGAATGCAAAATGATAATAATAGTGTGTATTTATGAATAGCTCTAGGCCGAGTTTAATATAGAACACATATAGTATAGGGACATACAGGGGGTCCCTACTTAATCTTTCCATCAGTTTGGGTTCCTTATCCTGAATAATGTTGAAGACCCCTGCTGTATATTAATACACTTCAACAGCCACTCAAACTACAGCCAACAAAAGACTTTTTCCTTAAATAATTAATTTTAAAAAATCATCACTGTTAATGCCTATACTGTAGTTACAAATCTAATATTGGGGTCACATTTTACAAATCCCTATTACCAGCATTTTTCCTCAAGTGCCTATTTTATTTCTAATCCTGTTTTGAAATAATCACATCACAGTGTTTTACATCATACTGTCAGTAGGCTTTGGGGCGAGTGAATAGTCTACAGTAACATGAATATATGCACACTGTGTTCAGTCTGACAACAGCGGGACAGGGGCTTACAAAGCTTGGACATACTGTCAACTTATCATCAACAGCAACCTGTTAACAAACAATTGCCACCTTACACACCTGACAGGCACAGAGCAACATGAAAATCCGGCTGGTGACATGTTTCTGGTCACCTGATTGGCAGTAAGCCCAAAATCCACTTACTAGTAACTCAAGTTTCAGTCGGCCCCAGTTCATGAGAAAAAAGTACTTGCGATGTTGCTTGCTTCTAAAAGCTACTCTATCTAAAAAAAGGCATTAGGTTTGCAGCTGAAAATGGTTGTGTGCTAGGCTTGACACTTTGTAAACAAACCTTTTTACAAGGAGTAAGTTCTTTGGCTCCCCAGAGCATTTTAGCATCTATTAGTGTCCTGTTCAGCTCTAAAGTTTTGGTTCATTTTCACCGATCTGTGCTTCAGTGGCAGGTGCCTATTTTTAGCAACAAAAAGTCTCGAAAACACACTGAACAGCTTAACAATAGCTGCCCAGCAACAAACAGCAGCAGACGAACTTAGCAAAAGCTGGAGGAGAACAAAACACAGCTAAAAGGAGAGTCACTATTGGACATGCTGGCCTCCTTAGAACTTGTTTCTGCTTCTCCTAGGTTGCCGATAAATTAGTTCACAGTATATCCTACAACTTATCAGAGCTATTTTGTTGTAAACAAATTCAGCTCTATGGTATTCAGGTTACGTGTATGACTACATCGCTGTTACTCGTAATTTCTAATGTAGCCATATTATTTGAACATTAAGGACATTAAGACAGAATGAAAACGGTAATATGTATTGATGGTAAAACACTAAACAGCAACAACCTCCAAAACTATTTTTTATGTTTTTGCAAAAAGAAATAAATTGTAGCACACAACCTTTAAGAATCAAAGCTAATGAATGCTAACCCTAAAAGCATTCATTTGCTGTCTAGAGATGTATGTGTTGGTTTAGAATTACCAGCAGCCACCCAGGCCACCACACCACTCTCCTTCTCTGACTTCTCCTGGAGAAAGTGCTGCTATGATGCCCCCAGTCAGCGTGATGTATTTATCTCCAGTTCTCCACTCATGACTGATGCCTTTCCATTAGCATCGGAGGGAGACAGGGGAGGATTTTAAATCTCCTGGCATTGCATGGCCCCACTTGAATAAATTCACCCTCACCCCAGCAGCTCTCCCACTCTCAACTTTCCCCATATCTCTGTTACTATCCGCTTGATGATGTCTCATCCATCCCTTCACTCTCAGGACCATCCTCTCTGCTATCTCTCCATCAACCCTGTTGCAGCCATCGCTCTCTCCTCCCCTCCCCTCCTCTCCCCTCATTCAGCGTTCCCTCCATCTAGCCTTAACACCGCCTGTTCAGTGCCTCAATAATCCCTTAAGATCTTTTCTAAATGGCTGACTAGTCCGGCAGTGTCCCCTAAAAGACTTAGCATTATTAAATAAAATGTGGTAAATGCTGCCGCTGGGGAAAATTAATGCCACATCGTATCACTCTCACCCTTCATCTCCACCATTGCAGTTGGCCCGTTTATGGTCTTTATTGAAGGATTGGAGCCAAAGACTGATATTCCCTATTTCTATTCGTGTGCCAGCGGGCCTGGCCGAACGTAGTCAAACTCAATACAGAGCTGTCACTTTTGATCAGCATGATAGAGATGGTTCTGGGCTTTCTTTCTTATCTTGCACTTTCTCTTCTTTCACATGGCACTTTATTGAAAGTTATTTCCATTTGTTTTGTGTTTGCCAGGTGAGGAGAGAGACTTCACAGGAGTGCTTAAACAAACAGAAGGAGCAGACGCGTCCATTTTGAACAACCCTGATAGCAGGTTGCTAAATAAAGATGTACAGTTAGGTGCGCGTGTATTTGGACACCGACACAAGTTTTGTTATATTAGCTGTATACCAGGAAACGTTAAAGATACAGCTATACAATTGATATGGGCTTAAAATGCAGACTCTCTGTAATTTGAGGGAGGTTTTATGAATTAAAGTTCTTTAATAAGCAGCTGCCTCTTTTTCAAGGGACCAAAAGTCATTGGACAGTTGACTCCAAAGCTATTACATGGGCTACATGGGATATTCCCTCATTAATCCGTCATCATTTAAAAGGTAAAAGGTCACAACATGCCTAGAAAGTATAACAGGCCAGCCTTAGGTTGAACAAAAAATGAAATCCATCGTAGAGATAGCTGAAATGTGTGAGTGGCCAAATCATCAGTTTGCTGCATTTTGAGAAGAAAAGAGGTTGGGAACTCAAAAAGACCTGGACGTCTATGGAAGACGACAGTGGTGGATGATTGTAGGATCCTTTCCATCGTGAAGAAAACCCCCTTCCCAACACCCCGGTATCCAAGTATCAGTATCTAAGTCTACAATAAATAGAACACTTTGTGAGAGTAAATACCACAAGGTGCAAGCCATCATTCAGCCTCAAAAATAGAAAGTCCAGATTAGATTTTGTCAAAAGACATCAAAAGACACCAGCTCAGTTCTAGGACAGCATTCTTTGGACAGAAAGACTAAAGTATGCAGAAGGCTTGGGACAGCTGACGATCCAAAGCACACCACATTTTCTGTAAAACATAGTGGTGGCAGTGTGATGCATGGGCATGCAGGACTTCCAACAGCACTGGGTCTCTAGTGTTTTATTGATGATGTGACAGAAGACAGAAGCAGTCGAATAAATTCTAAAGCATTTAGGGATATGCTTTCTGCTCAGATTCAGCCAAATGCACCAAAGTTTATTGGACAGTGCTTCCCAATATAAATGGACAATGACACAAAGCATACAGCAAAAGGAGTTTTTTAGGGCTAAGAAATGGAATATTCAGCAATGGCCAAGTCATACAACACATCTCAAGCAAATTTCTCAAGGAATACACATTTCACTGCTGAAACACCCGCAAACAGGCAGCAACTGAAGCCAGCTGCAGTAAAGGCCTGGCAAACCATCACAAAGGAGGAAACCCAGCGTTTGGTGATGTGCATAGGTTCCAGGCTTCAGGCAGTCATTGCCTGCGAAGGATTCTCATAATTACTGAAAGAACATTTTATTCATGGTAATGTTAATTTGTTCAGTTACCTTTGAGCCCCTGAAATGAGGAAACTTTCTTTAAAATTGGATGCTATTCCTTAATGTTTCATAGGATGTTTTTGTTTAACCACTTGAATTAAACCTGCAAGTCTGCTCTTCCATCACATCTCAGCTGTTTAATTTCAAATCCAATGTGGTGGCATGCAGAGCCCAAACGTTTCTAGGCCTAATTGTATCACTGCCTCCAGCAAAATGCAGCAATGCAGGATTTTGATGGCTCTCCCTTGAAGAACGCACTTCAACATGCTTACTTAACCCTTGCACGTACTTAAATTTGCTTCATTTTCTCTTTTTTTGTGTTACAGACAAAAAAAAGTGTGAACAATACATTACACCAGGGGTGTCAAACTCATTTCAGATTGGGAGCCAATTTCATCTCAAGTGGTCCAGACCAGTAACACAACGGAATAATAATGTATAAGTAACGACAACTCCAGACTTTCTCCATTTGTTTAGAAGAAGTAAATTAAGAGAATGTTTACATTTAATTAACTATCGTTTAAAAAAAATGTGTTCTGTCCACTTCTCTGTCTGTCTAAAACAGTGGACAAATTAGGAATAGCAGTTATTTTCATTGAAATGTTGCAGTCTTCTATGGAATTTTTGCACTTTATAAATTCATGCTGTGGGCCAGATTAGGCCGTCTGGCGGGGCCGCTTTTGGCCCGCAGGCCGTATGTTTGACACTTGAGCATTACACAGTTGTTTTCGGTCATATGCTATTTTTTTGTTCTGCTAATTAGAATTATAACTGGACTATCGTACGTCTCCAACGTTTGTCGGGCCAAGGACTCCCAAACTCAGGTGTGTTGGAGGAGGGAAACATCAAAAACATGCAGGGCAGTGGGTCCGAGGACCGGAATTGAGAAACACTGGTCTGATGACTAAACATTTAGCTATGTTTAAACTAAGTTAAAACTGTCAGTCTGTCAATTATTTTCTTTATGTGTCAATTTGTTATATTTTTATATAATTATTTTATTGACAGTTTTAACTTAAACATAGCTAAATACTAACATACTAAAATATGTTGGATTCTTGTTAATGTGTATGTAAAGAAATTTAAATTTGTGGGCAAAAATTGTGAGAGAAAATTTAAAAAATATGTAAAATGTCTAATCAACCAAAGATTTTGCGAGCACCCCAGCAGTACCTCTGCGGACCCCCTGTTGAAGACCAATGCATTACAGTTTACATGCTGATGTAAGAAGTACACATGTGTGGAAACAGACATAAAGAATTTGGCAGTTATTGTGAAGGCAAATTAGGCAAATTAGCTTGTTAGCATGTTCTCTTTATAACACTTAACAATTAGTATTTAAAAGTGATAACAGATGCTTACATTATGTTTACGTTCCGACACACAGCATACTACACACATGCATGTAGACTGCTAAATCATAATCGCTACACAGCGCTAGAATATCAGCTGAATAGAACTTAATATCTCAAATAATGAAAAGCTTTTCTCATTATTATGATATAGCATGTGGCTCAATTTCCTTTTCAAGTGGCAGAAATGGGCTCCCACACATTTGCCTTCTGCTCCGGGAATTTTCTCACCAACCGATCACTTCCCGGGGTCCGGTACAGACAGTTGAAAATTAAACACCTTTTTCAATGCTACGTAACAACATTGCCAGTTGAACTGAGGCTGGAGAGATTTGAGCCTATACCTGCTCTGTCTGTGTCTGCCTTCAATCTCTATGCTAATTTATCCCCTATTGAAGGACCCGGCAGAATTGTTCGACCCGAGTTAGGTCTTGTTAGTGAAATAAATGAGGCTCCAATCACCAGTAACTATGGGAACAAGCCCACATATTACGGCAGGCAACACACTGGCAGAGTCTAAGCAGCTCATCAATGAGAAGAGGAAAGGATCTGTGAAAGGCCTGGAGATTGATTAAGTATCAAGATGTATTGCCTTGCTGAGATTTGCGTTTCCGCAATCTGCCACCTTAGGTCAGAGTCATTTCCAGTCATTTTTATGCTAATCCAACCATTAACGATGCACTGTCATGTCCAGGCTGTCTACATGATCAATCCTGTGTACACTCCCATAAGTATGAGCAAAGTGCAGCAAATGTGTATCTTTACACAAGCTTTGATATTTATTGCTGTATTATTGATTAATTATTCATGTAAAATTCATTCTGTTTTGTCGTAGGGGTGCTAAATGCCCCAAGAAATCAGAAGGAATTCTTACATTTAGGTTGTTCTTTTAAACGTCGGCTTGCATAATACATTCCCCCATAATGGTGTTAAAAACATACGCAGGGCTGATTAATTGCTTGACTTGCCCTGCTGTTTCACCAGGGTTATTATCGCCGCCTTACAAAGCGGCTGCATTACAACCAGTAATTTTCCTTGACATCCGCCCGCTGAGACCACACGTTAGCCAGCGTGTGGTCCGTCTAGAACTCGGGACTCATCAGAGCCAAATGACATCATATTATTACGAATCAATGCTTTCATCGGCACAAATAAACAGGCAAATACTTTTGCGCTCACGCTAACAGCCGCCATCAGGCTTCAGATCCTTTTCTCTCTTTGCCTGTGACTAGTACAAGATCTTCAGTAATTGCTTTCGCGCGTACTCCCCCGGATCTTTACAATGAAGAAGCTCACGCTCTTGCTGCGGCTAAATCTAAGCTCACGGGTGCACGAAGCTTCACCTAAATTAGTGTACTCAGGTGGATGCCGGGGCTGTGTATTGTTTCTTCAATTTTACGCCACTGTTGTCGAACATTTCGTCCACTCAGCTGGTAAACCACACAATTTGAAATCATCACAGTCACAATTTATTCCCGTCTTGCAGCAATAACAGCTAACGTAAAAATAATAATGAAGGGAGAAAAAAAAAACAAAGCTTGGCTAATGCCTCTGTATTTTGCAAAGCCTTCAGTCATGCTCTCGGTCTTAGTGTTACAGCAAACTGACCGACCTCTCACGGTTAAAATGACGATCCAGCCAGTTGAAAACGGCTTTCAAATTCAATAAGATATAAGAATAACTTTCATGCATGGTGGGTGTTCCGTGTCATTTTGGAATAATCACTTTAAATAGATTTTAAAGGCATTACCCCCCCTCGCCTTTATACAGACACTTTGATTGCAGGGTAAGTAATGTGGAGTCTTGTGAGGATAATGGCTCGTGGTGCTGATCAGGGCTGTTTCTGTCTCTGCTCGGTCGACAGCCGGCTCTAGCACGGAAGCGCGGTTTAACACGAGATGACTCATAGGAGCCAAGTGAAAAAAACAGAACAGAAATAGATACAAACCAGCCCGACGAAGTTTCTGAGCAGGTCACATGCTGCATTTAAGATATATCACTGTTTGCGCTGTGATAAGAAATCTTTCTGTCCCTGCGCCGCACAAGACACAGTTTCGATCATTTTTAAGAGATGAGTGTTTGAGGCATTGTTTTCTTCTTGTGGCAGCGGAGGACGGCAGGGGAGTCTGGGAGAAGAGAGAGCCTGCATCACAATTTATGGGAAAGAATCACACCCACCTGGGGCAATCGCCCACTCCTTTTTGTCTGAATTGATGTACATAAATATCCTGGAGGTGCTGAATCCTGTTGGTTTCAAATACGACCACATGTTACTATGTATTCATAAGCTGCATCTGTGATAACAAATTCTAAGTAGCATTTCTTTTCTCCGGAGTTAATTCCCCTTCAGCTATGCCCCGCAAACGTTCATATGAGATGCGCTGTGGAAATGTCCCCATTTGAGCTGTATTCAGAAATCTCTTTGTTCCTCTCCATTGGGTTCCCGCGTAACCCAGCCTTACTATGAATAGAAAATCAGACGGGGATGTAAAGCAGCATTGTGCATGTGTATGCATATGCGCATGTGATATAGGAAACGTCCACCCACTTTTTTTGATCATTTTCTTTTACCGGTTACAAACTCAGAAGATCAAAGCTGCTCTACACAGGGTGGGATTAAAACAGACATAAGAACATTTGAAATGCACGGGAACACCGTTAAGGTCATCCTAGGATTTGTGCGGTGCAGTGTGTTGAGCTGCGTTACGGTTATTATGTATTAGAGCAACAAAGCAAAGTGAATTAGTCAATTAATGAGTCTGCTTCTTTTAATCATCAAATAATCACTTTAATCAAGCAAAAATGTCAAGTATCTCTCCCCATCCTATTTATCAAGTGAGATGACTTGCTGCTTTCTCTGTTGTATAATTTCCAAATTAGTATGCTTTTGGCAGCACATGTGTGTGTGTACCCCTGTGTCTACACAGAAAGCTGTGTTTATCAGTTTTCAATCTCAGGCGTCTGATAGGACAGGACTGGCAGCACAACAGATGCATTTTACACACACTTCTTTACTCTTATAAGACAAATTATACCTCATATTAATGTTTGACTTCAGATTATGTATATTGTCCTGCACTTAATGTCACAGCGGCAGTGGTTGTGGAGCGGGTCTTGAACTCTGGGAAAACGGGTGACCTGCAGCACGCAGTGAAGCTCAAACACACAAAACACAAAATGTTAGGGTGACATTTTATTTAGGGTGACATTTTATTTAATTCTTTAACCACCCAGATTGTTTATCCTAGTGCCCCAAAAATCAGACCATCAGAGGATCCAATCTGGCCCCGCCTGATCAATTCGCAGAAGAAGAATGAAGCAGGAAGATGGGGAGAAGGAGGAGTAGATGGGGAAGGAGGACGAGAAGAGGGGAAGGGTTTAAGACAAAAAGGAGAAGGAGGAGAAGAAGAAGAAGGGGGTGTAGGAAGACAATGAGGAGGATGAGGAGGAGAAGATGGGGATGGAAGAGAAGTCAGCCACCACAAGTGCTAACATGTAGCTACTACAAAGCCATTCCGCTGACAAGCAGATGTAGCGACGCACTGCTCCTTAGTAAGCAGCACAAACAACGCACACACACACACTGTCTTGGGAAGAGTAGATGGATAGTTTTGTTTCACGATTTTGTTCACTCGCTCAACTCAAATAAAATTCAAAACTGCCCAAACCACCGGCTCTGGAAACACTAAGAGAGGAACATGCACAGAAGTGGCTATACCACTGGTAGAGTAGTCTGCCGCTGTGGTGTTAAGCATTGTCTGTCATTGCTCAGGTTGCTATTGTCATCAGAGGTGTTACCTCACTCCTCCTGCTAGCCATCTGAACATCATCAGAGTTTAATCCCAGCTACATTAGATCAGGGCTGGGAACCTCAGAGTAACAAAAGTGTTAACAGATTAATTCTTTTGTAAACAGCTGGGTTTTGACCAGATGACCGTATTGAGAAACTGACTCAGGGGCTGGGGTTTGTATGGGTTTACTGATTATTCATTTTACCGCTTTTGAAAATGTTACAATTGTGATTGCCTTGGTTTATATACGGTGCGGGGAGTGCCTGTAGGCCCAGGTCCTTCGTAGTGGACTGCAGGATAACAGAGGCACCTCAGCTTTTTGTTCACTGATCACTGCAGCAACTGGTTAAATTATTAAATATATGAACAAAAACCACAAAAAGAGCATACTGATTTGCTGACTTCGGTGTCAGATATGTAGGCAGGAAAATGCACTTAACTAAGACCACAAATTTCCTGGATGCATGTGACCACCTAACAAACAAAACATCTCAATATATCACTTTGACTGTGTGTCCCGAGGTGATTGCACGGCGGGGGTGAGATCCACTGTAATGATCTCCATGGAGAATTGCGGTGATTCACATACCATGTATGCAAACTGAAATGAAGGTGCTTATTTTTTCCCTTGTCGTCGCTCCCCTTGTGCTGCTCCGTTGTTAGGAATTCATTATATGTTACCCTGGTCTGCTCGCAGGATGGTACGGTTCGCTAATCTAATGACACAGGAGAACATGCTCCGGTGTCAATAGAGGTCATGTACTTACATAGATCAAGATAAGGAAGCTCTGATTGTGTACATGAATGACTACACTTGTCCTTGTGTCTGCGAGTCTCTGTGTCTTTTCGTGTAAGTAGGGCTTTGTGTGTGTCCTTTTTTATTGATGTGCCCTGATCTTTGTGCAGGGAACGAGGTTTAGAGGCTCCCTCTAAATCATTATGCGCCTTTAATTAAGATCATTGGGCCATTGTTTTAAATTGGAAGTTTACAGATTAGACATTTTTTTTACATGCAGGCCCAGGAAGTAAGACCGCTGGCTTTTCCATGGAAGCAGTAAAATAATACTTAAATTAATGGACTTTGTCTTTTTGGTGCAATTTTCTTCCTCGAAGGATCCACATCATGATTATGCACCAGGGGCGAGATCATGCGTAGCGCAAAAATGCTGCATCCCATCATTAGAACTACCATAGTGCTGCATTAAGCAAATACTCCACTTCAAAGATCACTGTCCACAGTGCTCCTACATCCACGTTCAATTACAGCACTTGGCGACACAACAAAAAAACACTCTCTGTGGACGATAAGACCAAACCCAGTGTCTTTAAAAGCCTAAGATAAGACCCCCACAGAGATGAGAGGTGGCCAAGGTTAATGTGAAGAATCAGGATCTACTCATGCTAGGCAAGAGGATAATTGAGCTCTTGTGAACTGGCCATAAAGCAACTTTTAATCTCCTCCAGCTCTTCTTTAATGCCGTCCAAAAATCCCTTTACAATGTCAAGAGAAGTTGAGCTCTCCGCCACGACGCCATAATAAAGTGAAATTAGATTTAGGGATCACCCTCAACCCCGAGCAACCTCTCTCGACACCCACTCCGCCAAGGTCACGGCCGTAACGGCATCTCCGGGGGCAGGAGGAGGGGACGTGGCTGAGCAAAGTGTGCATGAGTCACTATTTAAAGTTTTAAGATGCAATCAGGGTATCAGTCCTTGCACAGGACTTGCAGCAGCCGTTCGGTGCGAGTTAGCCCGTCCTAATTGAGAAGAAACCCATCCTCTCTGACATTCGCAGTGAACTTCGAGATTAAAGTTTAATGATAAATTAAAGCTTCTATCAGATTAATCAAATGATAGGAGATTAAATTTGGATGTTTCCTGGTTTTGGTTTTGATGGCATAATTAATTTTTTCCCCTTGCAGAGAACATCAAAGCGACAACATCCACTTTTTGACACTTGAAGATAATAAATTAAGGAATTAGGCAGTTTAGATAGAGGTCGCAGTCTGCCTTAATTAAATCGGAGTGCTTCTTATTAAACAAAATAACCCAGAGTAAGAGCAAAGAACGTGAACAGAAAGAATGCAGGGGCAAAGAAGAACAATAGGCTTCGTGTGTATTGTATGTGCAGGTGTGAGCAGCGTCTGTATGTGTTCTGCAGTAAAAATTTGAACTGTAAGTACTTACTTCCAAGGAGCTGCCAAGATTAAGCGTCAAGTCCGTAAGTCAGCTGCTCTTCACTGAAAAACTTATCCGTCTCAGGAAGTGTGTAATCATTTCACTTGATAAATCATGTTGCCACATCCCTTGCAGTGTAATTAAACTGTTTATATCTTCAGTATTTATAGCACAGGGGTGAGTACTGTAGTTACTCATAAATGCTACAAACAGAACAGATGTATTGTACTTCCCCTTCAGGGGTCAGACTGTGTTAGCACCATCTTTCATCACTGGATATTTGTATGTAGGTTCAGCAACATAGACTGTGGAGATCATTAATGTAAATAAGACAGACGGTGACATCACTCCGGTGACATTTCTGCTAGTTTATCTCAGTGGCTTGTCACGGTATTACAATTCCATGCAGCCGCGTTGTAGAAGAGACAATACCTCTTTACTCAGTTAATATTTGTAAAACTTTATCAGACTTTAACTAGACTTGAAAAACGTTTTGAACATATGTGATGGGCCTTAAAATTCAGAATCAAATACTGATGCAGGGGAGCATTACTTTAGGTGAGTACAAACAAGATCAGAAATCCAATCCAATGCCCCCCACTCTGGGGAGTAGAAATAAACATTCACTGTTCTTTTTCTCCTGTGTTAACTTGTGAAGACTATTCCTGAGCAATGTAATTTTACTTCCCTGCCCTCAAGCTGTTTACTGTAGTAAATCTAAATCTTCTGTGACACGAGCTGCGTTGTCATTCTGGCGAGTTTTCCAGCATATAATAGTGCTGAGATAATGCAGTAGCCAGCTCAAACTCAAGACTGTTCATGAGAAATGTCACAGAACATTTGTAATACCTTCTATTTTTCTGTATTGAAATTTCAGTTAAAAACTTAGCAGAGGCAGCAAAACCATAGTGTGCATGTACCAAATCCCTCAGCAAAGTTGTGTATCCAGGGATCTAGCGATGCATCACGAGACAGATAAAAGTCGATACAAGTGTGTGACGATTTAAATCAGCTGAGGTGAAAAATGAATCACGGTGCGCTTTTTAAACAGCAGACGGCGTAATCTAGCTTTGAGCACACTTGATCGACATCATACGTCACTGTCAGGTATTTATATGGGATGAGAAAGATGGTGGCAATCGCAAGTGATTTCGAAATCGAGGATACTCAGACCAGTTATAAATCGGAGATGGAAGGAATCTTTTTCAGTCATAATTTGTTTGCAAGTTCATTCTGTTAAAAAATAATCGTATCGTTAACTCAGTGTCGGAAATCGTATCGAACTGTGAGTTAAATGTATTGTTACTTCCCTATGAATTACACGTGAATGCGCTAATGAAAGTCTTTGAACCATGTGGATTGTGTAGAGCTACCTGGGAAGTGTTTTCACAGGGAGTCTTTATTACTGCTGAATATTGCATGTAACACAATGCAACCTTAATGGAATCTGATGACACGCGTGGCGCGGCCTAAACGGATTAATCTCCTCATGTCTCGCCCACTAGCACTCACCGCCGACATCCCTTGCAACAAGCCGCTGACTCAAGGCCGCTTCACTTCTGAATTTTCAACACAAACTTCACTAACTTTAATATATTATGTGGCCATACAGAAATTGCAACATTTTTCTCCCCACCCACCCGCAGCTCCCTTCCTCCTTATTTTTCTTAGCGCCTCTGTTGTAGCACTTATATTCCGATCAGACCTGACCATTTTTTCGCTTTTTCTTCTCCTCCTCTCCAGCTCACTCCTTCTGAGTCTGACTTTCTGTTTGGTTGTGTGATTAGTCAGTTTGAGAGCAGGTCTGCAGCTCTCTGATAGCATCCTTCCCCACCACACCGTCCGTCCCCGCAACAAAATTACTTTGGAGTTAAATAACTTCAGAGTTAAATAGCTCGAGCTGTGAATGTTTTGTTTTGTGTGTGTGTGTTTTTCTAATATACATAAGTACCTGATACAAAGGAAATTGTTGTCTTAACTGCCAGGTCGAGTGTCTGAAAATCAAAACACATGCAAATGCATTAAGTCGTCTTTAGTGTTAATGATTGCGCATATCTAATTAAAGTGTAAGATATTATAATAGAATATGTCAAAGATTGCTTATAAAAGTAACAAAAGTCAGTGGAGTGTTTTTTTTTAATTTTTATGTTCTCTTTCTTATGAATCGGATGCAAATGAACTCTTAAATGCTTTTGGTGGTTCCTCACTTCTTTAATTAACTTAATATATAGGTTAGAATTTCAGGATGGCAGTAGGGCTAAATGATAAAGCTGGAGTGCTGGACTTCTCCATTCTCTATGAATCAATGTCTCTTCCATTCAGGTTCTGCCCCTCAAGTTCACATGATGCTGATAAAGCAGACTTGGCCACTATACCAGACTTTTAAATGTGCTGGTGTCAGGGAGTATAGAGGAAAACAAAAGTGATGAATGTAACTTATGCCCCATGAATTCAGGGCATCTGGCGGTGTTGAAGAATGAAACAGGACCGAGGAAATGTCCAAGAGAGGTGTTTGATTATCCAGGTAAAGAAAGAAACTCTCCTTTGTTACAGGGGAGGACAGTCAAAAATAGGAAGTGGTTAGTGTCAGGGACAAATGAAGAATACCACAGGTGTGGCTCTTCTTTGTCAGAAAGCGCTGAAGTTAAAAGGCATAAAAGGGAATATGTAGACTCTAGGCAAAAGTCATGTTCACACATTGCCAGTCAAGTAGTTTGTCCAATTCACTGCCAGAAAGGGCTGGAAACTTTCTGCACCGTACCTTTAACTGTAAGGTGAATGAGCAGTTCAGTTGTCCGTGTGCATCTGGGCAGAACCCCACCGTGCACGATACAGAGGGCAGATAATTGGAAACGTGCAACCATTTAGAGACAGAAATGACCTAACCCTAGTATAATGTTAGGGGAAACATTGCCCTACCTATTACATTTGAAGCTGAAGCAAGAAGTATGTTAGTTTAGCACCATGCAATGGACATAAAACGCAGGAAACAAAATCCGTAAAGTCAAGGAAGTGTTTCCCGTCCTGCCCCACCCCACGCCCCCCTGAAATCAAGTTTCATAATTTTATTTATATCACCAAATCACAACAGAAGTCATTTCAAGTCACTTTTCCTATAGAACATATCTGGACTGTGTTCTTTTAATAAATAATGAGGTGAATTTATTTTGTTTCATTTTCTTCATCGTCATCTGTCTTCGCTTCTCCTCTGCTCTCTGTTTTATGACAATGGACGGAGCTCCACACCGATGTACACACAAACAAACAGGTGAACACACACCTACAGCCAGAATGTCAGAATAAAGGAAGATTAGCAGGGTTAACATGGTGGTAACTATACGGTGCAGAGAGGAACTAACCCTAGTAGTCAATGAGCTAACAACGGGGCTAAGTTAGCATGCTGCTGTTATTTAGCTGACAGACTCTTCCAGTGTCAGTGTGTACAGTGTGTATGTTAGTGGATATGTGTTTACCAGCTGGTGCTTGGCTGTAGTGGTGTTGTCATTTATATTTTAGTTTAGGTTTCTGTTTGCCATGTGTGCTGCCATGGAACAGTGGGCTAACTGATTAGCTTGTTGTCTGTTGCTACGTTTTTGTGTAACAATCTCCGTTAACATATTGTAGTATTCAATTCTCTAATGCTCATGGTTTGAGCCTTTAAACTGTATGGACAGATGGAGCTTTGAAAGCTGCTCTACCACTCTACTACTATCTGTACACAACTGGTACAAACAAACAATAGATAGATAGATAGATAGATAGATAGATAGATAGATAGATAGATAGATAGATAGATAGATAGATAGATAGATAGATTATTAAGTGTCAATAATTAGTAAGTGTCGGCCGCCGCAAGCCGACAGAAATTCTGGAACAACACTGCTCATGTTTAAAAAAATAGTCTAGTAGTTGGATTGTATTTCTTTTAATGCTCACCTAAATTAATTGTCTATGGCTTTCAGTTTAATATCTAACTGAGACAAAAGACTGGTGTCGGTATCCTTCTGAGGGTTGTGAGAGATAGCAATCACTAAAGCTTCCTGTAATGCTACGGTACTAATACGCATTTGTGTGTGTGTGGATACCTATGTAAGCGTGAGCTCAGCAGAGCAGCTGAAGGTTCGGCTAAAAGGGCAACTTTCCACTTTGTCAGGCGTGGCATTGCTGATGGAGAGAAAGAAAAAAGTAAATTTACAGCTTCTGACATTATAATGCTGCCGCTTCATAGCACTACTACCAGCATTAGTGAAAAGCATTATCACTCCCCACTTGTTTCACTCCGATGCTGTTTTCATCTTCAGGGACCTGTGAAGCAGACACATGGGAATAGGTCTTAAACACAGAGACTGACTGATGTGATGAGGGGCTGCACAGCCACTGTGACCTGTCAACCTTTCTCTTGCCCGAGACGATGTTAATGAAATGAATTAGAAAAAAGGTCTGACGGACATTTTGAAAGAAATACGATGCGGCTGCAGCACGGACCGCCTGCACGAATCGCACGTTCAAGCCATCACAAAAGTCAAGTCACAAAAGGTGCCTCAGGGCAGGAGCATTGTCCTGGTGACAGAGCTATAATAAACTGTATCTCGCCACAGTATGTCAAATGAATTTCAAACCATGCTGAGGGGAAACCTTTGAGATCTCAGAACAATAACTGTGAATACCATTTTCACAAACTAATGTGAAAGGGGTTTTTGATATTTCAAATCTTACATTCAGAGGGCTGTTTTGGTCGTCGAAAATGTATTTCTAAAGAAGAAAAGCATTTCCTCTGAGACATTGAATAGGTAGGAGGGCCTGGAGCACCTAATCCTCTTTTCTTATTCATGCTAAAGAGAAAAAATGCAGACGCTAAAAGGAGATTTTTTTTTATTATTATTATTTTTTATCGGTGACGGGGATACGTTCTATAAGTTATCTGGTGAGTTTCGTCACAGAGCTTTCCCTCGAGGAAACTCATAATCATAGCCTATACCTCGAAATCATATGTTGGGGATGTAGAAAACCATGAAGGAAAGATGTAGAGATGCCAGGTTATTCTAGACACAGAGAAACTTAAAAAAACAAGAAGAGGCTCGAGTGTTTGAACATACGAATGAGTGTGTGTTGAGGGGAAGGGTGTCTTGAGTTCAAGCTCTCCTCTCTTCCTTCCCTTTCCCTCCCTTTGCATTTTTCTCTTTGGTGCCTGGAGGATCGAGCTCTGTGCTCTCTGTTCCTTTGTGTTCCCTTGCTTTTCTTTCTAGGCTCTTTCTCTTTCATCTTCTCCTGGACCCTTTTCCCTCCTCCCTCTTCCTACACCTTCCTCTCTTCTTTGCTCTGCCTTCCTCGCAAATCAGAGTGAACGCACACACATGAACACACACACACACACACACTTGGGATGCAAATATCCATCCAACATTATGTCTTTGTTTGAGGAGGCATAGCTGGCCAGCATACCAAAGTGTGGAAGCCACCTGTGAGGGCCAGTCCCAGCAGCAGGAAGGAACTGATTACTGCTGAGCCGTCTTGGAGGAAAATGCAGACTTTCCTCACAATAGCAGGAGCACGTGTACAGCTGAGTGACCTTGTCGAGGCCTTTGCATGCCCTCTGTTAAGTTTGTAATGGAGTTTTCATCAGAGGCTGTTTGTGTTGCTCACACACTGAAAGAGACATTGTTTGCACAATGATCAGGCATAACATTATAACCACCTTCCTAATGCGTTGTGCCTCCAAAATAGTTGTGACTGATCAGAAAATGGACATGGGCCTTCTGAGGGTGCCTTGTGGTGGCTTGTCTGGTCTGGTCTTGGTGGGTGGTATATGTCTAAGTAACAAGCACATGGATGCCAGGTCCAACATTTTCCCAGCAGAACACTGTATTGTCACACTGTTATTCATTTTACCTGGTACAGTAGTGGAAAAAAGTGTTCGGACATCCAACGCATTGGTGAAATATTGCATTAAGAATCACTCTTAGGAATTAAAGTACAATTTATTTTAGTACAGTCACAGGCAAAATATCAAACAAATCCTAAAACAGCCATTAAAAACTTAAAATCGATTGGTTCCATACAAAAACATAAGAAAATTGGGGTATTGGGTCATTTTGGTTCCAGTGTGTCTTTTTATTAAAATATACATTTTTCTGTTGCCGTGATTCATATCTATATAAACCAGTACATTTAAAAGTTCTTCAGAGGCAAAAATGGCTAAAACAAGGAATCTAATGTAGGAAACACACTTGAAGATACAGATTCTCAGCCAGGAAGGGTACAGCTGCTGCCTTCAGTCCTTCAGCAGTGGGATCCACTCTGCACAAACCAAGATCTGGGTGTTCAAAGGTTTCTTCAGCGAGAAATGACTGCATCCTTATCTGCATGTGCAGGGAAAACCGTCAAATGACATCACAGGAGCTCCAACAGCAGTGGTCAAACCAAACTGGTGTCCACTGTTCCACCTGCGCTGTACATGGGCGACTTTTAGATCATGGCTTAAGGTCCTACAAGACTGTCAAAAATGGTGGAGGCAGGATCATGGTTTGGGGATGTGTCAATGCTGCTGGTGTTGGTCACCTCACTGTCTGTGATGGCACATTGAACTCTGGCAAATATTGTGCCATTCTCCAAACCCACATGCTCCCTTCTGCACATGCACTGTTCCATTGAGGTCGAACTGGATGTTTCAACAAGATAAAGCCCCTTGCCACACATCCAGGGCCAACAGAACTTGGCTGCAGGAGCAGAGTATCCAGGACTTAGAGTGGCCCCCTCAATCTCCAGACATGAGCCCCATTTAAAATCTGTGGTGGATTATCAAAAGGTCTGTTTCAAAGTGCAAACCAAAGAATTTAGAAGAATTAGTAGTAGTAATTCAAGAAGGATGGGAAAAGATTACCCCTCAACAGTGTGAAAGGCTCGTGGGGAGCATGCCAGCAAGGATTAGCGCTCTATTGCGTATATTTCATGATAATATTTGAGATTGTGTAAAATTTTAAGGGTGTCTTTTTTCCACCACTGTATAATGTTTTGCCTGATTTGTGTATATTGCTTTAGAAAAGCTTAATACTGTACATGTTTCAGGGTTGGGGATGCTTCCTTTTAAATTTAACCGTAACTGCAAGAAATTGTCTTCTTACCTGATGCACAGTATCAGTGACTGAAGTGTTTAAATGAGCATCATTGTCTCGTGTTAGTTCCTGTTGACATCTCTTTATGAACAACGTTATCTTGCGGCGACCACGCGCTGCTTTCACTCTTCCCAGTCTATTAGTGGCTTCCCACCAGTAAACTTCAAAGCACAACCATTTTGTAGCTTGGGGTTTTAATCACAGCTTTCCGGAGAGTTAGCTGTTCACTTTTTGCCACGTATCAAAGGTGATCCCTTGTTAGACTTTGATCACAGGAGTGATGGAATGAGTGAAACCGCTTAACACAGCAGCCATGCAGCTCGGTCTTTGTTTCACACCGCAAACACGATGTTAAAAAGAGGCCTCACAAGTCCGCCTTTGGCAGACAGCTCACCAGATGGGCTTATAATGCCGTTGATGTGTGGGAGAGCAAGAGAGAGTGAGACACAGATAGTCGCTGTCACCCCCGTGTCACAGTGTCTGTGTCTCCGAAAGACTCACACTCTCACATGGAAGCATACACTCAGCAGTGTAATGCAATCAGCGGGAGCGGCAAACTCAGCCAGAGAACATCTGTTGAGCAACAGAAAGCCAAATCCTCTCCACTGGGAGACAGTGACCATGGACAGGCAGGCATATGGATGGGCCAGAGCTTTCCAACGAGGCCAAATAATGATTGATGCAAGCAGTCGCTCTGTGCACAACAGTCTGCGCATTCCTAATTCACCAGAGAGGCCCTGTCGCAGCCAAATGAGCAAATAAGCCATAATTCCTTTGTCATTGACGATGAGATTATCCCACTAGTCTGATTTGGACCAGGTTGACCATAGTTAGTGACTTTCTGTTTTCTTGTATCTGCCACTGGGAAGGAAAGAAACAATTGTAAGAATGATGATATCCTGTGTGTCATTGAAATTCGTGAGCTGAGGAAGGTAATGCATCTCTTTTTGGCAGAGTGCTGACTTTAAGGATGATGAAAAGTTCTGTAACAGCAGCAGCAGCCATCTTAAACTTACAAGACTGTGAATAAATCCTATCCAGCGGGTCACAGAATTTCAGTATAATGCTGCTGGGTATAATCCCACACTGTAACCCAGAAAATATGCATTTGTCCACAGTATAGCTACTATAAGCCTTACATTACATACATTCATATTACAAGTGAGACTGTCTCAGCTTTAGGGTTAGATTGTGGTCTCCTTCATCATGCGATTCCAAAGCTGTTTGTATAAAACAACATTTGAAGAATCTGTTCTAATTTCAGAAAGTTTTGTAGGTGTCGGGCTTTGTTGTGCATCACTGTTCTTTCAAATTCTTTTAATCCTGATTTGAATAGTCGTTGCAAACTGACTTGCACTTGTGCAACCTGGACCATATTTTTTCACTCTGCCAAACAGTTATTTTTCTTTGTTAGATATAAGTGAGCAGATGTGTTCTCCCCTGCACCTGTTCTATAGTTTTCAGAAATCGGCAGACTAATGAGGTTAACAAAGCTGTAATGCACGTTTTATTTAATGTCAGAACTCAAGTGAGCTTCACAATTAGACCTCAACTTATAGCGTAGGTGTAAGCAAAACAAACACAGCTGAAACACTGCTTATTTTGATCCGTCTGGTGATTCCATTACAATGTACATTGCTTACATACAGTTAAATTATAATGTGATTAGGTAGTAACTCTTAAAAGGTAATGTGTAAAAGCTTAGAACTTCTGCCTACAGTTTGTGTGACTGGATAAATACCCACAGCCATGTGAAGACACCCGAACCGTTAAGTTTATTCCATTTCCAGTGTCTCATCAGGATGTGAATGTGGTGTGAATTTTCAAAGCGTTGCATAATTAAAAGTGCCAACTAATACTACATGTATTAAATGTTTTGCCGCTTTCAGCATACTTGTTACAGATAAATAAAATGCTTTACTTATTAAAAAGACCCACCGTCATGATTAGCAAGACAGAACACGTACCAAATTGGAGACTGGCAGTTTGAGCCATTTGACACCCAACTTTATACATTTTAGAACTGTGTCACCAGGGTACCAGAGTGAGCTGGCCCTGTGAACTTACCAGTGCACTGAGTGCCCGAAGGGTAACGAGACACACTTTAAAAGTTGACCAAAGACACGAAAAAAACAAAACTGTCTTGTTGACAGCAGGCTCATCTTTCCCCAGAGACCTCATTGTAAGCTTGCTAATGATCACACCATATGTAATTTCTCACAGTGTCCAGATGCATTAGAAATACAGCATGTAAAAAGACAAAAACAAAAACATGAAGAACAACACAAGGTGTTGACCTGGCCTCCAACACCTTGTGCTGTTCTTCATGTTTTGTTTTTTTGTTTGTTTTTTTTAGTAGAACACTGTATTGTCACAGGATGGGATAGATATTTACTTCTCCTGTCTGTGGTTTTAATGTTGTGGCGGATCAGTGTATATCTGCATTTTCACCATGTTACTGTGGAGTCAGTGCTTCCATTGACTGTGCCCTCACACCGTGACATTGTAGAGAAAAACAATTAGCCCATGCTTCACATGCACCTCCTGCATACTGCTGTGTTGTGTGATCCCCGAGGACGTTTCCTGTGTCTCCGTTACTCACATGCGCAAGCAGGCTTCAGCACGCTCACCTGCATTGTCATTTATTTCTAGTGGAACTCTGCAGAAGTTTTACTAGTTTTTTTTAGGGATGCGCCAGTGCTGGTGTTCGGCTTCTCTACAGAACAAGGGATCTCCCAAGAGGCACACATGAAACTGTCATGTATGTTTTAGCGGCGTCTCGTCAGCCGCTCTCACTTGCTGTCAGTTCTGCATCGCCCTATTATGCCCCAGCTGATTTGACAGTGTTTACATTCGTCTACCTGTGTATAATAATTAGACCGGCAAGCTTCCTTTAGTGGGCGTTGGATGAGGCCCTCATGAGGAAAGTGTAAGGCAGCATGTGATAAGGACAGCCACGTTTTTTTTTTCTTGCAAATATTGATGTGAATCGTAGGGATGTGTGAATAATTCACTGCGGCCATATTATTTCGTGCGCGTACGCCAACTGGAGGCAATCATTGGTGCTTGTGGATGATTGGTTCATTATGGACAAGTGTCAACAAGGTAAAAGGGCAAAGATGTCACTGCAGTGACGCATGGAAACCAGATTTCTCCCTCGACCTCACAATGGGTGTCTTGATCGTTAGGAATCTGTAGTTTGGGCCAGCTTATGTTGGACATAGAGCAAGGGTGAATTATTCCGGTCTGATAGGGTCTAGATATATTTGTAAGTTTGTCATATTGGACCAATCCATGATATTTCCCCTCCCTACCTGCTTATGTTGCTGTTTCTCCTTTTTAGTTGTTTTTTTTGGAGTTTAATAGCCCTGTCCATACAAAATTATACACTACCTCATGTGATAGTGATGTCGTTATGTACAGTGTCCCATGTGTTAAAGGTCTTCTTGACCATTGATAGTATTTTTTTTTCTTTCTTTCCTTTTTTTTTTGCACATTCTGTTTTTGTGGAAACTATGACTAACTTCCCCTCACTCTATCCATCACCCACATATCCATCGTGCTCTCGCCTTAGTCTCTGCTCTCAGCCCTCTCCGAGGATCCACCAGCACCAGCACCATGACATGCTGTTTCTCACAATTTATCAGCAACTCAATCTGCCCCATGGCTGGCTGAACCACACTGTATAGAGGCAGGCTTGATAGATAGATGGCCTTAAAATCGCACACATAAACTCTCACAGGGAGAAGTGAGCAAGGAAAGAACCGCAGGGTCGTGTTTTAAAAATCGGTCCGAAACAAATATTGCGTTTTCAGCTTCTTTAAAAGAGTGAATATGAAATTTAGAATGTGTCACATCACATCATATTATACACAGATGAGGTAGGCTGCACATTTCTGGATCATTTAGAAATGTCACTTGAAATATGCAAAAGTTGCAGTTCTGTTACGCTGGCAGCAGTGGTCCACTCCTTTAGTTTGGTGAAATATCTAAACACTGTTTGGATAAATTGCACTGACTTCATGACTCTTACATCCCTCATGAATTTTCCATTCGTCCTATTAATCATGAGGCTGTTGCTTGTGGTTTCTATTGAAATGTTTTAACAGTTCAGTTTGGTTCAAACATTTACGATAGCCCCCCCTCCAAGGTTATCTAATCAAACTGTGTAAAGTATAAATACTAAATCAAACAGATACGTTGAATTAACTTAACATTTTTAAATTCATTTTGCTAATTAGTAGTTAAACCAACTTAACTGTGACCGTTGGGTCTTAAAGCTGATTCACAGCTCCTCGTGACATTAAATTGAACCACTGAAATGTCAGACAAGAATATCAGACTACTACTACACACTGGGTACATTTAAAGTGTGCACGTTTACATTGTCTAAAATAAGGAGAGTTGTGTAACCTTGAAAGCTGACAATACCATGTTAATCCAAAAATACCTGCTTATTGTATCAAAAATGAAGTAATTTCACCAAAAATGATGATTTAATTAAAAGCAGTGTTTCATTTCATAGAGTGCATACATGCTAAAATTCATCTTTGGTAAGCTCACAGCCTTGATACACCGGTCAGCCTGAATAAATCCCTCATTTTTACTGAGTTAGCCATCTTTTTTTCCCCCCACACCAATCAGCCAAGTACATAACGTTGAGCATTTTGTGACAATACAATGTTCTGCTTGTTCTACAGACACACACACACACACACACACACACACACACACACACACACACAAATGTTTAGGAACAACTAAAAAAACATGAAGAACAGCACAAGGTGTTGACCTGGACTTGGAATTATCTAGAAGTAAGTAAAGAGTCACAACTGTTTTCGAGGCACAAGGGGGACCTGTAAGATATTAGGAGGGTGGCCATAATGTTATGCCTGATCAGCGTAAACTCTTACTTTTATTGATTGAGGAACACAGAACCATATTACAAATAACACAACGCTATCACACTAGTTTACACGAGCATTGCTGTTTCCTTGTTCTTGCGGTAAAACGCGTTGTGACTACAATGAACTCACTGCAGACGTCCAAGGGGATCAGCTCTGATTTCACACTTCCTCGTATTAATTCCCGGGCCACAAATAAAGTGACTCACGGCAGATTTATAACTACCGTGGTAATGTGCTTATAGTTTTATCTTCCTTTGATGTCAGCCATTAGTAACCACTCCACCACAGCTTTATGTGTTTGACAAAACAGCCAAGGCCAAGCATTTTCTAATTAGCCCTTATTATCTTGAATTTTATTGCAGTCACTCGCTACAGGACTCCGCTGCAGTAGTCCCCCTTCAAACAATACCCTGGCATTAGCATTTTGCATTGTCTGCTTAACAAGGTCCCAAAGCTTTGTATTCCTCTCCGCCGCTCGTGAGGGAGCCGCACTAGACCAGAACAGGTCTCCCCATGACCAAGACCTGCCTAATGATGAGTGAAAGGGCCTCCGTGTGTTCAGGCTCATAAATATCTGTCGTGCTCTCTCGTGTGTGCGTCTGTCTGTCTGCGTTTAAGCGCACTGCAGGCAGAGGACCAGGCTGTGATTATGCCCACAGTGGCTGCTAGCAGTCATGTAATCATCAGCTCCTTATTGCTGCCTCCTGTAAAGACTCACTTTCATTGTTGCGGGAGAAGGCTGATAAAACTAGGAGGAGAGATAAAAGGCATACAGGGAGAGAGACGATTTAGTCCACCAGTGGTGCTGGAAGGAACTCTTGTATTCAGTGACAATGTTTTTTGTTGTTTTTTTTGTATTTGTATTTTGTATTTCTGTTCCTTTTATTTAAAAAAATAAATCTCTTAAGCTCCTGTTTTTTCTCCTGACCCCCACCCTGTTCGGCAGCTCCACTCCAATTTCTACTCCCTTACATCACGTACCGACAAAATCTAAACAAAGAAGAAAGAGGGTAAAAAGAGGAGTGTTAGCACAGTGACTTAGAAGCAACCTATCTCAAGATTTATTTATTTTTTTCCCCTTAAGTTCTTCTTCATTGGTATAAAGGTACAAGCCTGACAGAATGTTCAAAGTGCTCAGGATCAAAGACGAGCACTCTGCTTTTCTGAGTGATGGGGGTGGGATTGGATCCAGAGGGTTAGCTGGTGTCAGACCGCATCACGCCTCGCTTTTCTCGCTATCTCCCGCCGTCTGTCTTTCTCTTTCCCCTTGTTCTTCCTCTCATCCGCTGTCCTCCTCTACATGCGTACTATATCCTACTTTATCTCTTCACCGCCTCTCTTTCTGTGTTGACTCGCTCTCGCTCCCTGTCAGTCATTCCTTCTACGTAGCCGGCTATCTCTCTTCCTTAGCCCGTGCTGCCTCTCTCGCCATCTTACCTCCTTTCATCCACCCATCATCTCTGGCTGTGACTGCCATTATCCATCTACTTGAATCACTCATCCCTACTTTGTCTTTTTGCTTGTTTTTCTCCTTTGCTTACGTCTTCCACTTGTGCCTCCGTCCCTCCCGCTGTCTTCCCCATCGAGGCCCCCAAGGCTGATGGCTATTCTAATCAGCTGTAGCAGTTTCAAACATGGCCAGACTTAATTTTCAAATTGATGGTAAATGATAAATCAAAGGCCTCCTAATACTAAACTGCTGGAAAGAGTCATTGGCGGTTTGTGCCTGCACTCGCCATTCTGTGACTACGGAGAAGGCGAGGCGTTCACTGAGGTTTCATGCTCCCACATTAAAGCATGCGAGAAGCACTCAGGTCGGTGTCATGTGCATCTCATGCACAAAACTCCAGACACTGTTGTGTGCCGCATTTGCTCTCAACATGAGTGAACCTTAGGGGTTTATCACGCACTTCATCATTCTTCCTCTGCTGGTTCTCATTACTGAACGCAGCGTGTTGCCAATAAAGCAGAAAGGCATAAAAATGATTTCCAAAGCGGCGATGCCTTCCACTCCTGCTAGGTTTCTCCAGAGGACAGACCAGTGTCACACATTTGGCTCGTCTCATGATTTTGCTTGTGAGAGTGTAAAACATTTGAAGAGGTATTTAATGAGGCATTTAAGTCCCATTTGGACCTTCTCTCAAACTCCATGTTAAATGTGGCATTGTAATTTAGTGTGGTCTTCCGAATGATTACATTTTTTGCCTGATACCGCCTTTAGACACTGAAAACGCACTCCTGGCTGTATGTTTTTACAGTGCATGTTCAAAGAAAAATACTAAATTGTGTAAACAATGCAGTCACGTTTTTGTACAATTAAAATCAGCCCTGGGTCACAGTTCATGTGTGTGATTAGCCAGAATTATTATAACCAAATTATGTATTTCTGTGTAACTGTCTGAGTCAGGTGCTTTGTTGACCCATCCATCTGCCCCAACCCCCAGCATAAGCTACACAAATATGTGCCATGCTTTTCCCTTAGGTATGTCACAGAAGGGACACAATTTGCATAACCATTAGGCATTTTACTGCGTTTAAGCTGCTAAATTGCTAAAACTGTTTTTACTCAAGTGACGGCAGAGTGGATTTGGAGCAGCAAAATTAGTAAGTCAAGTTTAGGTTGCCTCTATCTTTCATGGCTGTGGCGCTCAGTGACATGTTCGTATAAGCAGCAGACTGGATAAAGGACAGAGGTCAAGTCACATTGGAAAGACCTTGATGTGTATTTTTATTTTTATGTATTTCTTTTATCTGTAGATTATTTGGACCTTTTATAGCCTTCGAATAGAATTTATCAGGAATCTCATCTATGGATGGGACATTCTCCGAGAACATGTGATGTAACGTGAACATCTGCCACGGAGATGACACAGCTGTTAACGTCAGTGTCTTTTGGGGTCTTTTGAAAATGACTCACGGTCTCACTGATATGAGACCTGCGCTAGCTTTTGTCAGATACGTGCAGTTATGGGCGTGAGTGAAAGGCTCGACACACTCGCGCACACACACACTCACACAAACAAGCTGTTCTCCCTGCCCACTGCGTGGACTGGTTGCCAGTCTGTACCTGACCCTGACATTATGAGAACACCAGGTGCTCTGAGCAGTAGTTCTTCCTCCTGAATATGTCCCCTTGAAGTGTGTTATGGCCCTGCATGTGAGTGTGTGTGTGTGTGTGTGTGTGTGTTTGAAATGCAGGAGGGGCAACAGGGCTATGGAGCTGTTCCCAGAGCAGTGACAGCTCACTGTGGTGTTACTGCTGCTCAGATAGTGTTGATACAATAGAGGCCAACATAATCCAGTAGAGAGAGGAGAGTGTGCTTGCATGTATTTGTGTGTAGGGAGCTTGTGCGTACTGCATGTTTTAATGTGTACTATGTATAACGGTATGCATTACACCAGTTTGTGTAGGAGAATATATCAGCCACCTCCGTGTTGAGAATTCCCCAAGGCTTTCTCTCTTTCTGCCTCTCAGTCTTTCTGTTTCTGTGTCTCTGGCGCTCCCTCTCATGCTCTCAGCCCAACCAACCAACCAACCAACCACCCAACCAACCACTTTGAAATGCAGGGAGCATCTGCGAGGACTGTGGCTAAGCCAGGGCTTGATGCTGTCTTTCAGATAGGGTGAACTTTTAAAGAGCTGGGGAAATAGCTCAGCGCTGACGGCTCGGGAGGGAAGGGGAGGTGGCGCGCATTTGGGATCAGAACAGAGCAGCGACGAATCTCAGGGGCGAGCCATAAATAAATGAGGCCAGCCACTGAACTGGCTGAAGCCTGGATGTTTGGCTGCAGGGAGGGAGGAGTTGAGTGGGTGGCCGTGGCTCAGTCGTGAGGCTTTACATCTCTTAAGCTGACAGGCAGTACAATTAAAGGGCAATTTAACTTTGTGGAAGTGGAACAAGGTAAATGCTCTAAATGTATGGATGGTGGTAGATGACGGGTCCCAGTGATTGCGTGGCGTTCAATATTTATGGGTGACCAGGAGCATTGGTTGTTGCTTCAGTATTTAAATCGCTCCGATCTGATATGCTCACCCCTAATCATGTGTCTCGCTTTGGGAGAACACTCATTTGGTTTGTAAATGGCGCAGTATTCCCGCCTTCCTCTCGACATTCTCTTCCTCCAATGTGATTAAGAATGTAATGGGGACATAATAACATGGCAGACACAAATGGTACTTGAATGTACGTACTCATCCACCACCCCACCATCGTACTTCCTTTCCAGCCCCCCACACCCTGTGATTGCTCTGACTCTAATTCTGTCTGTCTCTGCTTCTGCTCAGGGAAATACAATCAGAGCATAAGCCATTGACAAATTCCCATTATATGCAATTTCATGGACCATAAACCCATTTGAAATCAGAATGATCCCCTGAATGCATGCATGCTGCTTCCCCAATGAGCTAATTATGATTTTTTTTTATTTACTCTCATGGAACCCAGGAGACAGAATTTGTTTCTTGAGATGGAACTGGGCAGAAAACAGGTATAAAAAAAAAAAAGTGTGTATGAGGGAGCAAGAAACAAATGTTTCTTTGTGGAAGAAATAGGTTTTGTCCACAGCAAAAGTTTCTGACAAATTTCTTCCTCTGTGGCACCACTTTGTCTTTCTCTCTGTTTTTGTTTTAACTGAAATGAAGCTTCCCACCAACCAAAGACTAAACTTAACGTTCCTATCTGTATTATTATTATTATTTTTAAATTATTTTGGAAGATAATTCAATAGATGAGATTTCATTCTCTATCCCCAAAAGGGAATCACTTTAATTATTTTGTTAGCCATTAATTTAAAGGACCAGTGTGTGGAATGTAGTGCCATCTAGTGGTGGCATTACGGACTGCAACTAACTGAATACCTTTTCAAGCGCAGTGCTCAGGGCATACATACAGTGGCACAACACAGTGTTAGAAACACAACAACTTCTTGCCTAGAGTTAGCACTCCGGCTTTCTCTAGAAACAATGTGGTGAAAAATGGCAGGGTTTTTAAATGAGGACACAGTCCCTCTGCAGATATATAGGGCTCACACTAACCTAATGAAAACACAACAGTTGATAGTTACAGGTTATTATGAATGCCATATGTAATTTCTGATCCTTTAAGTAATACATTTTGTCTATGAATGTTCTCAGTCATCCAGGTCTTGATATATGTAACTTAAACTTGTAGCTGTAGATGTAACAAGATATTGGTAATAGTGATATTCATTGGGAACAGGTGTGCTCCTGTTCAATGTTCCATGGAAATACCAAGTACGGTGTGACTGAAACTTCCAAGCATTTTTACTGCTGCAATCAGTAGAGCTATTAACCACTTCCACGAACCTGTACAACTGAGACACACTCAGTCATTCAGACAATACAGGGTGCTTATTTCTTTCTCTATTTTGCAGCCCATGTCAATCAAACCCTCTTTAACTAATTTAACAAGCACATCTATTTCCCATCCATTGCCACATCTGTTAATGTACATCCGCCCACACAGCCGTTGCTACAGCAACAAGTGTGCCTTTCCAGTACTAAGTAATAGAGTCACAGTGACAAGTGTTTTTTTTCAGTTATTCAAGATTAGAAAGATGTCAGGTGTAAAAGAGTCAGAATATAGTTTTTCACAGTGGTTTATCTCCTCTGCTCTCTCACCAGCTCCCTCATGTAGACACACGCCAGGTTATGTCTTTTTTTGTAAATCATTGCTTACTGTGCAACAGACACTGATCAGCCACAACATTATGACAGGGGAAGTGTAAAACATTGACCATCTTGTGAACAATATAATATTCTGCTGGAAAACTTGGACCTGGCTTTCAAGTGGATATTTTTTATACCACCTATCTTGACCAGAGCATTCACCCCAACCCCAAAGTCTTTGATTGCAGTAGGCATCTGACACAGGCGCACACACAAAAATGATTTAGGACCAACTCAAAAAACATGAAGAACAGCACAAGGTGTTGACCTGGCCTCCAAATTCACTAGATCTCAAACTGATCAAGTATCTGTGGGATGATCCACAGAGGCCCCTCCCCTCAACCCATAGGACTCAAAGACCCCCACTAACAACATCCTGTTACCAGATGCCATAGGACAGGAGAAGACCCATGTCCATTCTCTGATGAGTCACAAAGCTTTCAGAGGCACAATGGAGACCTACACAATATTAGGGAGGTGGTCATAATGTTATGTCTGATCAGTGTACATCACTTTACTTTTGCCATAAACACTTGCACTTTAACATGCCCAAGTTTCACAACTCTTTATGTATAACATTTTTAAAATATTTAATATTTTACTGAAATAGGTATAGCCCAAGGCATGCATATGTTTATCTTTCCTGGTACATTTTCAATAGAGACATGATACGTTAACCGTGAATCACACAAACAAATCCACTTAGGGCCAGTGACATCTTTGAAATGTCAACTGGTGACACTTTCTTTTTCACAATAGCACTGGAATCAGACTGGTGTATGAGAGCATTAGGATTCAAAGCAATTCAATAATATATAAGTCTCTGGTGGAGGCTGAGTGCATGAAACATCCTGGCCTATAGATTATTTACGGCTTTATTTGCATCCATCGCTTGTCTTTGCTGAGCAACTGAAGTTAATGAAATTTCTGCAGGAGATTAGCAGCCAGTTTTGGATAGCCCCCAGCCTCTTCAGCAATAGGTCTGAGCAGCACAGTCATTACAGTTATTTGTCATCCTCTTTTAGACAAATGGCAAACTCAGGCTTTCCTCTGAGAAGTACTCTAATGTTGGTATCATAAATTGTTATTGCTCTAAACCAATTAGAAACATACGGATATGATTATGCGTCTAGGCATCATGACAGTAAGGGCCATTTCTGACATAATGGTCTATCTCTGCAAACAACAGTCTGATGATACTGGCTGTCTGATCTGTAACTTAGCTTGATTGCAGGACAATTCCAGGAAGACACCTAATGTCCATTTTCCAGACCTGTCTGGTTTGGAGTAGCCGGTGAGGTTTAGAAGATGGACATTCACCCTCCCAGCAGATCAGCACTTGCTTCAGTTGAGAAGGTAGAGACAGTGATTTTATGTGAGTCATTTTTAGAGAGACCTTTACGAAATTGACACTGACATTTCCAGCAAGATCGGCTTAAGAGCGGGAAATTAATCTTTAACCGCAATGTGTGTTGAACGGTGCCATATGACAAGGTCCTTCAACCAAATACCTCGCTTCCATCCATTTCAGTTTCATTTCACGTCATTTGTAGCCTTGCTCTGATGCAAACAAAATTGGATGGACTTAAACCACTCTTATTCAATAGGTTTACTGCCCTAATAGTTTTCATGACCAACTTAGGAAAGTAGGTTTACTAATCCTTACATGTAGCAAGATCTGCTTCGTTCTTGAGTTGCGTTGTAAGAATAAGACATGCAATTCTTCAACTCTTCAAGGCTCCACTTTTTCCACTCTTGGTGTTAATTGGCACTGCATACAATTCTGTAAATATAACCCTTGTAATGCATCTCAGTCTTCAGTGTGAATGTCAGGAATTCCTCTTTTAACCTTTTTTTTTAACTATAGCAATGCTACAGGGGAGTTTTTGGACAAGAGTGGTCGCAACACTGATCCCAGTGTGGCACTAGCTCGTGTCACAACAGGTGACACAGCAGTTGTCAAGTTGTCTTCCATAACTGCTAACCAACAAAGAAAACATACAGACTCACACCCCCTACAACCATGCAAACATGCCCAGGTTGAAAGTGACAGGCGGAACACTTGCGCTAGTGAGCTGTCTGGCCCTGATGTCAAAACTGAACCCAAGTCAGTTTGGAAACTTTCTTCTTTTACCACAAGAAAACACATAAGAAATAAGACATGCAGTTGCTGAATCTGTTTATTTTAGATCTGCAGTGGTTCATCCAAAAGTTTCCAAATATGGTGATGCATGCTGAAGCCCTGATTGGTACGATGTATACTAGACCCTCTCAGATATGTAGATAACAATGAGTGTGAAAACAACAGACGCACACTTTAAGGGTGTCAAACATAACTGTTTACCTGAGCATGCATGAATAGTAATGAGCTAAAGCTGGAAGATAGTGTAGAACTCAAAGTGTTTTTGCTGGTCAGGTGTAAACATGAAGCAATAACAAATCCTGATCAAGCAAAATGCCATATAGCCGACACAGTCACCCACTCACAGGAGGTCAATTTAGAACAGAAACAGATGAGTCAGCAGAAAAACACGGACAAACAACCCAAAAAAACACCCGCGTCTACATGGGTAACAGATGGTTTGTTTTGGTCAGCCATGAAATGAAAAATGGTGCCGTCAGTTTCTCCCACTCCAGTGACCTGTGATTTGGCCTCACGTGTGGCCGGAATTGAGCGTGGATCGCTGTCGCTTCAGAATCCCCAGAGCTTCACATTTGTATCTGATGTCAGTGCGTTCCCAAGCGTGGTTTTGGCATTTACCTCCCAGCAAGACGGCTAAACTAGCCTCCCTATTAACCCAGTAAAACCAAACCCTGACATAAAATACCTTTAAATTATTTTACAATCATAACATCGTGTTCAAGCCAGGAGTTCCTAGGGCTCACAGCATCATCCCAAGGCAAACGGTATAGAGAATGCAGCACAGACTTTAGATGCTGCAAAATCAAAATGAAGCGGTTATAACAGATGTGAGACAGATTTTCAATGCGGGCGTGAAACCATCCGGTCTTGAAAAATGCAAATGCACATGGGACCGCTGAGTTTCAAATCCCGTTATGTTAGAGACAAGAGGTTCTTGTCTCCATCTGTTTTAGTGAAAGGGTCAGTACTTAGGGTAATGATGACAAGACAAAGATGATAGAGCATATAGACTGACAAGGAATCTCGTCTCTTCAGTTTGACTAACTGCAGCATGGGTGCAGTCAGCTGTAATCAAACCCTTGCGATCAGTGATGGAAAAAAAAGTTAACGCATAGGCAGATAAGAAAGCTGCTAATTATACAAACTGAACACTACTGTTGTTTTGAATCTGTGGCTGCAGCGGGGCTTTATTTTATTTAAACACAAAGGTACTTTACATACTTTTGTAGCTCAAGAACTGAGACTTTTCCATAAGCGCTTTGCTGTTTTTGAAGAGAGCCCAGCTGTTA
Source organism: Mugil cephalus (assembly GCF_022458985.1). Classification (NCBI taxonomy): domain Eukaryota; kingdom Metazoa; phylum Chordata; class Actinopteri; order Mugiliformes; family Mugilidae; genus Mugil; species Mugil cephalus. Next base: position 21,125,581 of record NC_061778.1, on the reverse strand, counting down.
TAAAATATCCGCCATTCTTGGGGAAAGTTCAACTCCATGCATACTCAATGTGCGGCTCAGTAACTTTCACACATTATTTTTGGACCAGCGAGTGCCTTTGTTCTCTTTTGTTCCCTTTCCTCATTTCTCTCCAGAATAGTTATGATGACCGTAACAAAGAGAATTAAATATGAGTGACGTGTTTGCCAAATACGAAGAGAACAAAGTCGGACGAAGAAATGCCACACAGCACATTAATTAAATTACCAGAAAGCTTGTTCGATTCATACTGTGTTTAGTTGGAACGTTTTCCATTTTACTAATTTAATTGAGCTCGCTTTGTTAATTCAACCGTGTTTACTAGAGGGAAGATGAAAACAAAGCAAAGAAACAAAAAAGACCCCAAAAAATAATCCCCACAACATTTCTTTAGTAGATAGTTTTGAGCGTCCCTAACTGTGTTCTCTTTGGGTGTTGCTCAAAGTGTTCGCGCCGTTTGAAGAGAAGTGGATTTGTTAACTTGTGAGGGGATTAAGTCTGTTTTTGCTCCGAGTAGATTGGCAATCTGGTGAGGAAGTCAAGCTTGGGGAGAAAATTGCTTGGCTTTATGTCTTTTCAAATTTAGGACCCTGAGACCAATTCTAAGACAGACATGCTTTATATAATGATTGAGTTCTCCCTGGAGACAAGTTATTATCTACCGTATCCTCTTTGTGCTCTGTGTTGTTAACTGCTCATCTTCCCTTGCTTGTTATCAATGCTTTCCTTTGTTACATGACAACTTTAAATCCTTTTCTTTTCTTTTTTTTTATCCCTGCCTGGGATGAAATGAGAAGCTAAAACCTTAAATCAGTGCTTTTTATTGAGCTGATGTTCAGGTTATTTCAGCGGCAAACACTACCGTTTTTGTATAGTTTTAAAAGATGAAGTTAGTTGATTATTAATTACAATTTCATTGTTTCAGTTGACATGTTGAGTTTTTCCATAATATCGATGTGTTTACTTGTACAAGTGTTCTTACTCATATTCACCAACCATCTTAAAATGATAAACTAACACCTCATTCTGTTGAATGCCACATGAGTATGTGCATAATTGAAACCACTAAAATTGGAACCGAGCTACCTGTTGGCAAGTTTCAACTCTTGCAAAGTCAAGTTCCACAATTTCATTTATATAACCAATTTACAACAGAACTCATTCCAGGTCACTTTTTCCTATAGAACACATCTGGCCCGCATTCTTTCAATAAATAATGAGGTTGCTGATCTAATTTAAGGGAATTTATTTCATTTAATTTGTTTCATTGTCGTCTATCTCCCCTTATCCTCCTCTCTCTGTTTTACGATGGACGGAGCTCCACACCGACGTACACACAAACAAACAGGTGAACACATCGGGGACAGGGAGACTAGAGGTGATAACATGGTGGTTACTATATGGGGGAGAGAGACACTAACCCTAGTAGTTAATGAGCCCACTCCGTCGGTGTGTACAGGGTATATCTTCGTAGATATGTTTTAACTGACTAGTGTTTAGTTGCGGTGGTGTTGTCATTTATATTTTAGTTTAGTTTTCTGTTTGCTGTGTGTGTGCTGTGAAACAGTTTGCTAACCAATTCACCAGAATTTGTCAGAATCTCTGTTAACATATTGTAGTATTAAGTGCTTCAATGCTTGTGGTTTGAGGTTTTATTGGTTTTATCGGTTAACCGCTTCAAAAGCTGCTCTACTACTCTACCAATAGGATGGACGGTCGCAGAGGCAACCATGACACTGATGAGTCTGTCAGTAAAGTTGATTGACGTCCTGCCTGATGCCAGTTGAGCTACTGCAATGTAGTCTGGGGTTTGTAGTAGCAAAGGTGCACATGCAAAATATCTTCAGGCCAAATCTGATAGAAAATACAATACAATTGGCCTTGAGTTTGACATGTGTGCCATAGGGTGACATAGTTCGACCCACCTTGATTGTCAGAGAGCAAGTATTCCTCCTGGCTGTACAAAACCGATACTGGTAATTATGTAAATACCTAAAAAAAAAAAAAAAAAAAGAATAAGATAGACAGACAGAATCTGGAGCCAGAGTCTATGCAATGCACTTCAGTGGTTTCCCAAGTCCCATCCACTTATGGAGGGCCTTACGACATATACTGCAGCCAGTCACCGGGGGGATCTTGACATGCTTTGACTTCACTTTGGAGGAGCTGTCATGGCGGCCACTTTTACTTACAGTCTATAATTTGTTCAAGAAGCACACACACAGCAAGCACTTGGAGCAACTTGGGGTTCATCATTCTGCTCCAGGACACTTCGGCATGCGGTCTATGTACCGGGCATCAAAATGCCCGGTACATAGTCACAGAGGTTGAAATGTGTTTGAAAACCTCGTACATGAGTCACAGAGGTCTGCCAAGATCACATCATCCTACATGATATATAGGAATAGCTCACCTTTTCTGGCGCAATTTGAGTGTCATGGCATGGAACATGTTAAGGATTAGGGCTTAGGACAGGGGACAGGCATTACTTCAAGATGACAAGCTGTGAAGTAACACGCACATTCCACTAAATATGTATTACCACACAACTCAGCTTGCCATGTCACAAGAACGTGACTTGTATGGTTTTCAAAGTTCCCATATAGATTGAATTGAACACTGAAGCAGGTTCAGAGAAATGTTAAGCACAGCTGTGTTTAAGGTTATTTTGTTTGTTGTGATCTTAATTTGGTATTTAAATAACTTGTGGAAGAAGGTAATTGTAGAGCCACTGAATTGACTGTTCTGAGCTGATGAATGCAGCACTGATTTAGCTGAGTGTTCACTTCTTCATAATTGCTTAGTCCTTGTGCTGTGCCGTGGTATGTGTGATGAAGTGAGTTATTTTCAAGTGTTTCACCAGAGACATTATTACCCAAATTTGGCCAATAACGTCGCCCATCTATCTCTTTGATGCGATTATTTCTATTTATTTTGTTTTTGCTACCAGCCAAGTCAAGTCAAACACAGATGCTGGCGAAGTTTGACAACTCCCGGCTTTGTAGCAACAAAGCAATCAATCAAGCAGCCATCAAAAGAGCACATACCCAACATAAAATGAATCACAGCTGGAAGATTTCCTAATCGCAGTAGAGCAGAATGCAGCAGGCACTAATGATAGATGGCTGCACTCTTCTTCTGCACGGATTTGTGTTGGATTTGGCGTCGGTAAATCAGACTGACTCGAATTTTAATGCAACATCAGTGATTTCAAGAAACGAGCAGAGCAGCGTCAAGCGGTAATGTCTCATAATTCATTACGTTACCATTGCAACACATTATACTCTTTCTGTACAGCTCATAATAATGTCTCATTTATACTCTTTTGTGGTTGATGGAGAGATTTTTCTTTTAATCTCAGGACCTAGTTTTGACTTGAAAGCTTGACAGTTCTGTGTCATGCTTTTAAGAATGCCTCTCTCTGTCTTTGAGCAGCGTGTCATAATTTGTCTTATCTTTAGAAATAACGTGCTCCACAATACTATCACCTACCCACCCCCTACCCGTTTGGGAATTAAAAAAAAAAAAAAAAAAACTTAAGAGGATTCTTGGCTTTAACATGCCATTGATATGAAAATAGATACAAAGATTTGTCTTTTCTTTCAGGTCTTTTGTGATTCCTTCATGTGTGTCGCTACAGAGCATCAAAGTTTGAGTCTTTCATATCCTAGCACTGTAATTCTCTTTTAACAAACCAGCACTGATCATTGACACCTAGAGCAGTCCATTTTATAGCGTTAAAGAGCTGAAGTCTGATACGCGCATTTTGATTTAACATGCATTCCAGACTATTGCTTAAGATTCATTATTCTGATTAATGTATGACAGAGCTTTATTAAAATGATAAGAAACAGAGAAAGAGTATTGTGCGGTAAAAAGCAGTGCCAACATGGAATAGTGTGCATTCATGTCGGGGATTTAAGTGTCAGCTGCAATCTCAAACCTTGATCCCTACAAAATGAAACATCCGTGCCTTGTTCAAAAGCGTGCTGTGTAGAACTTTCCATTTTGGGATCAATTGTTGTACCACTGAGTAACACAAGCTGTACATGGCTGTCCATGTTTCATAGTCACCCTCATGTTGCTTACATGAGACTGTGTCTATCTATAGTAGCTAAAAATGATCTATGGAAGGGAGGGGAGGTGAGGTTGAGGGGTAACAGGGCATCCATCCTTCTAATGAATGCAATAAACCTGATTAATTAGATGACATTTAAATACTATTCTTTGAATAAATTAACTGCTTTAAAGACTCAAATTTACCATGTAAAATTGATGCTCAGCGATGCTTTGCCTCAAGATGTAAAGAAATCCCGCTCAGCTCGTAGTGAGTGGGCAGCAGATGAAAATGTTCCCCATCAGATTTCTTTTAGGATCTCCCTCTTTTCTTCCGCACTTCCAACTGTGCTCACGATGATTACATGTGGAATATGCACAGCTTTCAGAAATGGCTGGTTTTGTGTTTTTGATCTGCTCCTTTTGTCTTCAGAAATAGGCTTCTGAGGAGCTGCATATCTAACCCTCTGCGCGTCAGAGAGACAGTACAATTAAGCCTGCCTTTTCAGCCAGATTAATAACCAGTCCCCCCTGAATAGTGGTGACACAGGAAACCCATACCTCTCAGGGCAGTTTCACATTTTGCACATTTGAAGATTGGCTTAATTAGGGTCTAACTATGTTGCTGTGAGAGCAACAGGAAGGAGAGACACAGCAGACGCCGATATTTCTACATCAAAGGAACGAGTTTAGCTTTCATTGTGAGGGCAGCTAACAAAGAAATCTTGTGTAAACACTGCATTTAAACAATGCTTGATGTGAACATGCGTTGCCTCCGATGTCTTTCGCAAGGGCACTTCAATGTGCATCACAAAAATCTGACAAAGGACCTCGGTTGTTGTACGGTAGGATTCTGTTGTGAAGGGAATTGTGCTTACGTACTATGTTTTAGGTGCGCCTTGAATATTTGAACAAGTCCTAGTAAATTTTAAAAGAATATAAAGCTAGAAGCTCCACACACCTTTGAGGAGGAATCACCTACTCACTTTACACCAATCAGCCCCAACATGAATACCTAATATTGTATAGGCCTCCAATATAGTTGTGACTCATCAGAGAGTAGACATGGGTCTTCTGAGGGTGTCCTGTGGTGTCTGGAAGCAGGATGTTGTTAGTGGGGGTCTTTGGGTCCTATGGGTTGAGGGGAGGGGCCTCTGCGGATCCAGCTTGTTCCAGGGCATCCAACAGATACAACTTCAGTTTGGGATCTAGTGAATTTGGAGGCCAAGTCAACACCTTTTTTTGTTATTTCTAAACCATCTTTGTGTGTGTGTCTGTGTCACTGCTTCATGCTCATGCCATTTTGTTTTTAACTTTCTTTTTTATTTTATCCGTTAAAGTTTTTCTGTTTTCATAGATGAATGTGGTGTCAGTCGAGGAGATCTAACAGCCAGAAAATTCCGGCTGAAAACACCGTAATGTCGTGTTGTGAAATTATCTCTGACACATGCTATGTTTGAAAACCTCGTAAACAGCCAGATACAGCTTTGGCTGAGTGTTGCCAGGCTGTAACGGCAGAATAACAACTGTATCGGGACGATTCCTATGATCCAGTCGAACCTTTCTTTGTTAAAACATTAAAGTCAGTGGCTTACAGTAGATGATGGGCAGTTTACTGGCTGTTGGTTGGCAGCTGGCTAGGGGCACTAGGGCGCTGCTTATATATTATTAATTGTGAAGTTGTTACAGTCCATCAGCTGTACTCTCCTCCTCCCAGTCCGCACATGTCTAGTGGGTCCGCAGAAGTGCTCAAGAGCAGAGCTTACTACACCACAGAAACTTGTCTCCACCTGATCTCATGTCCCTCCAGGACAACCTCCCTGTCATGTTGAGGTTGTCAAACAGCAGTGTGCATTACAGAGAGGTGTTTCCGTGAGAGATGACTAGCTCTTTTCACAAGGAGGCGTGCAGTTTGAATACCAGAGTAGAAAACTTGTACACAACCAAGTGACAGTTACTGTTTTATAAACTCTGCTGCCTGTGGGTTAGTCTGGCAATTTGACCCCATCTTCCTAAAAAATCAAACAGTTTATTAGTAGAAATTACATGTATGACCATTTACAAAGTTGTGTGTGAGGTAGAGGGACAAAATGTGAACCACGTGGTTGGTATTATTTATTTATTTATATTTTAATTTTCAGCCCATGTCCGGTTTAATTGAGGCACCTCAAATTCTTGGTTAGGTTTGGTAAAACCACAATTTGGGATAAAAGACACCTACGTTTTCACGGAAAATGCTACAAGTAAAACTTATTCCACCTGTAACAAACCGTTTCCTTGGAACAGCAGAAGTTTTAATCACTAAAAAAAAAAAAGGCTACCACTGCTATAATTTTTCTAGAGAGCCCAGGCACCGTGTTTTGAGTGAATCGTGTTTTCTTGCAGCAGTAAGCGACAACTCTACCATTTATTTTGCACACGGGATGCTTTAATAATTTGTTTTTGGGGACCTAGTCCTCTATTTTTGATAGATGGGGTGGTGCCTAAATCCCGTAAAAGTCTAGTTTTGCTGTCGGCGATGCATCTGTGAACTATACTGTACAATAATATGTTATCCGAATTTACTTCCAAGAAAATCTGATGCCATTTAAGAGTCTGTATAACATTTTGAGCTCCGTGTTCGCTTCACTTCTGGATGACTCTGATTGGATCATAAAATATTAATTTCTTCAGTCTCAGACTAAAACAACAAAGGTAGTGGGGGTAATGGTATGGTGGGTGTGCATGCTTGCATGTGCCCATTCATCTGTGCATCTGTCATTTGTGGATGCAGAGGCTTTTGTTGCAGACAAGAGACGTCCACTGTGTACAGAGATTGAGTGACAGTCATGGAGGAAGGTGCTGAACTGACTGCGAATTAGAGAATCGATATTACAGGAAGAGCTATGCTGCAAGGATTGCGGGATATGTGTGTGTTCTACATAACTAAACACACATGCCAAACAAAACACAGAAAAAAAGAGGTGATCCGTCTAAGTGATTTAAATTTGACCCAACAGCCATGTCTGGCTGATTAGACTTTTACTTTTTAACTTTCTATCCTCTGCAGGATAAATGTCACATTTATTATAAGCACATACAGTGTGTGTAGGACAGTATTTGCTTTGGGGTGCTCAAATAAACCAACAGAGCAAACAAAACATGCATAAAACATGACAGAATATATTTTTGCAGTATAAACTGTTTTGCAGATGTCTTGTCTTGTCCACTTCCCTGTGAAACTGTTGTCTTCTCTTCTTACTTCTCAAATTTCTGTTTTCAGAACAATGAACTTTCAATATTTTGTGCAGTTCACTTAGGACAGTCTGTCAATTACAACCTATGAGATTAAACCAAAGCAATATACTTCCAGCATCTACACTGGGTGAAATGAAAATATCAAAATAAGCATGATTTTACAGAGCTCTGGCTTTGAAAATGAATTTAAATAACCAATCTCCATGCCCTGAGAGAGACGTAAACAACAAAACTCCAGTCAGCAGAGTAGTCTTTAAAGTGTTTGTTCACATAGTGTAGTCGCTGTAATTGTGGCATAATCCCATCAATACTGAACATTAAAACGGAAAATTAAAAGTAATGAATACATCATCTGTGATATTACCAGACTAAACTGTTTACATGAATCATCTTCAGCTATAGCTTGAGCCTGCCACGGTGCCTGCTTCTTAGCTTCTCTAAAGATCAACTTCACAGCACAATCAGTTTGACTCTGTGCTCCAACACACTTCAACTGAAATGAAACAATAACTAGTAGAATTACGTGCTGACTCACAGGTACCTGTAGGTGTTTGCTTCACATCCAATGAAGAGTAGGGCTTCTGGTGGGAATGCAAGTCTCTTGATGTATGTTCCCCAGGAGTCTTATATACGGTTCACCGAATGTTGACTCACACACCTCCAAACATCCTTTAAGATCACGTCGCCACTTGAATTGGTTTTCATATTTTGTGGTGGATTACAGACAAAATAATAAAACGTATCACTGACTTAACACTTAGGGACTGCACTGTATCCAATGTATTCTGGTGGAGCATGATGTGGCAGATACTTTAAGTTACTTTAAGTTGATCTTTGTCCATAAAGAGTCTGGCTTCTTTGTTGGAGCACTGACTCCTGAACTCCGTTACATCATTTTGTTATGTGCTCTAATAACAAAATCTAAAATAGTCTGCCGTCCACTGTAAGGAGACCTGCCTCCTGGAGCTGTCACGTAAAGACACCCACGACCTGGCGGTATCAAGCTGATGAAGCCGCTTTTTATGCAAACCAGTGTAGCTCACAAATTAGTTCAATCTAGCACTCAGTTACAGTACACTTGCATCAGGCTAGCAGGGTGAATTAGCTCATGAATAAGCTGTATTTCCTGAGGTTCCCTCTACTTTTTGGAAACAACTTAAAGTGCAGGTCATGTCTGCCGAAGCTGTGGGTGCAGATTGATGGGGAGTAAAGTTTTGGATGAAGCTTGAAACCATCCGCTGGCTGGACCCTGCTCTTCATGCCCTTTGCTAGCGGCCTAAATAGAGATAGCGCAACAGCAGATGGACCTGCAATGCTGTGCTGCACCACAAGACCTCTGGTCATGTGCATGAGTACTGTTGCACATGTGTGTGTCTGTGCATGTGTGTGTGCACGCTACTACCCCAGGACTCACCTCTGGCTCCAGCCATAACAGACGGCTCTGGGTCATTATGGCAGGTCCAGCAATGTCGGGTAATGCAGTGATGGATTATAGCTGGTGTAAACGCTCGTGCGTGTGTGTACACGTTTGTGTCGATGTGAATCAGGTCACCTCTACTCCCTCCTGACCTCCCCTACTTTCCTCTACACCTTCTCTCTTCTTCTCTCTATCCCTCCTTCCCTCATTCTCAGCAGTATCTATCCGCAAAGGTTATTATCCCAGCGTGAGAAGCCACAACTCCTTTAAAGTCGAGAACCCCCTGAACACACACAGCACACGTTTGAACACGTGTTGAGCGAGTCTAAAACAATAAACGTGTTTCCATGGCTAATGACACTTGTGCCACTGTTTTAAAATTAAATAATACAAAGCTAAATTACAAAGAAACCTCCAGAGGGAAAAGCCTCTATATTGTGCCAATTACTTTTTTTCAATTACAGCGTACCTGACAAAATCATTATGGCTTGTAATAAAGTGTGGGAGAAGATACTGGAGCGTGCTGTTATCTTCAGTATATTCTTCTACAGTGATAAGCAGTGTGTACCAAAGCTGCGTGGATAGATTGCTGATCTAAATCTGCCTTTGTTTCCATCTGTTGGTGGGAATGGAAGTGGGTCACTGGTCACTGCTGTCATCATTACGAGTTGAACTAATGACAATCTGTAAGCGGACCTCTTTGACGTGACACTAGATTCTGATACATATTCTGCTTTTGGCTGACATTGAGTTGTTTACTCACAAACGGCTGAAAAGCTGTTAAATGGTTATACGACCATGGTGTTTTGTCATTTACATTACATGAGGTCCCGCAAAGCTCTACACTTGGTCCGATTCCAATATTATCCAACCATTGACTGAATGTTCACACCCTCACAGACAGATTGTCTGGGAGGCAAACTTGTGGAAGAAAGTATTCTCCTTCTGAGCACCATTTCTTTCAGTTCCACAACAAAATCACCCATGGTGCCATTTCTTTTCACACTGATTACATAATCTCTTTCAATTTGGTTTTGATCTTTTTAGTCTCTTTTATCCTGTCTTGCTGGTTCAAAATACTATGTCAAGCATCTTAAATAAGGTAAAAAGATATGCCCTGCCTTGTCTCTTGGGTTAGCTAGAAAATAGAATTTAGAGTTCTGCTGTGTGTCATACAAAACCTCCTGTAACCACACGTCCAGAGACCTGTGATCCTGCTTTGCATCCATCCTCCCACTGCATTCCATTGCATTTGCATTGTATTTATGTCATTTGTATAACAGACTGATTTTATTATTACAAGATCCAACAGCATCCTTGGGGCTCTTTGTGGTGAGAGGTGTTTGGTTAAGTGCACTCAGGCAGGTGGGGTGATAAGGACTTAGCAGACAGCTGAGAGGAGTCTCAGTTGAATGGGCCATCTCAAAACATCTGTGACAAATACTGAGCCAAGTAAGTGGATAGAAGAAAGAGCCATAGAAATGCCACACCCCGGTGTTATTCTTATCATTTATATTTATGAAAAAAAACAGCAGAAACATACGCATGACTAAATCAGACATCGAGGTGGACTGACCGACTGGAACAGTGGACAGTTGCCTGGTGGGCTGGTCAGCACTGATATGAAAAGTAAAAAAAAAAAAAAAAAAAAATTCAAGTCAATGCCGTTTTGTATTTCAGCTGCGCACTGGTTGGCTGACTTGGCTGTATGTGTGTAGGCTCACACAGGGCCACCAGTTTGTCACATCCCATGTCTCTTCATCCATAACCACTTTTGCTTTGGTGACTTTGGCTCTTCACGCTGAACGCTGAGCTGACAGGGTTCTGTATAAATTTGTGAAAATGTGAACCTAACGAGTGAGCTGCATGCAGCCTTCAACTCACTGGTCACACAGTCAAACTGCAAACAACAAACGTACAACTTAAAGAAATAAAAGCTATTTTAAATTAAAATGTCATTCATTCCATAAAACTGAAACCAAAACAACTGCCACATACTCCATTGAGATATTTTGAATTGTGACTGTAGCATTTTCTTGATGAAGACACTTGGTGTATGCTACGGATGGATAGAATAGTCGACTTCACTGGTGTGCCGTTATGCTTTAAGTGAAAACAATGTATATAGGCTCAATATATCTGCAGTGTTGTGTTCTATTAGTTGACATTCTTGCTGTAGTTGTAGGGCATCTTTCTTGTCCTTGATGTCAGTTAACCATGCGAGAGACAGTAGTTATGGTAGAGGTGAGAGTTTGCTGAGCAAGAGCCGCATATTAGAAGCATCAGACTGACAGCGTTTAAGGTGTTGACATGATCTAAATCCGACAGTAGCCCATGTTCCAGTTTCAATTACCTTGGGGGAACAAATGAGGAACAGTCTTTGAACGTGCATGCGGTGCCTGTGGATGCAGTGTCTGAAATCTGTTTTCTTCATCAGTTTGCTGCATATGGCTTCTTGTCTGTTTAAGGTCAGCTCTGCGTTGTACTCAAACCAGCAAGCCAACAATGTCCAGGGATAAAGATGTATGTCAGAAAGAAAAGTCTGTATTTCTGGTCAGATGTGAAAACACACCAACTTTTAAATATCAACAAGGTTTTGGATACATATAAATCTTGCAACATCGACCACTGGAATTTACTTCAACGTTAATTGAAGTATGTACGCCAAAGCAACAATCTGAATATCATGTAGTTGGGATCTGCTGCATATTTAATCTGCTATCTATGTATGTAAGTAGCTAATGGGTTTGCACCAGTTATTCATAAAAAAAAAAATTTGAAATTCAATGTGTCCCTGCCACTATGACTAATTGTTGTCCAAATGTTGTCGAATTCCTAACATAGTGCATAACAATATTCCTGTGATGTCTAGAGGCAGAGGGTAAATGCTCCAAGTGGGATATTAAACCGATGTTCTAATTCATTTGAACTATTTAGCTTTTCCTGGATTTTCCTTGAAAATGTCAATTTGTACCATCTATTTCTGCCTGTTCTATAGCAGTGGTAATAGTGTGACAGTCAAGATCTCAGTTTATTCAGCGTAGTAATGCTAACAGGAGTGAATGTGCAATTATAATTTACACAATTAGATGATTTTTGAATTCTTCTTCCTCAGCTTTTGCAGTCACACTTTACTGTAATAGTAGCAGTCATTCCTCAGGCCTTTAAAGTCTTTAATGACACATATTTTTAATGTGGCATTCGGAGTGTGTCGACACATATTAAATGGAGATGCAAGAAAATAAAAATTAAAACAAATACGTGATATAACAATAACAAAAAAGGAAGCTTAAATAAGTTTCCCCTCCAACACCTAATAAGTAATGAGACTGAATAAATCATGACTCGGTTGAATCACGTGACATTCACTGAAACGTCCGCTGAATAGATAAAAACATCAGGTCTGCGTGGGGAGAGATGAGGAGACTGTAACCTTCATCACATTTGCATGAAAGATGCATAAATCTCCTTTTTTTATGTCTAGATTCTTTTATCCAAGTCATCTTGTTCACGTTTCACTCTGAAATTTGACTTTCTGATCAAGTAGTGGGCAGGATGGTGGTGCAGTAAGTTGTTTTCTGTGAGAGCGGTACGCCTGGGTTGCTTGAAATGTAAACTCACAAAAAGTCCGGTTTGAAGTTCTTGGATTGTAAATCTGTGTTATAGCACGCTGATATATGAAGGTGATGTAGGTCCTTTGGGTGCTATATTGGTGCGGTACCCAGAGGCCCCAGGCTTGTCATTCCTTTGCTGTTCTCATTTACCCCGTAATTCACCAGAGAGAAAGAGAGAGAGATTAATTTTTGTCGAGGCAGTTTTAGAGGGAGATTCTACTTTAGTCTATATAATTAGATATGAAACAAAGCTATCATCCGAAGATACAAAGCTCATGTAGTTGCCCCTCTAACACCTAATAAGTAATGAGACATTTGGGGTTGTTATGTTGGGTTGTTATTGACTTTTGTGGCTTGTGGCATTTCTCTCTCCCTTAATTATTTACTCTGCCCTTTAGCCTGCCCTCCACTGCCTCTCTTTCTGACCATAAACTATGTAGTTAAAACATCCTTTTATGATGACGAGGGTGATGATGGACGGGCACAGAAAAGTGATGAAAATGACGGAGATGAAGGGATACAAAAAAAATATATGTATGGGGAGCAAAGAAGATAAGGATTCGTCACAAGGGAGGAGTAAAATGAGAAATCTACAACAACTGAGCGCAATTACCGTGCCTTCAAGTCTGGAGCCTCCTAATTAAGAGAACAGAGAGAGAATGCAGATTAGAGGGGAGGGCCTGGAGATAGGCCTGTGGCTCTCCAGTCCACTGAGAGAACCTCATCCAGGGAGTCGCTCCTCTCATACAAAACAATGAGGGCGTCTACATTATTCATTTTACAGAAGTGAGCTACAGAGAGAAAACGATGGAGTGAAACAGGACTCAGGGTGGAAAGATAAGATGTGGAGGCACGCCAAACTGCTTGGGAAAAGAGCAATTTAAATTTCGGCACGTCTGTGTATGTCCCTGTGCTTGTTATGTTTTACATTTGCATTTTTTGGTGAGGCTTATGCAGTAATCCTTATGAGTGGGTTTTTGGCAATTTTACCTACTTACTCATGGGTAAAAAGCCTTCTCAGCTCAGAATGTCCAACTAACAATCACATTAAGTTTACCAAACCTCTTAGCTTCGAATACCCCTTTCACACTGAAATACTGTATTGCTGCAGGATTTTCTGACCAGAATCGACCCACCTTAGTGGGTGACAATGGGGTTTCTGACTGCAAGCAGTCGCTGGTCTGATCTCCTGCTGTGAGAGCTCATATGCCATTGCGTTGACGTCATTATTACACATTTGTGTGTGCCAGAACACAGTGCTGGTAAACAATGGAGTGCATGGACGTCAGGGAGTTGAATGTTAGCGTTGGTGTCGTGCATTACAATTTTGGCCCTTTTGTGAAGTATACAAACTCAGCACAGACTGTAAAATGTTTGAGCAGTTGATCTGAGCAGTTTGCTGCCCTGGAGCTTCCACGATGATAGCATGATAGGTTGATAGGCAGGTACATCAACGTCATCAATCCTTATAGGTACACTTGCACAAAGTCAGGGATCTTGTAAGATCGTAGATGCAGTGGTTGGCCAAGGAAACTTAGTGTAGCAGGTGAGAAACACATCAAACTTATTTCCCTTCAAAAATCCAAAGATGTCCAGCTGTGTCATCAGGTCAGAACTAGCAGAAACCAGTGGGACCTGGGTACACTCGTCTACTGTCCGGAGAAGTCTGGCCAGAAGTGGTCATGGAAGAGTTGCAGCAAAAACTCTATATGTCTGACACTCAACCATGCACGAAAATATAGAAACTGGGGTACAGAAAAATGTCAACAAATGCTCTGGACTGATGAGTTAAAATTTGAAATATGTGCCTGTAGCAGAAGGCTGTTTGTTCACTGAAGGGCTGGGGAGTGGTACAATAATGAGTGTCTGCAGGCAACAGTGAAGCATGGTGGAGGTTCCTTGTAAGTTTGGGGCTGCATTTCCACAAATGGAGTTGGGGATTTGTTCAGGATTAATGGTGTCCTCAATGCTGAGAAATTCGGGCAGATACTTATTCATCATGTAATACCATGAGGGGGCCATATGATTGGCCTCAAATTTATTCTGCAGCATAATAAAGACCTCAAACATACGGACAAGGTCATTAAGAACTATCTTCACCATAAATAAGAACAAGAAGTCCTGGAAGTGATGGCATGTTCCCCACAAAGCCCTGATCTCAACATCATCAAGTGTGTCTGGGATTACATGAAGAGACAGAAGAAGGATTTGAGGAAGTCTACATCCACAGAAGATCAGCGGTTAGTTCTCCAAGATGTTTGGAATGACCTACCAGCTGAGTTCCTTCAAAAACTGTGTGCAAGTGAACTTAGAAGTATTACTGCTGTCTTGAAGGCAAAGGTCAGTCACACCAGACATTAATTTGATTTAAATTTCTTTTCTGTTTATTCACTGCATTTTGTTAATTGATGAAAATAAACTATTGACTCTTCACACAAGCATTCTTAGTTTGCAGCATTTTTTCACACCTGCTTGACCCTATATCTGAAAACACTTCAGTTTAATTCATCACCACAGAAGCATAATCCTGACAAAACATTTCGCAAAATGTGTGCAAGTATTAATTATCGAAAAAATGCAATGTAAGTGTTCTTCAAGCCTAACGACGTTAGACAATGTGTTGACATTACAGTCTTTAGTTATTTTCTACTAACACATGAAATGCGTCTACAGGGTTACACGTGATCATCATGTAATCATCTCAGTGGAAAGAAGACCAGCAGTTGATTTTCCATTTCCATCTTTTTATTGCTTGAAACCACTGGTGTTCAGCAATTCAGGTTTCCATTATGCAGCAGTGACACATGGCATCAGCATCATTACCAGTAGGTAAAACAGACAAGAGTATGTCAGAATGTCTGAAATATCCCTTTAGACCATGAATTAAAAAAAAAAAAAAAAACTCCTTAAATGAGTAATTTTTAAACTTATGTATATAGCCTTTGAAGTCATCTGGTGCATGGAACAGCACATACTCTGGATGTCTAAATTACTCATCACTTCTTTAAATACATCACTTAATTTAGCTAATGAGTGATACTGAGAAAAACAATTTAAGTAAAACGTGGTTATGTGAGGTTTTGCATTTACTTACTATCCCAGAGTTGCTTTGTGCTCCCAAAGAGAAGTATCTTTGATATATCAGAGATTACATCCTTGCACTTCTGCAAAAAAAAATCATCTGGTTACCCCGTAGGTTTTCACCTTGAACATTACATCTGCAGCTAAACCCATCGTCCTCTGCAAGGTCTCACTGTGCCTGAACTCTCTAATAGAACTGAATAGCAAGAGGAAGGGTGACCCTCTGGGGCCAACTCAAAGTAATTTTTTTGCAAGAAGATTGAGGGAATGTTGTGTGGAGGGGGAATAAGCAGAGAACAGTCATCTCCAGTAGGGGAGATGGATAATGTACTGGTGCTGAAAGCTGAGGTCAGACCTTGGTAATTTACAAATGTGTGACTCACTTTGACTTTCCTAACCGCAAAAACCTGGAGCATTTGCATTGCCAATTGACCCATTGCATATGTATGCTATTGCTCTTTCTTTTATTATGGACTAAAAGACATGAAAATATCAATGCTTGAGATAGTAGATGACTTATGATTTCTCATGTACTTATTTATAGTATATAGACAAAACACACAGGATACAGAGTATTCTTATAGAATTGCCATCATGCAATTGTGCTTTGCTTCACATTCTATAATATAAATCCATGGTGCATGACTACGTACAATGCAACCTCATCTAGGAATGTTATTCAGAGTTTTTTTGCTGACCGTTACATTTTGTACTGCAGCTCTGAATGAAATGAACAGGCTCAAAGTCAGGAGCCGCTGCTCTGTGTGAATGAGCCGGAAACAATGCAAGTCGCCTGATGCACTACGCTGCTCAGTATAACTCAGGATAATGATGTTGGTTAGGAAGCCCCGTGCAATTACAGCTTGGTCATAACCAAAACAAAAATCCCCATTCCCATAGGAGAAAGAAAAAAAACCTACACTGTCATCAAGGAAATGTTTGTGGCTTTACCTCTGCATATCCAAGTTAGTGGTCCTTGCTGTTTGGGAGGTGGTGTGAAATATGTGAAGTGTAGCTTGAGACCATAACAGCTTTTGGCAAAGCGCACACTGATGGAATGTTTGAGGCGAACAGGAAAACGCAGAGGAACATTGAAAACACACTGCTGTTTGTGAGACAATGCCAACAACACATTTCACAACAATACTCAAGCAGAGGGGAGAGCAGCTTTTTAGATATGATTACATCACAAGGCAGAGGTGTAGAAGTAAGTTCGATCTCAGAAAAACACAGAATGCACTATTTAATGCCAGGGCAAGGAAGTCACTCTTCAGTTTGCACAAAGAAAGCAACATCAGAAATGCTGTTCTGTTTAACATTCACTTACATACGTAACTGCTCACAGGCCAACGGAAAATTTGTCAAGTTTCCTTGTTTATGCAAAGGAACCCCCGGCAGGTGGCTTCTGTGGTGCTCTTTTTTGAAGCCTAACGATTTCTTTGAAGAGTGTTTTGTGTGTGCTGTCTTATGCAACTAGCTGTTGGTGACTTTTGCAGGTACTGTAGGCGTCTTGCCAGTATAAACAGGCTTCTTTGGGGATGCAGAACACATTACTCAGATGTTAATCTAAGCAAAAGCATGAGTTACTTTAAAAAAAAAAAAAATCACAGATGCTCATTTGTCACTTTCCACTTTTTCCAAAAAAGTTATTACCCATGCAGAGTGTACCTGCTGTGTTGAATAGCTGTTCAGCCAGAAATTGATCACTGACATATCTGTTGGTGTGCTGGAAAGTTCATGCTCATAGCCAAAGGCACAGCTTGTGAAAAGGTGAGAAAGGCAACTACTTGGGGCCCCTGAGGGCTGACAAACTTGAAAGTACAGCTGTGGCAATGTACTATGTTTTCAGTGACAGTGAAAGACCTCTCTAAGCGGTCCCCACCTGTCACCACCCTGCACACTCAATCCTATATGACAGTGTTGCCCTATTTACAATGAACAAAATTTTTTCTCAAGGAAGCAGATAATATAATAGCTTAATAGCATCATTGACCATCTTCTGACTATTCAATGTTCTGCTGGGACCTGGCATTCGTGTGGATGTCACTTAGACATGTAGCACCAACCTAGATCAGACCAGGCACCCCCACCCCATAGCAATCCCCAGCAGGATTTAGCCTGACACAGAAACACACGCAAAAACCATTTAGAAGCAACTCAAAAAACATGAAGAACAGCACAAGATCTGGTCTCCAAATTCACTAGATCTCAAACTGATCAGGTGTCTGTGGGATCCACTGGAGCAAGCCTGATCCACTTAACCCCTAGGACCCAAAGGCCCCCACTAACAACATCCAGTTACCAGATGCCACAGGACACCCTCAGAAGACCCATGTCTATTCTCTGATGAGTCACAACTGCTTTGGAGACACAAAGGAGACAACACAATATTAGGAAGGTGGTCATAATGTTATGCTTAATTGGTGTACATTCAAATAAAACAACCTTCACTAACATCACATTACTTAGTTTGCTCTTTCTTTGAGGGTTAATATTGGTTAACTTAGCTAGCAGATCGGTGTGTCCAGCTCTGTTGTCCCTGACCGATGTCTAGTCTGAACATTTTAGCCTGGGCCTCCAACAGACTCCATAATCACATCTGCTTTCAGCAAGACATTTAGCACCTGCGTTAAATATATAGAAGCACACATTTGCTGAAGTCTTCACAATTTGGTTTTCCTACTTCAATTAGAGCTATCTCTTTAGCACCTCGTCTACAATGCAGCAAGCTTTTAGCCAAAGTTTCGGCTTATTTGTAATTCTGCTGACAGAGAGAAAGTGAAATGGAGAGCAAGCGGCTTCAGGCCAAGGTGTGTTATGCAGCGCAAGCCCGTGTGAGTGTTTGTGTGTGGCAATACTGTACTGCTGAGTATGTTGCCGGGTATCGTTTTTCCAGTGTATCATGCATTTTGCTGCCAAGACTCAAGGTTTTGATAGAAAAGCCAGAGCAAATTATGCATGCCCTTGTTATTTTTTAAAGAGAAGAAAACTTGTTCTCTTTTTATCTCTTGTCTTTATCTCTGTTTTTTTTTTTTTTTCGTCCTGTATACACTCTTAGAGTGGGTATGATTTGCTAATGCAGCCTGCTGCAGAAGAAACTGGAGAAACTCTGGCTCATTGATCTTCTATGGCTCACGACAGAGCCGACTGCCATTTGTTTTCATGCAGAGGTTAGATGGAGGTGGATGAAGAATCAGAATCCCATTATAGATCCTCCTCTTGTTGAAACTGTTTTGTTGTTTGTGTTTCATAAGCTGCTATCGATTTGGAACCCAAAGATGGAGAATGCATCTTGGAACGCAATCCACTTATAAGGAGGTTTATTCCAAAATCACAACATTTAGCAGGAAAGAAAACACTCCAACACACATTCAGAATGACTGATGGACAAAAAACCATCGACAGCGGAAGGAAAACATAATTTTCCTGATTTTTTATTTTTTTTGTTCTCAATTAGTGACTCCATGACGCTCTGCACATTTCCATCTGTAGTGGTTTGTTTTTACCACGCACTGAGAAGAACCAAAAAGAAAAAGAGGGAGAATGCAGATTGTTGTTAAAGTTGAAGAGTACTCTATTAACCAGTGACCATGAGACAGGCAAGAGAGGTAGAGATGCTGCTGTTGTTGTGGCCAGGCAGCTTCTCTGCTGGCTCTGACAACAATGACTGAGCTACTGGAAGTGTGCGCCTCACTTGTGGGCTTTGCTTGTTGACCTTTCCGCTGGCACATTACTTGAAATCAAATTCTGCATGCTCACACTGGCAAAAATGTTAGGTTTGTGAACGAAAATGAAGTGAAACGTTTGGCTTTGATGCAGTCATGTGCGCTCACCGTGGCTTTTGCACAGCCTCATTACACATTGTCCTACAGGATTGGTAGTGAGTTTGTTTTTTCGGGCTCCCATGAACAATTTCAGTGTGTGTTGACATTTTACTCCCTTTTCTCCTCTGCTTTTGTCTCCTCCTGCTGTGACTTCCATCCGTGGACACCATTAGTTGAATAGACTGCCATTTGCACTCAGTGCGTATGTGACAGAAGTTTGACTTTCTTTATGAAATGACTATTTTGGGTGCATATAGTGTCAAGTTTTGCATTTTATTTTTATTTTATTTATTTATTTATTTTTACCAAGTTTTCAAACTTTTCATTCCATTGCTCATTGTCTTGCTGTTGGTGGTGTTGGCACATCTAAAATTGGGGTTGTATTGTATGTTTTCTCATTCAATTGTAACTCATATTCCATATATTGTTCATGCACTTGCTAAACAAGCATAAACGCTTGCTTTCAGTCAGTATATGTCATAGTGGGCTTATGCTAACAACTAGTTACACATGGCAGTCATTGAGCTGCCTTCACTTCACCTTAGGACAGGGTTAATTTGACACTGTGAACCCAAATGAGCAATGGAGGAGGTGCAATCACAATGGCCAAGTCAAAGTAATACATGCATCTGTCACTATTAACAATAATAAGAATAAAACCAGTCTTCACTGTCATTCCAGAGCACAAGTTGTACAGTGAATTTTGTTACAGCTCTGTAAGATTCCCGGTCTAAACAGTAAAACAGTATTAAAACAGTAGGAAAATCTGAATTAGAGGGGGACAGAATCTAATTATTAATGAGCATGTGAATGTAAATAGAAATAGAAGAAGACATACACCACCAGTCAAACGTACTTTCTCATTCAATTCAGAGAGACTGTGTGTCCAAACTTTTGACTGGCAGTGTATGCAGATATTATGTACGGTGTTGTGCAAATTGTCATCCCCTATAACGTAAGTTATTTACATATCAGCATTATGGCTACTCTGTAAACTGTTGACGTGGTTGTGTGTCAGGAAGAGAGTTTCTTGGTCTGATTTAGAACAGCCACAGCTCTGGGGAACAAACTGTTCTTCGGTCTAATAATGTGGGTGTGGAGAGGTTTAGAACATCTGCCTCATGGCAGCAATTCAAACAGTTGATGGCGCAGACGTGTAGGGTTCTTGCAGATGCTGGTTGCTTTCCTGAGGATGGTAACTGGTGGTGTAGATCTCTTCCAGAGCAGGAAGTTGAATCCCGATTGTCCTTTCGGGACTTTGCGTCTTCCTGTCCATCATGGAGGCACTGTGATACCACATGAAGATGTAGTACGTTAAAATGTTCTTTATGGAGCAGCTTTAGAAGGTTACTGGCATCTCTTGTGGTAGCCCCTGCCTTTTTCAGTGTCCTCAAGAAAAACAACTGCTACTGTCCCCTTTTAATCTGTGCAGTGGTGAGTTTTGTCCATATGAGGTCCCCTGAGATGTGTCCTCCCAGGAACCTGGAACGCCTTCGCCACCCTCTCACCGCTAATGAATCCCTCAACATGGGATGTCCTGAAGATGATGATGAGATCCTTGTTTTTTTTAGTGTTCAGAGAGAGGCTGTTTTCTTTTTTGTCCACCAGGTTCTGCATCTCTGAAGGCTGATTCATCGCTTTTGGTGATTAGCCAGACTGCTGTGACATTTGCAAATTTCACTATGCTGTTGGTGTCAAATGCAGGGACACAGTTGTGGGTGAACAGGCTGGGTCTGAGGATACCTTTACCTATGCTCCGTGAAGTCCTGGTGTCAGGCCAAGCTGGTGGAGTTTGTTGATGTGTTTGCCAGAGATGACAAATAACATCCTCACGTATGCGCTCTGTCTCGCAAGTCATTGATGCGTGAGAGAGCCAGTCTCTCAAAACAGGCAGATTTCAGGCACTTTGGGACCAGGGACAAAGGAAGATTGAAATCGTCTGTGACGACTGCCGGTGGTTGTCCTGCACAGTCCCTGAGAAACCAACTGAGACACCGTCTGGGCCTGCAGCTTTGCATGGCTTGACTCTGCTCAGTGTACGCTGTACATCACGTGTGCTAAGTGTCAGATGCTGTCTGTCCTCTGACTGGGATCTTGGTCCTCATCCCACTGTCTCAAATAAGTTGTTGAGCTCGTTGAAGGAGAGGGAGGAAGAGGAGCCATGGTAGTCAGGGAGAGCTCTGATGCCTTGCCACGTGCTCCCAGTTTTGGTGCTGTTGAAGCAGTCCTCTACTTATTGCCTGTGGGAGTTTTTAGCCTTTTTTATGCCTTTCTTTAGATAGTGTCTGGCAACACTCGCAATGGCTAGACCAAGGATTTTTCCAAGGATATGTCTACAGTCCTCACTCTGTCTGAAAAACAAGGCATACGCAGGTATAATTAATTCCGTAACAGTATTTTCTACCTCAAACTCTTCTCTTTAGCAAATGGACGGAATCTAAATCAAACAGTAGCTCTTTAAGGTGATGACTTGTTTTTGGGCTCTCATTTAATAAACTGTATTTGCACAACCTTTTTAAGGCCAGATTGGAAAAAAAAACCTTGCTGACGTTTTTAGATAAAGTTCATACAATTCGAATCCATCCTTCAGTCTGTGCCATTTTAAATGGTCAATGCAGTACACCAAGATAGCTTTGACATAAGTTTACAGTGTAATTATCTCTGAAGAAAACTTTCCTACCTCAATACATAACTTGCTGCCTGACAGAATGGAGAAACCTGGACAGCAAGCGAGTTAATACTCATAAAATGCGGTGCCACAAAATAATGTTTAATAATGGTCCTCATTTTGGCAATGACTATTTTTGTTTTTCTGATACTCAGTAAGCCTTGTTTCATGCTAATAAGGCACTGTTGAATCATGACTGTCGAAAGGCAGCAGTTTCCAGAACAGTGGTTATAAACTACAGGTCAGGTAACTTGAGGTTATCAGTGAAGCAAATTCTTGTACCCGGTCACCAAACACTGTATTGCGCAGTATGAAGCTGGCATTTCTGCGTTATTAGATCATTTGTTATACTTATTGGCTTTGCAGTTACCCCAGAAGGAAAGTATTTTGGACTTTACTTCTCAAGTTTCCGTGGAATATTGAGTCACATTCTGATTATAATGATAGTTGGCTCATGGAATCAAACTGTGAAATGCTATGCTATTTCTTTTCAGTCCATATACAGAGCTATTTAGAAAGGATCAAAGTCAAGGAGTCATTTAGATTTCGAATCAACAGAGCGCGTCTATACCTTGTCATTTTCATGTCACAGCCTGGAGCCTTGGTCCCTTGGTGTGTTTATTTTAATATTTAAATATATTGATTCGATTGCATGTGAACTCAGTGTTAAGAGGGGTTTTTTTTTTTTTTTTTCAGTTTTTACAACAGAGTTTTACTTTTGTGTTTCTTTCTTCTGTTCAGAGTTCTTCCACTTTGATCGGCAGGGCCGTGCACAGTCTCTCTGTCGTTATGAATAATGAGATGGGGAGAAAGTCAGGCACCTCATAATGTGTATTAATAAAATCTCTTTATAGTGGCGGCCTTTTGATGCAGACCCGGTGTCAGAAAAATACAAAAGGCCAAGTCATGTATTGCTAATGGGTATCGGAATCATTTTTGCGTTTGAAAACGGCGTTTAAGGCACCACCTCCACCAGCCAAAACTAACTGTGCAGTGCCGTGTGATTGCCCCCTAGCCAAACGTGGAGAAGCAGCGACGTGACTTCTGGTTACATTATATCAGTCTCTGGTGTGTTTTAAAAAATCCTCGCTGTCACTTTTTCAAGCTGAACCACGTAGTTAAATAATAGATCATGTTCTACCTTCCCCCGAACACAGTTAATTCCCCTAATGCTGCCGTTGTTTTGTCATTTGTCTGTGAGAGACTGTGATGTTTACCATCGAAAATACCAATGATCATGTAGCTCTCCTCACTATATCATGAATTAGCACTGCAACTGTCCTGAAAAATTCTCTTAGGCATTGCGTTGTAGTGTCTGCAGCTGATTCAAAGTTGGAATTCTTTAATCAGTATCTACAAAACATATATCCGTAACTCATCGGCTATCATTCCTGTGTGTCACAGACATGACAATGAGACGGTTCAAGGAGGGAAATTTGCTTTGAATTTCACCAGTGAAACACATTATGCAATGAAGCGCGTTGCTCACTGTGGCATCTTCTTTCCACCATTCATTTGGCTGTCAACTGGCTGCAAATAGAAGGGACTGGCAACATGTAACCCTCGTCCGAATGTCTGTGCACATCTTTTCTTCTATTAACTCCTAGTGTGTTATGTGCAATTCATGCGGCGTGTGCGACGGATGACCACTTCTGCTGTTTATAGCACCGCCAAACCAAGAGCATCCCACCAGCATGATAATAACCCGGCGCTCAGGTCGCCCGCGAGTGTGTGTTTGCGAGTCCTGCGAGCACGGAGTAGAGCGAGGGATCATTGGCCTTTTGTCAGGAACAAGTTAAAGCTGCTGTGTCGCTGGCCTCACCCTCCTCCATCTCTCTGGCATGCAAGGCAGATTCCTGCTTATTACCGATACACACCATCTCTCAGATCCCTGACAGATTTTTTTTGAGAATTTTTAACTAAAAATACAGCTAAAAGGTATGTGGGAGCCGCTCCTCAACCAATCTGTATGCAAAGCTGCGCCTTCTCTCCTCCTCAGAACCCAGGAGTCCCGTTTTAAGTGGTCTCATGCCGCTACATAGACTGCGTAATCCCCAAGATAGCTGAAACCTCCAGAAGCTTTGAGAAAACTGTAAGCGTCACTGATAATTAAGGGCTGAGGAGGGAGGAGCTCTGAAAATATCCCTGTGCTGTAAAAAAATGTAGCGCTTATTAGCTAAAACACTAACATTATCACCTCCGTAAGTTCACTGATAGCAATAAATAAAAAAAAACTCGGTTTCAGATCTAGTCATATTTGCTCTTCCATGTTTGCTAATCTTTCTGTAAAACCCGCATGTCACTGTAGACTACAGCTGCGAGGCAGGCTGCTGTAAAACGGGGGTTTGTGTCTGATCTGGTGCTTAAAATCTGCTGATGCGTAGAAAGAAGGCTTAGCCACACCCACCCACACCCACCCACACTGGTTCTATCAGACTGTTGGGGCTCTGTACGGGATTACGTACGTGCACTGGAACCATGGTTTAGTGTAGTTAGAGCTCATTGCAAGATTGCAAAAAACATCATATATAATTATTACACACCCAAGAGATATGCTATCCTTCCCGTGACCTGCACTTGTAGCCAGAATACGAAACTTGAATCCTAGTTATAACTTGTGGAGATTTAACAAAAATGAGTATGCGCTGTGCAGCGAATGACAATGATTCGCATCAGTATTAATATATTTTCTGAATCAAATCAAATGCTAAATGCACTCCCTAAATTGTTACTCTGCAGTTCATTAAGCACATCTTCAAATGAGCATTAGATCATGGCCTATTAAGCTGGGGCTTGATTGGCAAGTGGTGAAATTAGAAGCTCATTGTGCATTCCCAGTTTTTTTGTATAATTAAGAGGCGCACCCTTTCAAAACTTGTGCCCTTGCTTAGGCTGAGTGGATGTAATTGCCTATCCTGGCCGCAGCCTCATGACAGGAATGATAGTCTAGACAAGAGGTGATTACATCTGGTTAAACTATTCACCCTGTTCATGGTCAACAGAGTGTACATGCTGTTAGATCTCCCTGTCTCGTCACTATCCATCTCTGCCACTTGGATCATTCTGTCCTAAGACAGAACAGGGTCAAATATGTCATTCGTCTTTCTGTATATGATATTTATATAAAGTTCAGTCCTCCTAGGAGGTCAGAGCATAACTATCACATCATTTCCTCTCAAGCGTCAGTCCTTTTTTCTTTTTTCTTAAAAGTTGAACTTAATGAAAATGTGGGATGTAAGCAATACATGTCTGTGTAATGACAGGTTTCTCTGCTCCCTACCTAACGCCACGTTTAAGTTATATTATTTCCCACTCTAAATCAGAATTAAGTACAGGCAGCGTTCACTGGAGAGTTTATGGTTCATTGCAAATCTGCTTTAAAAATGTAATGCGAGCCAGGGCTGCTGATGAATGGATACTTGTGAGCATATTGTTTCTGTGAAGACAAATGATGATGATTGTACTGGAGGGATCTCCACGGGGAAAATGTCTTCTATAGGACACACTGTTTTTATCATTAATTCCCCCGTAGGGTCACAGCTGTCGGACTGAGTCCGAATATTCAAGATGCTCTTTGCCTCTCTTGTTAAAGATGCTGTGCTTTTTTATTTAAAAAAAAAAAAAAAACTTCCTCGGTCATCTCTTAGTTGTGTCTCACTCAAAGGGACCTCAGGTGGTGCTGTTGTCCTGACAACCAATAAGGGGAGCATCACAGTCAGAAGGCTGGATAATCTGAGAGGGAGAGAGAGAGAGAGAGATGGAGCGAGAGAGGGGGGAGGAGGAGGAGGAGGCGGTGGTGGTAGAGTTGGGGGGTGCTGATTTTCCCAGACTCCGAACGGAAGCCTGCCTCTCTTCATCGCCGCTGCTGGCTGTGCCGTCCCTTTACGCAGAGAGCATTACGCATCACTGGAGTAAAGAGCGAGGGTGCCGCTAAAGTATTTTAGGAAGAGCCTTGTCGCCTACCGGTTCCTCACTGGTTTGGACCTAAAAACGTTTACCACAAGTCTGGACAACTACTCTACTTCCTTCGACTCCCCCTTTTTTCTCTCACCATTGGATCTATAGCTCCCTAGACGCGCGCGCTTCTGTGCTTAAAGATGCAAGTCGGGCGCAAATCGTGTTGGAGGCAATTGCAGGCTTCTTTTTTCAGACTGCTATGTCTTATCCCCACAGGATTCCCCGTCCGGAGTGTGGATATGCAGCGGCCCACCGACAACATCACCATCCGCCAGGGCGACACGGCGATTATAAGGTAGGACTCATCCTCCAACTTTCCTCTCCTCCCGAGTCCCTCCGGAGGAACGGCAACATCCTCCCCGCGGGCAGGCAGCTGCGTGCTACCGATCCCAGAGCGCAGTGTGATAATTTTACGGACCGAGATTGTTGACGGAGACCTTAGAGAAGTAAACGGGCACACAAAAAAATGTTTATTTTGATGAGAGTTGATGCACCTACGTTTCCAACTTTTATCGCACTAGCCAGTCCCGACTACAACCATTATCCTCGCGGGTTGCAACAGTGAGTTTACAATTGTATTCCATGTGTCCCTATCCTACATAGACTTGAAGCGATATGTTATTTATTTATTTATTTATTTTTAGACGGGGGGACGTTTAAGCTCACGCCGCACCTCACATCACGCGCAAAGCACTGCAGCGATGCTTTAATTTCTTAATAATAAGAACAGCAATAAGAACTTAAAAATTTGAGGTACCGAAGTGCGTCGCGGTGTCCAGAGATAGTCTTGGCGTGTGTTTCAACGCCAAAGACGGTGATTCTGTACGCAGATAAGAGGATGTGAGGACGCGAGGGGACCAGAGCAGATAACTATGCAGTTTGCCTTAGAATCCCTGTGGGGTGTTTGGGAATGATTAACTGCAGCCGATATGGGAAACTGAGCACGATGTGCGTAAGAATAAATAAATAAATACAGAAAATAAACTCTTGCTTTGCATTTCTGTTTGTTCCCCCGTGAAGAGCCAGTCTCCAAATGCTGCTTGGCGTTTTACGCGGAGTCAGTTTCTGTGTCCGTTGCAGCCTCAGATCCCACTTAATCACTTCCTAGACAATGCAAGCTGTCAGATCTGTGTTTTTGTCACGGTGCTGGGCAGATGTCGGCGACCACGTGATCCGACCCATGTGTTTGTGACAGGCTATACGTGTATGGGGATTTAGATAGTTTCTTTGTAAACAATGAGCTTTGCCCCCCTCCACTCAGCATCCCACCATAGTCACCCCACCCCTGTCCCACCCTCCCATCTCTAAAAGAGGGATGCACTGTACTGTTGGGAAATCCAGTGTTATAACAGGCACCACAGAGGACACTCAATCACATTGATTTTCCCTCTCGCCACCTCGCTGCCTCTCTACCCACTTTCATGCTGTATTTACAGTCACCCAGTCTTCCCTAATGAGCATGAGAATATAAAATGCAATTATAGGATAGACCTTTAACACTGCCTGTCAGAAAGTCTGCATACACAGCCAAAAATAAAAAAACAAAACACAACAAGCATCGAACCACGTTCCCCCACACGCACTGAGCTTGAATACAAACAAACACAAACACACACACACACAAAGAATGAATCACTTTAATAGATGCTTTCTTGCGAACAGGTGCCATCCATTCAGGTATCTGCTGATCAGATTAGTCAATTGACTCAGTTACTGTTGAACTCACCGAGGGTCACAGCTATTTGTTTCCCCTCTCTAAATCCAATTGATTGTGTCTTTGCTATATTCAGACGCTTAGTCACCCAGTCAGTGTGCTTGCTTTTAAAGGTGAGGGCAGGTTTCACTTTCAGCCCTGGCCCAAATTAGATTCCCTTTTCCAAGAAAACGCTTGCATCCCAAGTCCAGTATTTTACCGTTTATCCCTGATAAATGATGTTGGATTTATAATCTTCGGTGGTGACTCACAGAGCGTCATAATTAATTTGATGTCCGCAATGCATCTTGTTGGGATTGATGATCAGTCTTATTTATTGTCAGTCAGGCGGCGATAAACTGCAACTCAGACCCCCGTGGCTCAGTTGAAAAACACAACCATTTTTCACACCCAGTTTCCGCCTGACAAATTGGATACGGGGGGAAAGTAAAAAAACAAAAAAAACAAAAAGCAAAAAACAGGAGAGGAGAGGAGAAAAGCCACGGAGGATAAAATGCAAGAACTTTGAGCTGTGGCGGGAGGCTTTCGGCTAGTAATTTGTCGAACTACACAATGTATCTGATTCCGTAAGCCGGGTTTTGTGAGGGCTGAGGGGATATTGGTGACCTGGGGGCAAAACAAGGCCTGTGCTCCTTTAGTGGAGCTTGTGGCTGCAGTCGTGACATTCATGGCACAAGAGGAGAGATGCGAGAGTTGAGAAGCAGTATGTGGTCAAACAACCGCTGTGCCAGGACACACAGCTGCAGGCCCTCACCGCTGAAATGAGAAATGTATTTTTACCAGGGGACCAGAACCATGTCCTACTCAATAAATAAGCAAAGTCACATATGCAGTACAACTGTGACTGCATATATAACCACAGTTTCATTAATGTCACAACATTACTTTTTTCCCATAGGCAGAGACAGGTTTATTATAGAACCATTCAAATATCTGCCAATACTTGTTACAAACCTTCACTCATTTGTATCTCACTCTTTCTCGAAAACGATCATGAGCTAAATATTCTCAGAGATCTCCACAGAGACTGTGGACGACTGTCAGAAACAGCAGTGATTTTACATTGATTTCCCAAGACGGATATTCAGAAGCCTGTTCTCCTTTTAGTCAGTGTCACATGTAGAGATTAAGCCACTCTTAACCTTTGAACCCCTTTTCTTGTGCAGAACATCAGGGGGTTAATCTGGAAGAGATTATTCTTTTATAGTCAGTCCCTACGTTGGCCGGCACAAATAAACATTTCCTCACCATCCGCTGTGGTGTGAGGTGAGCTAGAGATAAATGTTCAGTAGGCTGTGGAATTGAACTCTTGTATCCACAGCCATGTTAGTAGCAAGGTAATCTAGTTTCTTGGGTTCCCTTTTTAGACCTATGTAAGATCTTTTCCTCAGACCTAAGGATGTAAGGTTTTCTACTATTTTAATAGTCTGGTGACTTTGTGGGGAGTTCAGAGATCACAGACTATCTGGGCCTTACATTTGTCCCCAAGCTGTCTTCTTGCTGTCGTCTCCTCTCTAAAGGGGGGCACTTTTGAAAATTTGTATCTGCTTGAAGTGACATTTGCCCCTGGAAAGCATAAACATAAGTCCCAGCATATTAAATCTAGGCCTGCATCCCAGCAGCCGTGCTTCAGACCTGTAAGATTTGGGTCACTGAAAAACACCATCTATTTCAGAGTCCCCTTTCATGGTGGGTGAAATTATTATTTTATTTTATCATTTCTTTTGCAAAGATGACGCCAACAAGTGAAATCAAACTCCTCTCATCTTCAGCGAGGCACAATAAACATCTGAACATCTGAGGAGAAGAGAAAGAAGTGTCTCTCTGCGTTTCTCGAAGCCATTTCTGTGTCACAATATAGTTTACTTTTAATTGCTTTTGTTTTCCGACTCTTTATGCTGTGGCCTTAAGGGAGAGGTGGCAGTGTCAGACGAAGCCCTGGTAATTGACAATTGCTTATTAAAGCATTGATGACACAGTCCCTGCGATTGCTCTCCATTTGGTCAATTATCTGCACTTTGACAATGCCCTCTGCCTTGCTTGTTGCTTTCAGGGAAAATAATTCTGCACTTGCACTTTGCACCAAAGGCTTGTCTCTGTATCTCACTCCAGAACAACGCCGCCTTTAATTCTAGTCAACCTATTATGCATGTGAAACCTGCCGGAGGCCACGATACTACATAAGACATGATGTTAGTGTAAAAGAAGCTCTAGTATAATTCACAGTCCCAGAGAATACCGAATGTGCTTATTTTCATTTGCATTATTTAAACCTCAACTATTGAACTCTGACAGTTTATGCATCTTTGAGTGCTGACGTGTGCTGATTATTCACTGAAAGGCTTTCCAGATGCTGCAAATTGGCTAACATTCCCAGCATATCCCTCCGCGAGGAAAGCTGATCCTATGGCATATTTTCCATAGCCCCAGCTGGAACCAGTCCTACAACACGTGCATGAAAAGCAAAAAGTAAATCTTTGAGGAGGTGGTGGTGACAGTAATGCGATGCAGAATCATCAAAGGCAAAATTTCAATTTGAATCTCACAAACATTGCTTTTGAAAACCAAACAGGCTCTTTCCTCTTTATAACATCAGAACCGCTGACAGGACAAATAAATATATGTATATATGTATGTATGTATTGACGAATGCACCTACATATTGGCCGATGCCGATACCAGTAAAAAATGCGAACATCAGCCTGATATATCGGTCGACCTCTAGCACTAACCCATGTAGACCAGACCCAATACCCCCACCCCATAGCAGTGCCACTCCTTGATGGCAGCAGAGAGTAATTATGACAGAATAATCTTTTTTTAATTGATTCCAAATCTATGACACTTAATGGCCAGATCCATACAGTGGTACTGGTATTGACCAGCAGGCCCTGTCCAGTATATAACCAGCAATCTCTTACTGTCTTTGACTTTGTGGCTTCTTCCACGCTTGCTAGCCTGTACCCCATTTTTGGCTATTTTAGCCACCAGTACATTTGTTAAGTTTGGAGTGTAGCCTACAAGGTTGCAGTTTGACAATCTAAGATAAGTTTATCCTTTAATATGTCCCACTCCACGACATGAAAAGTGTGAAAATGAACTGTACAGAATTCATGAAGCGTCAGCTTTACTCAAGCCACTCTTTCAGATGTAAAAAAAAAAATGTTGGTCTGGCAGATGAGGTTGGAGGACATGCAAGAGTGTCATCTGTGCATCCGAGTCAACACAGTAGTCCCTCATTGTAAAGTAAGCTGGAGCGAATGTATCATTTGGATTTGTCTGCACATTTCTGATGTGCCTTGCATTGCTGATAATTTAACCATACTTGGGTACAGAGCACAAATATGAACCAGAGCCACTGGAGTATTTGGGTCGGGGCAATCTTATTTGGGCATAGTATAAATCATTAGAACATAATCTGGAAGTGCCCTAAATCTTTGCGCCAACTGTCGTGGACAGGTATTGACAGTAACTTTACAATTCTGAAGTCCTTCCTCTGTTGTGTTCACTTGCCCCCAAAGCTTCCTGTTTTTGAGGTTTTGAGTCCTGCAATTCCCACAAATTATGTTTGACAAATAGGCAATGCACAGTTCATGTCTGTGCAACTCTCATTGCATGAAGTTGTATGTCTTACATGTAGAGCAAGGGCATCAACGGGGTGGCCGAGGGGCGTGTTACTACTCGCTGTTCCCTTCACAGCGTAATAATTACCCACTCCTTTAACAGGGTGTCTAAGTAACATGCACATTAAAGTCATGTCTATGCGTTTCAGAACATTAGCCCAACATGTTATTTACTTCTCCTGCCGCTGGTTTTAATGTTGTGGCGGCTCAGTGTGCACACATGTGGTATCAGTTCAGTAAAAGCAGCCTGCAATCCACGTTTCTGTCACCTAAAATTATGGTGGGGACATGGTGCAAATATTAATTTTCACTGACAGTACAGAGCTTTTGTGAAGTGAAACTCAGGCGATGCAATCCAGGCTGTCCAGGCTGTATTCCAAGTAGAGGGAGGGAAACAAAAGGATAACAGATCAATTTCTTGATTTCCGGGCAGAGGGCAACATGCAACATAATTTGGGATGTTCTGCCCTGGGGCAGGGGGCCTCTACGTTTCTGTCTACAGCTCATCAGATTGGAATGGAGTGCTTCTTTTTTTTTCTTTTCTAGAGTCTCCCTAAGCATCTATCTGTCTCTCTATCTCTTCATCACTCCCCCATCTCCTCTTTTTTTCTCTCTCTGCCAGCCCTGAATTGTCCAGCTGTGCTGACTTAACCTGATTCACAGAGTGAACATGAAGTCAGACAAGTGGAAAGGGGAGTTTCTTTACGAGGTCGGTGAAAGAAAGAAAAAATAGTAAAGGGGAAGAATGATGACCAGAGAGGGCTCACAACGAGAGAGAGGCACCAGCAGAGGGAAGAGAGAGGGGTATGATGGGAAGAATTAGTGTGGGAGGGAGGGAGGAGGGCAGGGACACAGCATTAGTACAATCAGCACAATAATCCCTTCTGTTCCAGCCTGGGCCGACGGAGGATTTTCAAATCAATTTCATTTTCACTCATGATGCGACAGTGGGAGAGCTGAGTGGCTGCCAGTTGGGTCATTATCATCTTGTCCCCATTTTGGGACAGAGCAGAGGTGAAAGGGAAAGCTTCAGCAGCACAGGGACACGGGGTCTGGTTGATATTTGGCCAGTT
This sequence comes from Mugil cephalus, assembly GCF_022458985.1. Taxonomy (NCBI): domain Eukaryota; kingdom Metazoa; phylum Chordata; class Actinopteri; order Mugiliformes; family Mugilidae; genus Mugil; species Mugil cephalus. Next base: position 21,093,299 of record NC_061778.1, on the reverse strand, counting down.
TTGCAAAGTTTACTGAAGTCCTTTGGAGGGACTTCAGGTCCACACAAGTACCAGAGGCTTTCATCTTGGTCAGTAGGATCTGAATAATGGCCTGCAGAGACAGTGTGAAGTCTTCTGACGCTGCAGATGAGCAGAGTTCTAAAGCTCTCATGTGAAGCCCACAATCCGCTGCACTTCAGTGGGCAGTCTGGGCTTCTTTCAAACTGGGCTTCTTTTACTCCCAACCAGATAGGCTTTCAGCCTATGGCTGGATGTTTGCTGGTTGATCCTCAGAAAACATACTAGGAAACTTGGAGCTCTTTATTATGTGCTGTCAACATCTTCCCGTGAATAACTCAACCAGGGAATCCAGAACTGAAATGTTTCTTGATACAACTGAATAATAAAGCAGTCCTCTCCCTAAAAGCAATTCCACTCCATTTCCTTCTTTACCTTGGCTTTTGTTGGGCAGACCAGACTGTCTCTAAGTGCATATTTAAACTACTCAGCAATTTCTCGGAGCCTCTGGCTACCTATAGACATCGGCAGTTGAAGTGGAGTGGAAGAGTATTCTTATTGCTTTCAGACAACCTCCAAATGTCAGAGTGCTACAGAGCTGCATGGATGGTCCAGACACAAAGGATATTTACCAGCAATTACTATCCATGCCGAGGCACTATGGTGTGTTATAAACGGAAACACCTTGTGTATACACCAATCAGACGTAACATTATGACCACTGACAGGAGAAGTAAATAACACTGACAATCTTTTGACAATTCAATGTTCTACTGGGAAACTTTTGAACCTGGCATTCATGTGGATGTTACTTAGACATGTACCACCCACCTAAACCAGACCAGGCGCCCCCACCACATAGCTATGAACCTGACACACACAAAAACAATTCAGGAACAACTCGAAAAACATGAACAACAGCACAAGGTGCTGACCTGGTCTCCAAATTCACTAGATCTCAAACTGATCAGTTATCTGTGGGATGATCCACAAAGGCCCCTCCCCTCAACCCATAGGACCTAAAGACCCCCACTAACAACACTCAGTGCGTTTACAGGGTGTCTCAATCGGATAATGAGAACTCAACTAATTGGAGTAACGTGTTTACATGCACTTAAGTTCTCCTGTTATAGTCCGATTAAGGCAATAATTCATTTTTTTCATGTGCATGTAAACGTGAAACGAGTGTTTCACCAGACACCACAGGACACCCTCAGAAGTTCTATGTCCATTCTCTGATGAGTCACAACTGCTTTCAAGGTACAAGGGAGACATACACAATAGTAGGCAAGTGGTCATAATGTTTTGCATGAACAGTGTATCCTTCCCACATCACATTATGACTGTCTCTCCTGTTCACATCAGCTTTGTGACGGTAATGGCATTTTCTTCTTTAATAAGTTTAGTGTCCTCATAAGAAGCTCTGTCTGGACATTTCAATCGTTTCTGTCTGTGAGCATCAATTTAGTTTTTGTCTGAACTGTAAATGCAAAAAAAAAAAAAAATCAAATAGTGAATGAGCTGCGCGTCAACAGTGGAAACAGGTTAAACACATTTAAATCTACCCATCAGTCAGGGTGAAGTCAAATTAAAGCTGAAACATGCTGGATTTGAGCTGTGATGACTCGCGTCCCTGCTGCAAATCCACATGGCTTTAAAGCAGATTAGTGGCCTGCAGTTAAGTATAGTCCTGGATGAGCATACACATTGTTTACCTCGCATGTCTTCTGAAATCAGCAAAAAAAAATCTGCTTACCAACACACTGACACATATTGTGTACCAGCCTATTGTAAAAACCTCAGCAGGAAAATATAGTTTTTAGTCAAACTACACTTTCATTATGACATTATGAAAGAGTGTGGATGGTAAACCTGCTCGCTCTCAGTCCATAACAAAGAAAAAAGCCGGCAGACAAGACAATAGAACAACTGTGTGTGTGTTATTTATTTATGTAAGTGTTTACTTATTTATTTTGGGGCACAGGGAGTTCACTTTAGTCGATGTCCTATGATATGCACTTAAAAAGAAAATAAAAACTCCACTTTTCATTTGATGTGAGAGTATTCTTTCCCCATCACTAACAACAGTTTTTATTTGTATGTATTTATTGACTGTTGTGTTTTGGCCCTCTTAGAATTGTGAGCCTCTGTTGACTGGAGCTCGGTGCAGTGGTTTTGGTTGGATGGTTTAATTGCAAATGCACTCACATTAGCTGAGTGTTGTTTTTATCCTAGCCTTATATTTATCTCCTCGTGCAGTTTCTGACTCATACGCGGCTTAATGTTTCATTTTATTAGGTGAGAAATGACATGGAGTTATAACCGACTGTTTAATTAAAGCACTCATTTGTTTACTTACCAGTTCATAAAAAAAATAGATAAATAAAGGAGAAAACTTGCATATATTTCATGCGGTGCATAGTCAGCATATCTTTTGGATTTGGCCACGGAGGCAATGGGGTCTCACTCTGGCGATTTCAACGTTTAATTTGCACTTGACAAGTTCAACAGAGGGAGCAGTCGCTCTGTAACTGGAACACTAGCGCACAAAATGCATTCTGGGATAGATAGCTGCCCCAAGTCAGTGTTGCCACGTTGGGCATTTTCACACCCAATAGTAGAAAATTTGAGTTGGGTGGGTGAGTAGTAATTTGTGCCGGTATGGGATAATGTGGGTGATTGGTCTAATTGCTTTTTAATGCTGATTCGAAACTAAACCAGAGTGCATTAACCCTTCCCTACACCGTGTGTGCAAGTCTCTGTGTGCATGTGCACCAAATGTGTGCTGTGAGTACCTTTTCTTTTTTTCCTTTTTCAAGAATCTGTCTATCAGTGGACTACACGGCTTCATCGAGGGGTTTTATAGTGGCTACATGTGAGTAGCTGTGGGCTTGTGCAGTTTGTTCCTGGATGATTTCTGTTCTTCAGTTTTGTTTCGCGGGGCGGTGCAGCGGCTCGATGGTTAGTGCTGATGCCTCCCAGCGGGAACGTATGGGTACGAGTGCAGCTCTGGCCTTTCTGGGTGGAGATTTCATATTCTCTGTGTGGGGTTACTCCGGTTTCCTCCCACCTCAGTAATTGGTGACCCTAAATCGACCTTAGGTGTGAGTGTGAATGGTTGTTTGTCTCACTGCCTCTCACTCTATAACAGCTGGGATAGACTCCAGCAACCCTCTAGTGAGGATAACTGGCGGTAGGAGATGAGTTTTATCTTGTGGTCTTTTATCTAGTTTTGTTTCTCCAGTGGTTTCCAGTGGTGGAAAGCATTAGTTGTATGTGGCTGAAGTCCACAGTTACCTCCTGATAAAACAGACAGGAGCAAGAACACCTCCAGGCATTAGGACACTACTTGGTCAGATCCAGTATTTAAAGTGGAACAAGTCCACGAGTCCACAGGAGCTCATATTGATGAGTGTCCCATGATGCAAGAGCGTCTCTAGTTGGCTTTTTATCACAGTGACACGATAACCGTGTGGTCGAAATGAAAGCAGGTCTGCATGTGGAGATGAGGAATCCGTTTTTACGCCAATCTGACAATTTGAAAGCAGAACCGGAGCATGAAAATTCAAAAATGCTTTTAGATTACAGACGATATAAACTCTGAGCGGCACGACGGTCAAAACACATCACATTAGACGTTTCAAGAGAGGTCGGGACTAATGAGGGAATCTCATATTGTTGCCACACGAGCCAAATTCCCCAATTAGAGCCAGAAGATCTCAGCGGACTGCACTGCTCGTAAAGCTGGTGGATAAACTAAAACTACGCAGTTTGCCCAGAATCAGTGTTTATTCAGTGGGAAAAAATCCCACAAATATGCAGTAAATGTCTGGTTAGGCCATCTGTGCTTGACAGCAAAACAATGGAACAGTGCACACGCTATGCAAAAAATATGTTGCAGTCACCAGGAGCACTTGCCTGTGGTTTGGCAATGAGTCTCTGAATAGCTACACTGGTGGACTTTCAGCTTAATATGGTATAAAAACAATGTATATAAGCTAAGAGAGTGGCTGTGGTGTTTGCGTCATTGTTTATACTACACCCTGCAAAGGCTAAATGCAATTTAAAAATGAATATACGCCGGTCAGTCACAACATTATCACAGGTGAAGAGAATAATAATCCAATGTTCTGCTGGGGAACTTTTGGACCTGGCATTTGTGTGGATGACACTCCTTGATGGCAGCATCCCTCCAAATGCAATTATTGTTTTGCGAGAAAGTCTCAATATATAAAAATAGCCACCATCGTAGTGGCATCCGTACTGAAAAAAAAAAAAAATCTTATTGGCTATTTACAGACTGACCACATATACCTCTCACTCCGCCAAAAGCTACAGTTTATCACAAACCCGAACTAAACGGCGGAGCATGAATTCAAATACAGCGATGCCTACTGAGTCCCGTGGACTGGCAATGCAGAGCAGTATTTGTTTATTATTAGGTGTCTTTTTTCACCTTTTAATTGAGGCGTTAAAACTGATGCAGCGCTTAGTCAGTTTCATATATATATATATATATACTGTATATATATATATATTCAACAGTGTAAATGTGGAACATAAGCTTTGTTAATTACTGTAAGGTCACCTCATTTCTCTTACTGCCTCATGGAGGCAGCGTTATTGATGACAGAAGTCATTAGCCTGATACTAATAATTTGCTAGTTTTAAGCTGAGAAATCCCACGCTGCCACTCATTACCGGGATTCAGCTAATTTGATAGCGAGGTGTTAATTGGGTCACGTGGTTTGATATCATACCGAAGGTGTTCTTACAACACTGATTTCTATACTGATTTCTTGACATTTCTACACATGCAGGGCACAGTAGTATAACACCTAACTCTCACGGTTTGTAATATCTAGTGTACGTTTTTAACAAGAAACACTAAACAGGTTCATATCAGGGAATACAATTCGCTTTTTTACGATCATGATGAAATTGTTTATGAAGCAAATATTGTGGTAGAGGGAAAAAGATCTGTTTTCCAATTGGATTCCTTTCCTAAAGAAAGAAAGAAGCATTTATTTAGAAGGGTTATTTATGTGTGGTTTACCCATTGAGGGTTTACCACATCGTACTACATGTTTTGCAGAAGCACAACATTTTGACATCTGTCTTAAAATAGCACTTGTGTTTGCCGTGTATACACCGGTTGTTTCAATTGTCACAAACAAAAAAAAACTTTCCCTACTTTTATTTTCGTGCTGAGGATGAGCGTTGAGTATGCAGGTGCATATCAATATTCTGAAGTGCTACTGATACCTGAGAAATGTTGTATTTCTCACCGGGGGGAAACGGTGTGGATTTGTTTCAAAGCCGGGCTCTAAATGGCCGTGTTTTGATCTGCATATCCTACTTAGTTTTACTTTCCACTTCAGAAGAAAATCACATGAAAAGGCCACAGTGGTAAAGGTGTTGAAGATTAATTAGCGTTTCTCTCTTGAGCATTTGGCATTTGAGGAAATGCGGACGACTGCCTGGCCTACTTGCTCTACATCCCCCTCTGATTTATAGAGCAGAAATGTGTCAAATTACACTTTTAGTACTTTTTCATGTTATGTAGCGTGGTGCAGATGGATTTAATATTCAATCATTTCCATTAAGAGGCAAAACAAAAAACACAGAGCGTTGCTTGTATCGTTTACCTTTAATTGTTCCTATCCAGTTCGGTTGAATCCTCCGACTGGTGGACTAACAGCGTTTTCAATTACTGCGACTTCTGTCTCTCCTGTCTCTGCATGATATACTATTACCTCCAATTAAATCAGGTCCCCAGCTGAGCAGTTCGGATATTTATTCTGCCTCTCCCCCCTGCCCCATTCATAAAACCTCCTTTACCTTTTTTAATGTGCCATTGACCCTCAGCAAAGCCTTCTTGTCAGCTGCCACCAATGGGCTTGTAGAGAGCTCGATCTGACCCAGGAGTACATTGCAGGCTTGACTAATTCATTATTACCTGATGTTCGGCACTTACCCTACATTAGCTAAAGCGCTGTGGTGCACTCACATTTAAAAAGCTGTTTGCATACAAAGGCTCTCCCATCACCTGAGGACAAGGGCCTGTGTTTGCCAGCGTCTGCCTGACTGCACATCAGTGACAGAGGAGAATGTAAATAAAATGACGGTTGGTAACCTATGGGTTTTTATGGCACAGACTCTCTGCAAAGTGCAGTCGAGGAATTTCTGCTTTTTGTAGAACTGCGCTCATGTGCCATGGAGCGTGAAATGTTCGGTGTCGTATAGATCAGCTGTCGTTCTGATATGAATATTAAAATGCTACAATGAGGCAGATTCCCACTGAAATAAAGTAAATTAAGTGTTTATCTTTCTGTCTTAGAACTACATCTTCCATAATTTTGGTTGCATAGTGCTGCCATGGATATGGTGAGATAACACTCCTGCCACAGTACTTAAGACCCTGGATCACTGCGCTACTCATATTAGACAGTCATATGAGGGGGTTTAAATAATCTATCTGAACCACTCATCCCGATTAAGTAGCAGCCGTATTTTCAGCATTAATGCGTACGATAATATAGGCTGACATTTCAGATATATTAAAGCACGCTCATTGATACATTGAAGGAGCTGACGTAACTGTCATTTCAGGATTTATTAATGTGTTTACGGCTGAGATGCTTCCCTCGGTGCTGCACAGGTGGCAGCCCAGTGCTCCTCATCCACACACTGCTGTGTGTGCTCGCAGCCTTTAGACGACTATGAACATTTTTTTTTTCAGTTTTTCAACGTTCTTCGGCAGAACCCTTCAAATTTGCAGTTTGACCTGTGCTTTCCATTTTATATGCAAATAAAGGGTTTGACTGCCTCAAAAGTTCATTAAAGTTCTGTTACGTTTCCAATTGGCTTAAGTGCTGCAGCTCCCAAATGGAGTAATTTGCATTTTATTGCTTTGTTTCACGGAGCTGAAGGGCGCAATGCTTTACGCCTAAAGTAAACACTGTACCTGGAAACTCTTAAGAACAGGTGGCCAAGGGTAAATACACTGTGCCTTACCACACACGAATACCACAGAGGAATGTTAGTCTTCTTTTGTGTGTTGAAACAGAAGGGAAACAAAGGAAAATCGAAAAAGAAAGGCTCAGCCTGCGTAGCCCTGGTCACATAAGCTGTTCTTCAAAAATAACGTTTCATTACTTTAGGGCATTTCCATTCAGTTTTGCTCTTCTGCAACTGAGGGTGTCAAAAATAAATCGCACACGCCAGTCGATTGCGTGATATGTTTGGCATGTTTGGAGGAAAGCTGCGAGGGTTTAGGTGTTGTACTATGTCGTACTGTATGTTTGAGTGTGTGTACGTTTCCACTGAGAGTTGCTGTATGAGAAGCATGCCATATCGCGGTGAAAAGGATTGGAAACCGCTAAACCGTAGTTATCCAATTAACTGTGAAAGGTCACAGCAAAAAGTGGTGGAAACTCCATTCAGTGCTCCACGAACCATGCTCGTCTTTTAGATCATATTATACGAGGGTATGCCCCATGTAACCAGGTCATTTGACTGTTTGGCCTACATTAATGAGACTGGTATCACGTACATCCTGCTAAACCTGCGAGTGTATGACTTCCGCTGAGATGTGGAGGTCTGAGATGCTCTGCTGTTCCTTGGTGTGCTCTGCATTGTGAATTTTTTTTTCTTTGTATTTTTAGTGCGGGTCCAATTTTGTAATCTCTGCATAATTTAACACCCACTCTCTGATATGCTTTGAAAACCCACCATGATGGACCTTATTTAAAGATTTCCTTAACATTGCTTCTAAAGTCTCTTCAAAGAGCGGACTACAGACAACAGCCGGTGCTTGGGCACGGTTTGACTCTAAAGGTGTCGTTAGGTATCAGCAAACAAAATCCCTTTTCACTTTTAGGTCCAGCGGAAGCACCGCAAATTTCTCATTATATATTCTGGAAGTGTCTGTAGTTTTTGTATTTGTCAGCTCGGACAAACTGTCAAAACCTCAAGCATGAGCCTTGAAATGTGTCAGTTTGTAGCTGTGCTTATGCTGTGCTTAGATACTAACTTCATGGGCAAGCTGCAGTAGATGCAGTATGCTCCAGGGACGGTTCAGGGGCAGTATGGGGGTGTGAATAATGGAAAAGTTTTGAAGACCAAGTCCGCATCCCCGCATCTGCACAATGCGCCATGGCCAATACACAGCAATAAAAATTCTTGCCAAGTACAGTACCTGTGAGACATCACTATCACTAACAGGGAAACTTGCACAAATAAATTGAAACACGTCCGAGATGGATGTTGGAAAAGCGGAGTGGAGGCGGTGCGGATTGCGTGTTTTGTTCACCAATCTTCAGACGCCTGAGCTGGCTAAGCATTCTTGTCAATCACAGGCCAACTGAAACCAATTGTCCAAAAAATACTAAGGTCAGGGAATAATGCAGAAGTTTTTCTGGCATGCACTTTAGTGAAGTTTTCCTCCAACATTCAAAAGCAAGTACAGTATGTGAACAGAACCAAGACACTGCAGTCGTCCACGTGAAATCATTTGAGGTCCAGTTGTCGCAGTCTGGTTGGTGAGAATTCCCCATCCGTCCAAATCCACACTAATACAGTACATATAAACACATGCTTAAAGAAGAGTCAAAGCAGCACATTAGTTAAGAAAATGAAACAAGTCACCAAATAAAACCGCTAAAATCTGGTGTCAGGTGCTTAAAAATCTTTCTCAGGTCAATTCTGTTCTTTGTAAAAACACAATTTACTAAAAAAAAATAAAAATAAAACAAAACATTTGTTTCAGTCAAAATAATAATGCACATGTTTAAAATAGCCTTTTATAATGTGTAATCTGACCATGTTACATCAGTGACTGCAGCATTAGAAATTGTTAATAATCCTTTGCTTGAGACCTGAACGTTCTGCTTTCGTTCTGCTTTTTCAGAAACCAAAGAATTTCCATGCACAATGTCATCGGGTTCCTGTAGCTGCCTGGTCCAGGCACAAATCTCCTCTATTTTTATTCATATTCAGACTGAGGCGCTTATTCGCTAAAGACCCCTGCCAAAGTGACAACACAAGATGGGAATGCTATTCACTGGGTGCACACAGTGAGTGGAAGGTGCTCCTAACTAACAGTGCCTGTCAAAGACTTGCATAGTAGAATGACACAGCATGCAAATGTCCCTATTGTGCAGACCTAACATTCATTTGAAGGTGACGCCAGACTTGGCGCCAACTTCCCTCAAATTATTGCAGGTGTTATGAAGACACTGTGGAGAGAGTATAGCAGTATAGAATGACTGCTGTCTGGAGGCCATGTCTTTATTTTCAGTCTTTTCAATGCAAATGCCTTATAGCATGCTGCAAATGCTGTATGCCATAGGGACTCCAGCCTTGGTAGATAAGTTCTGAACTAGGCACAACATTATGAATTCCTTATGTTGTGTAGGTCTCCTTTGTGCCTCCAAAACATCATCAGAGAATGGACATGGGCCTTCTGATGGTGTCCTGTGGTGTGATGGATATTGTATTGTCACAACATGGTCATTCTTATCTTATACTTCTCCTGTCCGTGGTCACAATGTTATGCCTGGTGAGTGTATATCTTATGCACAACATGGGTGATGAATGGGATGAGGTGGGTCAAATAAGACTCAAATCAGCCAGTTGCAGAATATATAAACATATGCAGAATATATGCAGTCCTCCACAAGTTCCCCCCTCCTGGTAAATTTGTGGACCAGCTGATGCCCAGGCCACGACAAGCGCCACGTTTGCACAACAACATTCTCAGTTCCACCGCCCTCATAGTCAGCACTTCCAAAAATGGTCCTGTCGAGCCCCGCTGTGCTCTCTGCTTGACGCAGCATCTTCTCTTACTTGATCCATAATTCGCCTCATCTCCTCTGCTCTCCTCTCCTTTCCTCTCTGGTTATTTATGATGTCTCACTTTTCGCGAAATGAAATGAAGCCATCTTTAAAACTTCCAATCTTGTAATAGGCTCCATGAAACTTCTGGCTCTTGGGTAATACTGAAAACACTTGTACCTAAAATAGTTTGGAGACTGTTTGTCCAATTAAATGTTGCTTCCATTTATGCATTTCCTTAGTTTGTTTTCATATTTAGCTTCGCCTTATTCTGGCAGAATTCGAACTTCAATTAGTGAAGCGTGTTTTGCAACCCAAATTGGACTTCCTTTCTGGAACAAGGTTGCAGTGGGCCAAAGCTAAGGACATACAAAATACTTCCAGCCAGTTTTTTTTTCTCTAATTCTTTCTGTGTGAGTAAAGTGCTATTACTCAGGTAGTTTTGCATTGCTCTTTGTCCTTAGCTGAGAGTTATGGTCAAAGCTTAGAGCTATGTGTCAAAGAAGTGGCACCATTACTGTGCCATTTCTTTGACACATGCTGAGGACAGCTGTCTTCGGTATCCAAAATGATGATACACTGAAATATTACAAACATAGACAGTAATGAAAGGTCGTTACCCTGTCAAGCATTTGTCTCTGATGGAAAGCATTTTAAAGTGGGCTTGATCATAAGCTGCTGAAGAAACCTCCCCAAAAGTTCTCTGCAGCCTTTCTGGCAGCTCAAAACTGTGATCTTTCCCAAGACTTTGACACTCTGTGGCAAAAGACACAGGGAGATGTGATGATAATGACAATAACAGTGGGTAAGACAACAATAATAGTAATGATCATATGCATGAGTAGGAGGACTGGAGTTGATGCTAATAAACTGTCATCCCAGAGAATATTCCCATTTTTATTATGATAATGAACTTTCCAATTATCATTAGCAGTGGGAGGCTTTCAGCAATGTTATTATTTTTTTTTTATTGTCTGGCTGCTGTATTTACAGCATTTTTTTTGTACTGGGTAAGAGTGGTTCAAAATCTTCGGTGCAGACATTCATCACTTGAAGAGTGAGCAATGAATGGGTCATTTACACACCACTTTTTGGGAACTTTTTACAACTTGAAAATGTCCAACAAAAATCAAAAAACTTCCATTGCTTCCTTTCTCAAACTTCTGGTCGATATATTGTCAATGTAATTCTGCCAACCACTTCGCTATCATTGACCATCTTGGTCACTATCACCGCAAGGAAACTGTGACGGAAGTGATGGAATCAATGATGTCAAGTTAAATAAAAACAATGTGATTATGAAGGAGAGCCCCAGTGATTCCTCCGGTCACAACTAATATATCTTTGTTTGGTTTATGCAAAAGCTGTACCATGTGTGGCACTTTAATTCCACAATAGCATACTGGCACTCAGGCAGAAATACACCAGTAGAGAGTTTTAGCATTTAACACGCCACAATTGATTGGGTTTTCTTATTCAGTCTAGTGGGGGGAAAATACTTTTGAGCAAACTCTCGGGAAGTGCATTGATTTTACAAGTCTTTAAGCATTTTGACACAGTGAAAGATCTTCAGCTCCCATCCTGCCCGACTTATCTCTTGATTCAGGGTTGGTTAATCCGGTATACGGATAACAGTGAGGGAGTGATAAATGCGTTTGTATGCTGTGAGGAGAAACAGGGAGAGATCACAGAATACAAGACACACTATCACAGCAGAGACAAAACCTGAGGGACATGTTTCTGAGTGCATGCCTGCTGCTTCTGATGGTACCATTGAATATGTGTTCAGCAGGGCCCATTTCATTTTCCAACCCGACGTTTGTGAGAGTTGCTGAAAGAGTGGCCACCGTGCCTGCTTTTAACCAAGCTGCAAGCTCTGCCGATGTCGAATGAAGTCACTTGAGGCTGCCTCCCAAAGGGAATCAATCCCCATGTCAAAATGGCCAACTTTACAGTAGGCTTACAGCATGCTTATTTCCACGGTAAAATGGTAAGGGCGTGAGGGGATCTGTTCTTAGATTGTATTAAGGTTTTAATTATGCATGAAACAGATCAACCTCACCTAATCTAACCTCTGAATACATGCTTGTTAAGTTCATTGGTAATTCTAAACCGGCCATAAATGTTCATGTGATTTAATAGATAATGGATGGGGGGGTTGTACAGATTGCTACGTGTCTGCCTCTACATCACACCCCACCTCAACTCTACTCGCACTCCTCTTTGCCCATTTTTGGACTAGCCAGAATTTAGGCGGAGTCAGTCAAAGCCAAGATGGTGACGGCCACTGACTTACAGGTGAGGTTACGGATATTTATGTGCAGTCAATGCTTTTAAACAGGGCAATTATTTAATGCTAACGTTGGCATGTGATTGTCAGCGACACCAAAAAACAATAGAAAATCCTATTAGCTACAGGGAAGAGCTAACAAGTGAGAAGAATAGTCGGTCTCCTTGTTGCAAAATCTGCCAGGTGTCTTGGTAAGATTTGAAAGAAGGAAACAGAAAACCTCTCACCCACCCAAAGCAAGGCCTTTTGAAAACATTATGTATACACTTAACCTCCGTTTCCACCTCATTTGCGGAAAACAAAGAGACACGATGCCAGTTTTGTCCATGACACACTTGAAAGCAAATCAGCCTCATATGATTTGGCAAAGAGAGAGGAATGAGAGGCAGAGTGAGGAGAGACAGACAGCGGACGAGAGAGCGAGAGATTGATCACTGAGTGGGTGGAAATGTCAGTGTGCTCCAGGCTATGCTTTTTCCACACGTGGAAGCCGCCATTTGTGCTCTTTTTCACACTTCTATCTAAGACTATCTCAGACCTCACCTGGCAAACACATCTCTCTTTCAGGCTTCATGATTTTGCCCTTTCTTCTGGCATAGAGTCCATATATTCACCTAGTTTAGTTTGTTTTCTCTGACTTTGCGTCAACCACAGATGCTACAGAGCAGACTATATTCCTATGTGGAGGTACATTACTTTTTACTGGTTCACATTGACTTCATCATTTTATCTTGTGTGTAAGAAAGGATTTATCCACATTTCTAAGCAAACGCAAATAATCTATTGAGCCAATTCAAGAGCCTCGAGCCACACTTTTTTTTTTTTTTTACGATTAAATTACTGGTTCTTTCCTTTATCCCCACCACCATGCTCCTTGCATCAGTTACTTTCCTCTTTTTTGTCTTTCTGCTCCTCGAGGAAGCAAGTGTCTCCTTAATTGACTGGTTTTGTCATATTCACCATTCAAGGACATGGCGAGGAAATGTGCAAGTCGCTTGGTGTGTTCATTGTCATTTCCCCCATGTGTGCTTGCAGTTTTGTGCGTACTCACAGTACATTACTGTGCTTTACCCTGTCATCTATACCTCGAACGTTAGCTCGCCCACCCAGGAAAGCCAGGATTTGCAGAGAAGGCCATAATTATAATCAATCATAAGGCAGTGCCACTTCATGCGGGAGTCTCTGCCTCAAACGCCCTGCTGCTGAGCAGCATGGGAGCTCGCCAATTAAGACCCCTTAGTTCAGCTCTCAATACGCTCATCTCAGTGACATTGTTGAGGGGGGGATCCTCTGGGCTTTAGCCAACAATCACCCAAAAGCAACACATACTTTATACAGTACAGAACTGGGTATGTGCAGTGCTGCTGGAGGTATGATGTTTATACTCTATTCAGACCTCGCTGGACACCACATAGGGTCCCTGGTTTGCTTTCAGAAAAACCTGCATATTTCATGACATATAATTAGATCCCATATCTCTGATCATGCACCACCAGTCAAAAGTTTGGACTCACATTCTCATTCAGTTTAATGAGACGGTGTGTCCAAACTTTTGACTGTGTGTGTGTGTCATGTACCAATGAAACCAAGTGCACACAGGGCCCATCATGACAAATCCACACGGCTCAGTGTTCTGTTTGTTATTTGACAGATTTAACCCTGGTATGTCTGAACCCAAGTTTTGCCACTTTTAATAGTGTAATGATCAAAACCCGCAGCCCTGGATCCTTATTAGTTCTTTGCCAGGAAGAAGCCTCAAGCCTTGCATGAGAAAAAAGCTATTATGCAAGTGCTTCTTGCATCATCTTTTATTTCGGTCGTTCAAAAAGAACTCAATAAGAGGACACACTCATGCAGAAGATTTCTCGTCTCCACTGTGATTACCGAGCTGGCAGGTTGCAGACAAAAGCTATTTATACATTTTCTACTGTGAGAGCACTGCATGCCTGTAGGCCAAGCTTAGTGTGAGATGCACTGGCCCCTGTGACAATCCCTCTAATCTAGCCACAGACTGCATCATGTGCACTGTATTTGTGCTGTGACATTTCTCACAACAGTGCGTGGGTTTTGGCTGTGACCCTCACTGATTGGAGATCTGTGAAGCATGTTGAAGATTACGAGTACTTCAGATTTCTGCATGTACGTACGTTCTATAAGTGGTTACGTATTTCATCATGTGAAAGCCAATGTTTGTGCCTGCAAGTTCATACTCTTAAGTCAAAGCATGTGTAGGTACAGTCTATTCTGTATTTAATCGCATTTATATTTTCAGTTGGACTCCACGTCCAACGTTTCCACGTTAGATCTGGTGTTTAGGCTGGATTTTCATCAGTATTAAAAGGAACAGACACTGACTTACAAGGACTTATTAGCAAGCATTCAAATGACAAAGAGACTGCTTTCACTGACTTGGTAGATAAGTTCTGACAGACTTCAGTTTTTTAGCCATCCTGGTAAATTCAAAGGGGTAGCAGTATATCTGAACATCGCAGGAGAAACCCAAGGTGAGATGCCATCAACATGCAGCTTATCTGTCTCTCTCCCTGTGAAGATACGATGTCCACGTGTGTATGTGCGTCTCCCTCTGCATGTTCCGTGTGATATTTTCATCATTTTTCTCAGAACAGAACAGAGCAGGCTTGGCTGTTTCTGTGTTGCAAGCTGTGTTTGTGAGTGCTACGTGTACACTAGCAGTCAAAAGTTTGGACACACCTTCTCACTGAATTCACAGGGACGACGTGTCCAAACTTTTGACTGCTAGCGTATTTGTGTTTTTGATATGTCCCCTGCAGCGTGCACTACAGAGTGCAGAAAAGGAGGAAGGCAGTATCTTAGTCATTAGCAGCAGGTTCCTGGCTTCCTTTCCAGCAGTGGGCAGTGGCCTGTTCTGTAGAGATTGCATCCTCTCTGTGTGTTCCAGTAATTTACCTCAAGTTTACCTCCAAGACAGGTACACTTGAGTTTCTTCAGATTTGTTTTTTTTTTCCCCGTTGGAGATTAAACCACACCATATTTGTGTGAATTAATGAATGTCTGTTATTATACAGTGTTGTAGATGTTTCGTAAAAATGGAGTGTTTCGGTAAGTGTGTGCATTACTGCATATGGATTTATGGTAGCCTTTATTTGAGACCAAATAAATAATCAGCCTTGGGTATAACCTTGGCCAGGACATTGCTTTTAACGCTCCCCTTTGATTCCATTTTTTTTTTTTTTTTAAATATATATAGTTTTTAGATTAAAAAAAAAAAGTCAGATCACAATAAAAAGCTGTTTTGGTCCAGGAATCCTCTTTGGCCTAATTGATTCCAATTGGAGAGCAGTTCTTCATCTTTATCCTGCCCTGGGAGATAATTTTTAAGCAATCTCATTATACCAGCTCATATTTCTAAGCACGCCTTGGTTCGGGTACAAATTGTCCTTTCATCTTTTGCTGTATTGCTCAACTACCGTGCACCACTGTAAGGGGAGCAGGAAGTTCACCAATTCATCAAATTTCTTTCTTTCTTTCTCTTTTTTTTATCAATTCCCTTGATATCACTTCTTAATTGAGTGCTGCTGCCTCAGTGAACCTAGGCCAGCTCAGGATATAGCAGAAACAAATTGAGTGGACATTCTACCCTGCAACCAGAGAGACAAGAAACGCTGAGGAAATGAAATTCCAGTGACTATTGTCTCAAACCCTGAGCTACATTTTGGGAAACCGTCGTGCACGGGGTGTTGCATGTTTTAACTACAAGGCCAATTAATGGCTGCCTGGGCTTATTCATAATTTAACCATGAGTTAAACCCAGTTCCCCTCTCCCCAACATCAGATTTCTCTCGTTCTTTAACATCTTGTTGCCAACAGAAATTAACATCCAGCTGGCCCTCGGCTTCAAATAAACTAATGGTGTTTTTTGATCCGTAAACATCGTGTACTGGCCATCTGGCAAAACCCCACTTGGCCATGCTAAAGTATACTCTGTGAGAATTGAAAGTGTCTGCGGCGTGACATGTTGTCAGATCAGACCGCTGGTTCGTGTAGTTCCTTCAGCTCACCTGCTACGAAGGGGAAGGTTTTTCCCTTCGTAGCAGGGGATCTGAAACAGAAAACAGAATGGAGTATACAGCTGACAGTGAGAAATCACCCTCTAATGTGTTACACTGGTTAAACTTGGTCTGCACTGTCACAGCCAGCATCCTCCAAAAAAAAAAAAAAAAAAAAAAAATTGCAACATTTTCACATCATTTAGCAATGCATCCAACTTGAAGTTGCTTTTTGTGGCTGTGTAATGGTTTTGTGTTTATACAAATGACATTTGATAGCTACCGAGTAACTACTGAGCCCCACCTAGATACCCGGGCAGACCTGCTGCTGTTTGTAGTGCTGCTCTGTTATCCTTCTCTGTCACTACCACCACTGCCACCATCACATGGGTCCTACATTACACTGACCTACATGTGGTGGATATTATCGAACTTGGTTACTGCTAATCAGCTGCATGTCCATAAGCAATGTACTGTGTGTGTGTGTGTGTGTGTGTGTGCAAATGCTCACAACAGATGAGATTGATTAAGTATTGATCGCTTACCCTTGTCGGTGCATTAAAGTACATGTTTCTTTTAAATTACCAGTACAGTGTTGTCACACTGCACAATCCCGATCAGCCACAACAGTAAAACCACTGACAGGATACATAAATAACAGTGACCATCTTGGGACCTTTGACCCTCATGTGGTTTTTACTTAGACATGTAGCACCCACCTAGACCAGGCCAGACACCCCCACCCCAGAGCAATGACACTCCTTGATGGTAGCAGCCATCCCCAGCAGGATGCAGCCTGACACAGAATAAAAACCTCCAACCTTTAAATTCACTAGATCCCAGATTGATGCAGTACCTGTAGGATGATCTACAGAGGCCCCTCCCCTCAACGCATAGGACCCGTAGACCCCCACTAACAACATCGTGTTTGCAGACACCACAGGACACCCTCAGAAGAGGCACAAGGGAGATCTACACAATATTAGAGCTATTAAAAGCAGGCTGTAAAACTAACAAATTAAAATGTTAAACTTCCTCGGTGCTGGCTTCTCCAGACATTGTTAATCTAGATTTTCCGCCAAGAAGTCAGCAACGCTAC